>NC_088266.1:2767559-3075065 GCF_036013445.1 Caloenas nicobarica
CCGCCCTCTCTTCCGCGAGCGGGAGAACCAGGCGGAGGGCGACACAGACCTGTGGACCGAGACCTTCCACCACCTGGCAGCCAAGTCGGTGATCCGGGACTTTGAGCATCTTGCCGAGAAAGAGTGTGAAATAGAGCACGGTAACACGCAGCTCCCGGCCAGCCTGCGAGCTCCCTGCCCTGCCCCGGGGTGGCTTTCCAGCAGCTTCCCAAGTTAATACAAGGGCAGGTGGTGGTGGGATATTAGGGAATCTCTCACCCAGTTCCCAAATGACGGCCCCTTCCTTGAACCTTTCTCCTGCTTCTGCAGCCTTGCTGCACATTACCACTGTTAACTCATTGCACCTTGAATCCTGGGGTCAGTGCTGGGCCCCCCATGCCAAGAAAGCCCTTGGGGTGCTGGAGCGAGTTGAGAGAAGGGAACGGAGCTGGTGAGGGGCTGGAGCACAAGTGTGATGGGAGCGGCTGAGGGAGCTGGGGGTTCAGCTGGAGAACAGGAGCTGAGGGGAGACCTTCTGATCTCTGACCTGCCTGAAAGGAGCTTGGAGCCAGGGGGGGTCGGGCTCTGCTCCCCAGGAACAAGCGCCAGGACCAGAGGAAACAGCCTCAAGTTGCACCAGGGGAGGTTGAGGTTGGATCTGGGGAACAATTTCTTCCCCAAAGGGCTGTGGGGCATTGGAACAGGCTGCCCAGGGCAGTGCTGGAGTCACCGTCTCAAGTATGGAGCTGGGTCCAGAGAGCACATGGTCTGTAACCCCGGTGTCTCTCTCGTGGCAGGATCTGGGCGGAGGTACCATGTCAATGCTGTCCACACCAGCAAGGCCTGCAACGTCATCAGCAAGTACACGGCGTTTGTGCCAGTCGACCTGAGCGCCAACACCTACCTGCCCACTGTCGTCGAGTACCCCCACACGGGTAACATGGGGCTGGTGGAGGGGGAAACCTCTTGGGAGGGAGGGTGTTATATGAGAACCCTCACTCAGAGGAAACTCCTCCAGATATGGGGAAGAAATTGTTGGCCCTGAGGGTGGTGAGAGCCTGGCCCAGGTTGGCCAGAGAGGTGGTGGATGAACCATCCCTGGAGACATCCCAGGCCAGGCTGGACGGGGCTCTGAGCAACCGGAGCTGGTGCAGATGTCCCTGCTCATGGCAGGGGGGGCACTGGGGGAGCTGGGGAGGGCCCTTCAACCCAAACCCTTCTATGTTAGGTCTGGATGCCCAGAGATGACAAAGCTCATCAGCCTGTGGGGTTTGTTGCCACCGTGTGTGTGCCCGTCCCTCTCTAACGCTGGCAATTCCCTTCTCTCGTGCCAAGGGGCAGCATCCAAGCAAGGCAGCCAGAGGAGCCTGAGCTCGGGAACCAGAAAACATCGTGCTTTTTCCCAGGGATGTCCCCAGTCAGCTTGCGGCCAGAACGGAGACAATGGATTTTATGGCATGAGTAAGATTTCTTGGGGGTTTGTCTCCTTCCTTGTGTGGTTTGGTCTATAAAAGGGACATATTCCCTGCTCTTTTTTTACTTCTGCCTTCCTCTTTGAATATGATGCTCACCAGACACTTATCTGACCAGAGTTCACCTCCTTAAATGGGGAAGAAGCTGCAATTTCACATGAAACTCCCAAATCGCAGACAGTGGCTGCTGACAACACTTGGAAGTTAATTGGCAGCCATAACACAGATCATGTGAGGGATGAAATTGGCTGTAATTAGAGGCAAGGGGATGCAAGACACTTTGTTGTCACCAAATCCTCCCCTAATGAAGATGAGTGGGATTGGACCTTGTCTGGCGTTGTCAGATCTGCAGCTGAGTTAAAACCGCCCTGATCAGGCTCATTAACCAGTTAATGCCACAGGGAGGGGAAATGACCGTGATGCAGCCGGCGCGGTGACATGACGGCGATTTCGGCTGGGTTGCGTTGCTGACATGGTTCCTCCGTTGCAGATGCCGAGGAGAGCAGCCTGTCACCCTCCAGCACCCCATCACCCCACGGCGGGGAGCGCTGCGGTCTCCCCGAAGGTAGGGAAAAATCTGATGGTGTTTGCCAGGATGCAGGTGCATTGAGTCTGTGATTTGGGCTCTTCAGCAAATACTTCCACTGAGTTTTGCAGTTTTTTTATAAAACCTTATGACCTTATAATTAGCCCTGTGAACACAAGACCTGACTCCTGCCAGGGGTGCAAAGGACAGAGCCAGGTGGGGCCTTTGCTATCCATTTCCCCCCAAGGTTCATTTTTGAGAAGTGTGAGAATTTCATTATCCACATAGGAAAAATGGGGCAGGGGGGAGGAAGGTTTTTGCCAGAGACTCAGCAGCAGAACGAGATACCCCACGTCCCAGCACAAAGACTCTGCTCCCTTTTGTTCTCCTGTAGCATTTTGTTTTACTCCCAGCCTTGTGTTTCTTCCCAGGGCTGTTACAGAGCCTGTCTGCTCCCTCTGCACAAGCCCAAAAGTCCATCGAGAACCTATTTGCTGCAAGGTATGGGCCAGCTTGACCTTCCTCTGCCCTTAGCAGTTGTCTTGCACCTCCATGGGTCCAACAAAAACACAAATGAGCGGGAGAGGAAGAACTTAGATGAGGTTCTTAAGGACATGGGTTACCGCCAGAGTTGGGTTAATGGTTGGACTCGATGATCTTGAGGGTCTTTTCCAACCAAAATGGTTCTGTGATTCTGTGATTCTACGACACCCCAGGGTTAGCAGCTGGAGCCAGGATCAAGCGTGATGCCGGTGGCTGGGGACTGATGATGGTTTCTGGAGAGGAGGGTGGGCATCAGGAAGGGACACACAGGTTCTGGCCGCCTTTTTGTCCTCCTGCAGGTTGACCCTCAATAAAACCAGGCTGCTGACTCGAGCCGCCAAAGGGTTCATGAGCAAATCTGTGAGCAGAGCGAGCGAAGCCAGCTCCGAGGGTGACAATGAGAACACTGACTACCTTCCCCTGGTGAGCAGCTCATTCCCGGGTCCTGCTGGGGTTGTGTGGTCACTGTGGGGGAGCAGAGGGCAGGAGAATCCCCCAAATCCTGCCTCTTGCTCTCTAGTGGCCATGTCTAATGGTCTGCTTAGAGACTGAGACCTGTTCCATCATGCACGCCTTTTTCCTGAAGCAGTTGGTATCTCAGAGCTCTCTCTGTGCCCACTGCTCCTTGCAGGTGTCTCTGCAGCTGGCCTGTGGTGCCTTTCTCCTCAACTCGGCCTTCTGCGATGCTGTCAACATCCCCATGGAGAAGCTGAAGTGGACATCTCCCTTTGCCTGCCACCGCCTGGCCCTCAGCCCCTCCAGCTCCTACAGCTCCAAGAAGACCAGCCCCACCGGGGAGCACAAAACCCTCAGCTCCAGCCGGCAGCTCCTGGTTCCCGATGGCCACAGGAAGAGTCCCACCATCAGAGACATCACTCTGGAGGGTGCAGAAGATACCGGCCGCCTTCGCCACTTCTCGGGCAGCGCGGTGGAGAGCATCTCCAATGCCCTAAAAGCTGAGAAGGAACTTTCCCCACCGGCCATCACCATCCGCCGCTTCTCCTCCCCGGAGAACACATCATCCTTGGTCAAGTGGCAAGGCGACAGCGGCCGGGGCTCGGAGACGGATGGTTCTGAGGTCCAAGCGTTGCTTTTCGACATTGAGCTGCAGCAGCAGATGGAGCCGGAGGGGATGTTGTGGGCCACGGCGGTGGCCTTGGCTTGGCTGGAGCACAGTTCGGCATCCTTCTTCATCGAGTGGGAGCTGGTGGCCGCCAAAGCCAACCTGTGGCTGAGCCACCAGGACTTCCCACAGGGATACAGCCTGGCCACCATCAAAGCTGCAGCCCAGCAGCTCTTTGTCCTGCTCCGGCACTGGGATGAGAACCTGGAATTCAACCTGCTGTGCTACAACCCCAGCAGTGTGTAAGGAGGGCAAGGAGAGGGGCTTGGGCAGCGCAGGAGCAGGGACCCGTCCCTGAGGAAACACCTCCAAGGAGCTCAGCTCCTCTGCTGCAGGAACAGTGTGTTTATCAGAGCAAGCTCTGCAAACAGAACCAGCCTGGATGAAATTCTGTGCTCAGTGGTTGGTATTTTGCCCCGGGAGGGCACCTGCTGCCTGCCCGCAGGAGGATGCAGTTTATTTTTAACTGGAGCAGCACCTCCAGCTACAGCAGACCCTTCTCATTCTGGTTTCTCCTGCTTCCCAGCCCTGTTCCCAGGGCAGGTCTCTCCTGCTTGGCTTGTCCTGTCCTTGTTTGGCTGCCTCTGCCCAGCCTCAAATCTCTGCCAAGCCCCTGCTGCTGTCCCCTGTCCCCAAGCTGCTGCTCTCCTGAGGCTCCTGCCACCTCAGATGCCTTTTGGTGATGGTGAATGTCTGACAACACGCTCATGTCATGGACCAAGGAAAATCCAGGCTGGGATAGACCATAGGGGCTGGAGCACAAGTGTGATGGGAGCGGCTGACGGACCTGAGAGGTTCAGCCTGGAGAACAGGAGCTGAGGGGAGACCTTCTGATCTCTGACCTGCCTGAAAGGAGCTTGGAGCCAGGGGGGGTCGGGCTCTGCTCCCCAGGAACAAGCGCCAGGACCAGAGGAAACGGCCTCAAGTTGCGCCAGGGGAGGTTGAGGTTGGATCTGGGGAACAATTTCTTCCCCAAAGGGCTGTGGGGCATTGGAACAGGCTGCCCAGGGCAGTGGGGGAGTCACCATCCCTGGAGGGGCTGGACAGATGGAGATGAGGTTCTCGGGACATGGGGCAGTGCCAGGGGTGGGGAACAGTTGGGCTCCATGATCTTGAGGGGCTTTTCCAACCAAAGTGATTCTGTGATTCTAGGATGGTCCGTGCCAGCACATGCAGGGGATGCCTCTCCTTAAACTGGCTGCCTGGGACACCCCAGCAGGTGTGGGGACACTCACTGTCACCACCTGCAAGGAGCTGGGTGCCCTCACCCCCACTCCTCCGAATCCTCTGCCAGCTGGGGAGGCCCTGAGCTCGCTGCCCAGCCCCAGCATTGGGTCCTGCCCGGTGCCCCCCAGGACAGGCTTTTCTGCAGGATCCAGCTCCGCGGATCAAGTGCCTACAGAGGGAATCACCCACCGTCACCTCCGGTGTGGCTGCAGCACCCATGGAGCCCATCCAAAACCTGTTGCCTTTCGCCCCCTCCTCTTGCCGTGTTTCAGCAGGTTTCCATTTCGTGTCTGTGTGTCTCGGGGGGAAAACGGGAGGGAAATCAGTGCTGGGGACCACGAGCATCCCTCTGCTCTCTGCTCGCGGTGTCACCTCTCTGGTGTCCCCAGTACGGTGATGCTCGGTGATGTTGTGGGTCTGCCAGCCGGGTGTCTGGGCGCAGTTGTATTCTGTGTTGCATAAGTGTTGTTGTCCCAGTAAATCACAGTCTGCTTGACTGCCCAGTGCTGGTCGTTTCTTTTGAGGTTGGGGGGGGGTTTCCCTCATCCCCAGGGACAACCCAGCTGGATGGAGCATTGTGTGACCATCCAGAAAAAAACCCACAAAATCCCATCCTAATTTCATGTATGAGTCGAGATCAGGATTTCAGAGGGGAAGGAGCTTACATCGGGTTCTGAGGAGTTGTGTTTTGCAAACCCCGAATTGCACAGCGCTTTGTAAGTTGATGGATCTGGGGTTTTATTAATAAAAACCAGGGGCAGGAGGATTTAATTCTTCTATGAGGCAGAGACAAGGAGCAGAGAAATCCTGCTGCCATCTCTGTCTCCAGAATCAGAGATTTCAGCATTTATCCTGTCACCTGGCCCATCAGCAGGATGCTGAAGTTCTGCCTTCATCCTACACCTTCCTTAATTACTGTTGTTACCATTACAGGCATTAATAAAGCATCCATCGCGTTTTCCAGCCCAACTCAGGAGGTAGGAGCTATGTGATCCCTTATTTTCAAGTAAGGACTTGCTCCTGTTTCCTCTTGCCTTTGGTGACCTATGTGTATATACACATATTTTTAAGAAACAGGCAGTTACAGCTCAATTTGCCCCCTCTGGACCAGAGCGGAGGGGTCAGCTATTTCCATCTCATCCCCCAATCTCTGCCTGCACCCTTTGGGGAAGGGCACTGGAGCAGGAGTTGGTAATTGCTGTTTAATCCTCTTTTCCTTCCCAAATTCTCCCTGCTGCCCCAGTGCTGCCCATCTTTGCTGCTCCCTTGGCAAAGCCACATCAATGGAAAATGCAGTTTTCCCCACAATTTCACCCAGGACTGAGCCGAGGGACCCACCACGTGCTAAAAAAATGCCCGATCCTGCCTTCCTGCTGTGCTGTGGTACCTCTTGGTTTATTAACTGCCCTTCGGTTAGCTAATTGGGTTGTTAATGAGAGCAGGAAAGGCTGGGATCACCACCTTCTCCAGGGATGGAGTGGGAATGGGCTTCTCGCATCTCTGAGGGTCCCCCTCAGTGTCCCCCTCCACATCTGAGGGGATTTTCACCCCATCAAGTCATTGTCTTTAAGACATGGGTGCTCTGATTCTGTTGCCAGGGCGACTGCAAGTGCCTCATTAGGAGAAATTAGTTTGGATACAGTTGTCGGCTCGAGCTTAATAAATAAGCCCCTTTATACTGTGTAAATAAATATTTGCAGGCAGCGTTCGCGCAGGGAGGGAGAAGCTTCCCAGCCTCACGATCGGTGCCGAGGGGCGTTTTGGGGAGAGAAGTGGCCAAATTGGGGTAGCCCCGGTGCAAAACACCTGGTGTGGGTGTCAGGGGGGTGACAGCAGGTGGTGGGACCCTACAGAGACCCCCCCACCCGCCCTGGCACGGGGAGATTTTGCTGCCCAACATCCCTGCCAGGGTTATTAGCCGCAGGGGCTCGTTAGCCAGAACCCGACGGAGCTTTTTTGTGCTTCGCAGGGTTATGAAACCTGCCGGAGAGGGGGAGGACAGGAGAGCTTAAAAAAGACCCGGCGTGTGTGTCCCCCACACACACCCCACAGCCGAAAAGGGCTGGCGACGTGCCGGCAGCCATCCCGGCACAGATTGTGCCTCTGCCCCCGTCCGCCCGCCAACGGGGTGGAGAACTTTGCTGGAAAATGAGCTTTTTTCATAGCGTTTGCCGTGTTTTGTGTGTTTTTTCCCCCTGATTTCTGCTGAGGAAAACGGGGAGCAGAGGCCATGGTGCAGTCACAGCCCCTCAGGAGCATCCGCAAAGTGGTCCAGGGCTTCTCCGCATGCTTCTTCCTCCTGATTTCTCCAAAAAGATGCAGCAGAGCAACATAGAATCTACCTGCGATGCTTGGGGAGGGGGTCAGCAGCCCGCCAAACAAGCCCTCACCCCCAAAATCCAGACCAGGTTGCAACATGGTGTCATTTTATCTTAACTATATATTTTTTTTGCTTTGAGGATGTTTTTCCCTTTGATTTTTTTTTTTTTCCCCATCCCAAGAGCTCGGGGGATGCGGCCGGTTGGTGCCCGTGGGCTTCATCGCTCCCGAAATAGAGCTCAGGGGCAGCTTTTTGGGTGTTTCGGAGGCATCTGAGCCGAAGTCATGAGGATGTTATGCAAGACTTGATGATAGGTTGTAAACAGCTATTAAAGTGATTGACAAGCCCGGGATGAAGTATTAAGGGGGGGAACAGGGGGGTAAAGAAGAGAAAAGATGAGTAATAATGATTAAAATAATTAGCAAATGGAGATGTTCCATAAATGAGGGGAAGACTCGATGAGGATGAAGGTGCAGTGAAGAAACTGTGTTTGAGTGGGGGACTGGGTGCATGAGGAGGATGTTGGGGCAGGTATTGTGCACAGAAAAGTTTAGAAAAGGGTTTTTTTTTTCCCCAAGCTTCTGGGTGCCAGGAGGGTTTTGCTCCCTCGAAACCAGCTAAAAAGCAATTCCAGCCCAAATCTGGCAGATTTGGGTTCACGGAGCGCTGCCAGATCCCGAAACCCCCAAAACCCAAGGGCTGAGCAACGCGACGAGCACAGCCCCGAGTTAATTAGGAGAAACAAGCAGATTATGGGGAAGACAGCTTCTATTTATATATAAATACTCCAGTAATCAGCAGCGAAGGGCAAGGGAAATCCAATAGAAATATGTGGCTGTTTAAGAAGCTTTTTGAGCAAAACGTTACACAATCGGTTGCATTTGTCTGGCTCCATCTCCAAGCTCCAGAAACTAAGGAAAAAAAAAAAAAAAGGAGTAAACCCGTGCACAAGGAAGGAGAAGAGATTTCCAAAAGCTTCTGCCCATCAAATAAGAGGAAATAAGGAGTCTGGGGAGCCCCTAAATTCAGCCCCCGTGGGGTGGATGCTGCTATGCCCCCAGCAGCTCCTTTTGACCCCAAACTCCCAAGCTTTTCACCCAAAACCAGCCAGCCCCACACCTTGCAACCCTGCCAAGCGCACTGCAGGGATAAGGTAGAAATATATATGTATATATGGAATTTAATCTATAAAATCCACCCAGAGCTTTGCTGTGTTTCTCAGGGGTGCTCGCGGCACAAGAAGCTGCGGGTGCTGACACGGAGCAGAAATAGTTGCCGGTCACACCCCGGTTTCACACGCTGCCTTTTTTTGCAGGAAAATGGGATTTTGGGGGGGGTTTGGTGGCCCCACACATGCACTTTGCTGGGCATCACCTTAATTATGTGTATTAGTGGGAATCACCTGGGCTGGGAGCTCTTTAAACACCTGGAGTTTGGGCCATTTTGGGTTGTTTTTTTTTTTCCTCCTCTACTCACACCCAGGACAGCTGCTCTGAGTTTCTGTAATTTATTGATCCCAAAGGTAATATAAGGCCTAAAGCGGAGGTTTGGGGAGTGTTGCAGGAGGGATGGATGCACGGGGAGCCTGTCCGTGTCCCAGCGTTCTGGTTTTGGGATGGTTGCACCCCGACTGGTGCCGTTCCTGGGCCATTCCCCAGCTCACACGGAACAGGAGGATGGAAATTTGTCCCTTTATGCTGCAAGGAGCTGCTGTCACCACCCAAGGGTCAGTGGTGTTTGTTTTGGCTCTGGGGGTGCCGATGGCTTTGCAATGTTGATTTTAGGTGTTGCATTTAAATTGGTAGAATTCTGTGCCCTGTGCAATGGCCTTTTCTGGTTTTCTCCTTTGTGGCACCTGCAAAGTCACCTTTGCCAGGGGCAGCGTGTGTCAGGCTGGGATTTACACATGAGCACGAGTCCTGCTTGGTCCCTTCAGTTGTTCAAATCATTAAATCTCCTGAATGTGCAGATATTCTAGTGCAGATGTGCAAAAAACTCAGCTAAAGGTCTGCAAGCTCCCTGTCCATTAAATTAGGGGTTTTCTTGGCTTTTTTTTGTCTTGTTGTTAACTCTTTCCGTGCACAAAGGAGGAAAGCGAGGGATGTATGATAAATATATGTGGGTTCGCAGGGTTGGGGGACATGAATGCGCCGGCTCCAGCCCTGACACGCTGGTCTGGAGGGGCAGAGCCCCTGGAAAGCGCGATTGCCCGGAAAGTCGGGTGTAAATGCCTTTGGAAAGGTGGTCGGGTTGAGGCTGCAGCTCCCTGCAACCCTCTCTTGCTTGTGCAAAGTGAACTCATGCCAAAGCACCGTGATGGGTGGAAACAATATTATTTTGGTGTGTTAAGATGCAAAATTACTGGGTATTTTGGCCAAATGCATCTCTGTGTTGCTGATGTGTGTGTTCCTGGGGTGAGGTCTGGGGGTCGATGGCTGCTGCTCAGCCGTGTGTTTGCTGCCCTGTAGAGCCTCCCCAGGAGCGGGAGATGCTGCTCCCAACCTTCCCCGTCCCACACTCCTTCCTGTTTGGCTAAAAATCTTTAAAAAATGTTTTTTCTTCGGAGCTATTCCCCAATCCCATGGCTGGAAGTGGCAGCAAGCGAGTGCTGGATGCTGCAGGGCTGATGTGCGTGCTGCTTGCCGGCTTTGGGGGTTTCAGCTGCTTTTCTCCTGGCTTTGAGCTGTGGCGGGTTGAATTTTTCATTTTTTGGGTCTCCCCAGCGAGGATGATGAAGGGATGGGGTCGGGGATGTCACCGCATTTAGGCACGGCTCCAATGTCCCTGCTGTGGGACCCACAGCACCAGCTGGGCTCAGGCCATGGGTCCCACCCCACGATGCAGCTCTGGGGCCGTGGGTCCCGCTGCTTTTTCTTCTCTCCTCGGGGCTGCGCACGCTGCTGTGGCTTATGCAAGTGCTGGCAGCCTTGTGTAACAGTGCTGCAGCCGGCGGCGCGGGGGTGAGCGGCTGCGGGGGCCCCCGGAGCATCCAAACACCCAGGAGCATCCGTGCACCCGCCTGGGCTCCCTCCCACCCGCATCTGCCCGGGATGCATTTTTTGTTTTCGCGGTATTCGGTGCTGCAGGATGAATGTTTTGGGGGTTTTGTGGCTGTTTGCTTCTGGTACAGCTGAAATGGGCTGAGCAGGAGCTGTGCCAAGCGGTGATGGGATGGGGGGCACCTCCCAAACCTCCCGATGGGGGTGTCCTGGGGGGTGTTGCTGCGTCGTAGCCTCAGCTTCCCCTCGTACCCGCTCCCGGTGCACCCAGATGCAAAGTTATTTATTTTTAATAATTAAACCTGGTGGTTTTGCTGTGCTGGGTGTCTTTTGGAGCCCCCTCCTTGCCCCTGCTTCCCCAGCACCTGCCGCCAATTTGGAGCTGAACCCCGTTGCCATGGAGACGAGTTGAGGATGCTGAGGATGCTGCTGGGTCTCATCCTGCCCGCGGTGCGGGGCTGCTCACCCTCTGCTTTTCCTTACCTGCGTTAACCTGGGTGAGCAGGCTGGGATTAACCTGGCCTGGAGAATCCCGGGAGGTTAAACCCCGTGAGTGGTTAAGCCCGGCTTGGCTTTGCACGGCGCTAGATCTCACTCACCCTCGCACACATTTGTTTGCTGTAAGAGGGTTTTTTTTCCCCCTCCTCTATTTATTTGTCTAGATCAGGTGAAAATAACCCCAGGGCAACTTTCCAAAGGCACCTCCTCCCAAATAAACCCTGTTTCTGGCCGTTTTCCATCCCGCTGGGGGTGTTGTAGGATGCTGTGGCTTGGGAAGGGTTGGGACTGGCTTGTACCCAGCCTGGTCCCAGTTTCACCAGCACCCACCACCCCTCGCAATGGGGGTGTCCCAGTCCTGGGGCTTCACCCCACCACCTCAGCCGGCCCCATACAGGGTCTTGGCTCTGTATTTTCTCCCTCTGGACACGACTGTGGGGAATTAGTCCGTGCTTCAGGTTTAAAATGACGCTAAGCTGAGGAAATGCTAATTAATTAGAGCTAGGTGGAAAATCCTGAGTGATTCCTCGTGGCGAGAACCTCCTGGGTGTGTGTCCCCTTCCAAAAAGACATTTTCTTTCTTTTAAAAGCCCCTTTAATGCTCCCCAAGCCTGGCTTTTGCAAGATGCTGGGGTGTGTGGCCCCGTTGTTGGGGATTTGGGGTTGCTGGGGGGGTTAGGAGGGGGTGCCGCTGGCTGAGCCCCGCTCTGTTGTCTCCGAATCGCAGCCTATTTGTTTGTATTTGAGCAGGTTTGGAGCAAAACTGGGAAACGGGGGGTGTGTGGGGGGAAAACACAGCTGAGTGCGACTGACTCAGAGCTGGATCGGCCCCATCCCAGCACCGTGAGTCACCGCCGGGTATTTCAGGGTGTTAAATCACACGGGCTGGTGCTGGGGTGGGGGGGTGGTATTTTTGTGGTTTGCTTGTTTTGCTTTGTTTTTCTTTTGTCCCCCACCTTGGAAAGGGGCTGGTTGCTCCAAGCCGTGTACACGAAGCTCCGGGGACCCCAGGAGATGTTCCCGGCAGCTGCTTTTCTCCCCTTCTTTCCATGTTTGCTCATCAAAAAATGGGAAAGGACGAGTGGGATGGGAAACGTTAAAAAACCACCAGGAATAGAGAGGTCTTCAAAGCAAAGGGCTCGTACAGATGTCACACATGCACCTCTGCAAAAATTAATATATATATAAACATATGTATAAATTAATATATATTAATAATTGCAATGCCATAGCATGGAGAGGGAGCCCTAATTCCTCAGGTTTCCTTTGTATCTGCCTGCTGAGGATGTGAAAATGCTCCTGGGTTGGAAAAATGAGGTTGTGCCGGCATCCCCACCCCCAAAATAAAAAATAACCCCCCTCCAACCTTGAATATTTAACTGGGAAAACATTGGTGGGGTTGCAGAGCCTGGTGCTTTGCTCGGGCTTGGTTTTTATTTGAGCATCTGCTTCTGCATTTAGCGCAGACTGAAACTTTGTTTTTTTCTTTATTTCTTTTTTTTTTTTTTTTTTTTGGTGAGGTGTCTCCCACTTGTTATTGTAATGCAACAGTTTGACACTTTGAGCAATGTATAAATGAAGGTGTCTGATGTTTCGCTTAGTCCTCATTAGCGGGAGCAGCTGTTTATAATATCCTAGAAATTTTAACTCCAGGCTAAAAAGAAAAGAAGGAGCCTGGGGAGACAGGCAGCTCCGCTTTGGGGCTCCCAGAGATGGGCAGCAGGAGGGATTTGGGGTGAAAAAACGCACTTTTTGCATCTCCCGTGGGGTCCCTGGTGCAGGGATGCTCTGGGTGTACCAGTGGAGACGGGAGACGAGCCCCAAATTGTGCTGCCTCTGTGCGTTATGTTATTTTTTTTTTTTTTCCCCCCCTTCAATTTCAGCCTTTTGGGCACTGATGTTGTGTCCAAATGTCCCAAGTGGCTGAATCAGGTGGGATCACAGAGCCCCAGTGGCCTCTAGTGGCTGTGGGACAGAGAGCCCGGCGATGGGGGGATTTTGGGGTGCTGCGGGTCCCCCAAAAAGTGGCGGTTTGGCCCCACGCTGCAAGAGGCCCTTCTCCTGGGGTGAACCCCAAAGGCAGAGAGAAATTAAGTGGGGAAAAAAATAAAAAAATCAAAAAAATCCCCAAGGCCTGCATCACCTCGCAGAGAGGTTGGAATCCGGGATGGGACGGCCACTGGGTTTTTCTCATTCCTGTGTTTAAAAAGCAGGGGAAAAAATAAATTTATTTTCCTGCAGGGCAAAATTTTCTTCATGCTTTTGCTCGTTTTCTACTTTTCTGAAGCGTACGTTCTGTCGGTGACGCCACAATATGAAATGTTAACCACACGCGGTGGGAAACAGCAGCGGTCTCGAGAGAGTGGATCAAAGGGGGTTTGAGACCGTTAAAATGACCGGTTTCGTGTCTTCTCCACTGAAAGTCACTTAAACCGCCTCCTTCTGAGCAACTGTGGTTTGTTTTGGTGGGGTGTTTTTTTTTTTTTTTTTCAGCAAGAGGAATAACTGACCGCATTTTCTTCCCCAAAACCGCGGTGTTTAGGAACAGAATGGAGCATCCCTGCCCTGGACACGCTGCTCTGCGGCCCCCCATGAAAAATAAACCACTTTGCAGGGGAGCGCTGGCCTAGTTTAACATGCCCTAGTTTTGGTAGGATGGAAAAAAAAAAAAAAAAGAGATATTTATTTTGGGCAGTTGCTACATGGGCATCCTTTTGGAGGAAGCACTTTGGGGGGCTCGCCTGCTTCTCCCTGGCTGCGACCCACTGCCCTTGATTTTTTGGGGTGGTTTTCTATGGATTATTACAAACCGATGTGGGAAATGAGTGGCGGGGACACCGATACAGCCCCAAAATGGGCATCCATGGTGCTGGTATCATTCCCCGGGGGGGTTTACACGATGCAAAGGGCTGATGCTGCGATGGCTGCGGGGATTTAAATCCTGCAGAAAATGAGAGGATTTTGAGATGGATAAAAATACCCCCCCCGGCTCTTGGGTGTGAGGGGCCAGGGCTGGGTTTGCTGGGGGAGCAAGTGTGTTAGCACCTTCCCCCCAGCACCAAAATCCCCAGGAATTTGGGCTAAAAGTGCATCTTTGGGCACAGCAACCGCTCCGGGTGCCACCGGGACCTTTGCATCTCGCTTGTCCCTCCGTCACCCTCCTCCTTCCAAAGGTGCCAAGTTTCAGTAAATAAACCTGCAAACAGCTTTTAAAAAATTATTTTTAATTTTTCCTCCTTTTTCTCCCACCGCTGCCAAAGCAAGCAGCCCGTATGGGCTGGCTTGGGTGGGGATTTTTATTTTTCTTTTGCGGTTTCCATGGGGATTTGGCACTGGAGCTGCTGGGTACTGGCTCCTTGGGGGGTTTTTTTGGTTTTGTTTTTTGATTTTTGTGCTGGTTTATTGGGTTTTTTTTCTCTTCTGGTCCCGGTAACCAGATCCTGGCGGTGACACCGGCATCTCCCGGCCAAGGTCACCGGGGAGATCGCAGGCAGCCGCCTGCCGGCGTTGGGCCATCTGTTAAATAATGTATGCAATAAACTCCTGTCCCGCGGCCGCCTTAATCCTTAAATCCTCCTTCAGAATATCATCTCCCGGTGATGCGTGGCTGGGGGATCCCCGGCTTGGCCTCTTGGGTGCATCTTTCCCCCCCATCCATCCCCCGACCCCCTTTTTTTTTGCCCCTCCATCCTCATCCTCGCCGGCAGCCAACGCGTCGCCGCGCCGGGCTCTCCTGCTCCATTATTGATGTGCTGTGCATGAAAGATGCAGATAAAAGAAGCGGTTTATAATTTAGCAGAATCTCCTCTCCTTTCAGCCTCCCTTCCCCCGCGGGTTTTGGGATTTTTCTGCTTCGTTCCGGGGTGTTGAGGGGTTTTTTTGGGGGGTTCCTGGGACCCCATCGCTGCAGCACCTGGTCTGGTGCATCTGGGTTTTGGGGGACTGGGATGTTCAGGTTGTTTTGGTTTTTTTAATGCATGGGAGAAAGCGGGTAATTGGGTCTGGCGGACCCGTAGATCAGGTTTTCATGCAAAACTGGGGCTTTTCAGTATATAAAAGCCCATGGTTATGTGTCTGATGAGCTGCCTGGGATGCAGGATGCTCTGCTCCTCCGTGGGCTGCGGCTGCTCACACCCAGCTTCTGGTTGGGGTAAAAACCACTGGATTAGGGAAAAAGAACGTTCCCTCAAGCCCATCTCATGCTTTGCAGGTACGTGGGGTCACCCAGGATGGAAAATCCCGGGGCCAAATCGTTGGTGGCGTCTCCCGAGTCCAACCCCTGGGACCTCGGAGCTGAACCCACCGGGGAAAAAATTAAAATATTTGTTGTGGTTTGGGGTTTTTTTGGTGTTTTTTCAAGGGAGTGCTTGAGCAAATCTCCCCATCCCATCCTCTACCTGTGAGAGGTTGTAGGGGTTAAAAATGGAGAAATAAATAGCAAAAGTGCTGGAGCCTGGGCACCCTGAAAATGGGGGTGTTTGGGCAGCACTGGCTCCCTGTCCCACCCCAGAATTACCAGTTTTCCCCCCTGGCCCTCGCCGTATGAAGCAGCACCAGCCCTGCTCGGCATCATGCTGCTTTTATTGCAATATATTGGTTTATTTGCAACAAAACCCCATCCCCAGGACCCATTTCCCCTGGAATGATTGTATTTTCCTCCCCCTGGCACAAAGGTTTGGTGAGAGTGATAAGGGCTGATTAACGCTACTCCGGGGCAATGATTAACGATGGCGATCACAGGGAACCAGCCGGGTTTTGGGTGAAAAATCCCCATTTCCCACAAGTTTTCCCAGCAGCGAAGGGGACAGATGCCTTTTTGTGTCCCCGTCCCCACCCCCAGCAGCTGCTTTTGGGACCTCACATTGAATTTCTCCACGGAATTTGTGCCCTGGGGATGTTTTCCCACCAAATAAATCGCATAAATAAATATTAATTATAATTAATTATTCAGGGCACAGCGTGACCCCAGTCACGGGGGGGGTCCATGCTGGAGTGGAGAGGTATTTCTGGTGATTTTTGGCATTTTTGGGGTGTTCGCGAAGGGATGCTCGTGGCGCTGGGCCTCGGCAGCACGCGGGAAAGCACGGCAGATCCGCAGTTATTCATTATTTTTTTTCCACTTTGTTTCATTTTACCTTTTTATTTGGACATTGCAGAAATAGCCCTGTGTAGTGGATAAAAGTGCAACATACACAATATTTAAGAAAAAGGAGGAAAGAAAAAAAACCTGCCTTGAGGTCTGTCAGTCAGAGTCGCAAACAGAAACAAGAAACCGAACCCTTGCGCGAGAGGTGCTTTTTTTCCTTTTTTTTTTTATGCACATCATGCAAAATAGTTAAAAAGAAAGATTAGAAAAGAGAAGTTAAAGAAAACCCCACGAGAGACCGACCGAGCCCTAGAAAGAGCAGAAAACCCCGAGCGCTGCTTGACTCGGGGAAGGAATCGCTGCCCTCCGGCATCTCCAAGTGTTTGGCACTCTTGTGATTACATTAGATTTTTTTTTTTAGTATATATATATATTTTTAATACAATCTATTAAGGAAAGAAAACTGCCACAATATAAGAAAAATAAAACCAAGAGCACTCACAGTACAGACTGCATGGTAGTTAGAAAAGCCGAGCGTCCCCCGCCCCCCCATACATATAAAATCTGTCCCTTTGCTCACAGCAACCAAGTACAAGCTTTAAAAAATAAACCAGCAATTCTTCCTCTAGGCCTTTCCTTTATAAAAGTTTTGTTTGTTGTTTGTTTTTTTTTCCCCTCGAGAACCTTAAAATGTGACTAAAATGAAATATATATATATATATTTTTTTATATCATTTTCCAACATCCAAAGACATCAACATAAAAAAAAAATTGGAAGGAAGAAGGGAGAGCATGGTACATCCAAGTGCACGGATTCATTTTTGCAAGATTAAATAATGTAAACAAGGTGCCCGCTGGGAACAACCCTGGCCGGGGGGACCCCGGGGCTGCCCCCCTCCCTCCATCGCTGCCCCTTTTCCTCTTACCCCCCGTCTCACGAGGTTCATCGCACCGAGAAAAGAAATCGCGAGTAATTTGGAGCCACGATGCCTCCGTTCGTCGTCAGTGGGTTGGGGTGTGGGGGCTTTGGAGCGGGTGATTACTTTTCCAAATTTTTTTTTTTTTTAATTTATGATTTTATTTGTTGTTGGGCTTTGTCTCATTCGCCGCTTTCCCTCTGCGCGTCTCCTGGAGGGCAGGACGTGCCGCTGGGCGCTGGGGACCGCGGGCTGGCGAGGATGCTCACTCGGTGTGGTGCTCTGATTTCTTTATTTTTATTTTTGCCGATAACCTGTGCCGTTGTAAACTGAACCCCCACCCCCACCGACCCCCTCAGCTCCAGCCGAGCGTCCCCGGGGAGGCTTTAAACACCGGGAGGGGCTTTTTCCGTGAGATTTTGCAGCACATCATCAATTCTATCGTCTTCAATAACCACTGGAAAGCAGAAAAAACAGAACGGTGATGAATATGCTGCTGCTGTGCCCATCTTGCCCAAGGTCACCCCAGGGTGGTGGCACCCCGGGGTGGGCTTGGGGGGGGTCCTGCATCCCTGGTGAAGTCTGGTGGGTATTGGTACCTGGTGCGTGATGCCTGACACCCCCTGGGGTACCCAGCGCATTGTGCCCCCTCCCTGGGGAGGGTACCTGGTACCCCCCACCCCGGTGCTGCTGCCTTGTCCCTGGGGAAGGCTCCTGTGCCTGGGGCATGGTGTTTTGTCCCCAGGGACGGTCTCTCCTGCCCTACACCCTGGGGATGGTCCCTAGGGGACAATGTCCTGTCCCTGGGAAGGTCCCTGCTGACCGACACCCTGGCAAAGTCCCCAGGAAGGTTCCCCACTACCCAAAACCCCTGGGGAAGGTCCCTTGGGCACGATGCCTGACATCTAGCAAGGAGCCTGGTGCATCGTGCCCTGTCCCTGGTGTCCTGCATCCCCAGAAAGGGCCCTGGGGCACATGCCCCACCGTGTACCCTGTGCACCGGGGACGGTCCCTGCATCCCGGACAAGTACCCGGCGCCACATCCCTGGGGAAGGTCCCTTGGGCACGATGCCAAACAGATGGCGAGGAGCCTGGTGCAGCGTGCCCTGTCCCTGGGGACGGTCCCCACTGTCCTGCATCCCCGGGAAGGTCCCTGGGGCACGATGCCCGACATCCCGCCGGGTACCCGGGGCCGCTCCCCGTCTCCCAGTGCCCCGTCCCCGGGGAACTTCCCGCTGCCCCCCCGGCCCGTTCCCCGCGGCACCCACCTCTCTTGCTGCGCCCGATCTGCCCCAGCTTGGGCGGCCGCTTGCCCTGCCCGCCGGCGAGGAGCCCGTCGGGGCCGCCGAGGCGGACGGGGAACGGCAGCTGCCCCACGGCCGCGTCCCCCGCCAGCTGCCCCTCGCCGTAGGGCGGCCCCTCCGACATGGGGGCGGCGGGGGGGGGCCCGGGGCCGCCGCCGCCGCCCCCCGACAGCCTCCCGGGGCGCGGGGCCCGCGGGCCCGGGGCAGCGGCGGAGCGGAGCGGGGCGGCCGCCCCGTCACATCCCGGCCCGGCGCTGCTGGCGGCTCCGCGGCTGCGGCGGCGGCTCCGGCGGTGGCGGCGATAGAGGAGCGGGGGGCGGGACCGGGAGGGACGGGGCGGGAGCGGCACAGCCCCCGGTAACGGGACCGCCCATCCCGGCGGGGCTGCCCCACGCACCCCGGGGATCCCCGCGGCTGCCCCACAGCGTCCCCAGGGTGCCCCACAGCCACATCTGGGGAGCCCGGAGCTGCCCCACAGCATCCCCGAGATGCCCCACGCTATTCCTGGGGAGCCCGGACCTTCCCCATAGCATCCCTGGAGTGCCCCGCGGTATCCCCGGGAGGTCCAGAGCTGCCCCACAGCATCCCCAGGGAACCCAGAGCTGCCGAACAGGCATCCCTGGGGAGTCTGGAGCTGCCCCACAGAATCTCTGGGTCCTCGAAGCTGTTGAACCAGGAGCCCTGGGGAGCTTGGAGCTGCCGCACACCATCTCCAAGGTGCCCCAAGGTGCCCCACAGCATCCCCGGGGACCCCGGAGCTGCCCCACAGCCACATCTGGGGAGCTCAGGCTGCCCCACAGCATCCCTGGGGACCCCAGCACCGGTCCCCAGGGGCTCAGCCCCACATCTGCCCTGCAGACCACAGCAGAAACGAGCTGTCGAGGGGCTTCTGGCACTTTTTGGGGGGCTGCAACGTGGGGAGTCAGTCTGGGTGCTCTGGGTCCCCAGGACGTGTCCCTGCACAAGTTTTTCCCTGGGGACAGTGGGGTGGCTTTGGGGTCTCTGTGAGCTTTCCACAGAGTTTGCCCCAGCACAGGCCATTGGGGTTATTTCCCAGCAGTCAGCCAGCTGGGGCTTACAGGGAAGGCTGGGGTTACCATTTGGGGGAAGACCACAGCTAATTAGGGGGGTTCAGGTATTCCTGGTGCATCCCCTGCAGAGCAGAGTTTGGGGGACAGTGGGGGACAGCAGCAAAAACCACATTTGTGCGAGGCTGGTACAACATCTTCACCAGTGGATTTTTTCCAGAAGTGGGAGCCTGGCTCGTTTTGGGGCCAAGTGGGACGGGGACACAGGGAGGACAATGTTGGGGTCAGGTCACGCTGCCCCACGGCTGTTCCCACCCTCAAACCCCTCGTTTGGTGACATCCTCAGCTCCCAGAGCCGCACGAGCCCAAATCCTGCACACCCCCAAGCTGTCAGCTCCTTACATAAGGTTCCATCTCCGCCCGAGATATCGCGGGGGAAAGCTTGAAAACAGGAGGCGAAAGGTAGCGGGGAAAGCACAGCCCCCAAAAAAGGGTATTTTTAGGCTTTGCATGACAGCTTCATTCCCTGGGGAAAATGCCGGGGCTTGAGGTCGTGTCCTGCACCCGTCTGCCTGGGGAGGGTGACATTCCCGCTGTCCCCATCGAGGGAACGAGGCTTTTTGGGGTGGTTGGTCCCCAGAAAACCGCAGCAGGGGAGTGAAGGGCAAAACCACGGTATGGTACAGGGAGCGATAGGCAGTAATACTCAAAAAAAATAGTCTCTAAATATGATTTTTACAGCAGAAAATTGCTTTTAAGAAAAAGAATCAAGGTCTCAGCTGGTCCGGATCTTAAATCCAGGCTGTCGGGACGATGGGTGTGATTTGGCAGAGCCGATCCCTCGGAGATTTCTTGTTCTTTGTCTTGGGAGTTTCTTGTTTGTTTGGAGGTTTTTTTGCTGATAAAAGGAGATTTTGATTTCCCGGCAGCAGCAGGAGGACGCAAAGGGCATGGGAGGGCGATAACCGTGGGGAGGGGAGGGAGACGCCTCCGCCAGCAAGCCCGAGTTTGGCTTCTCCCCGCTGGGATTCCGGCTCTCCCCGCACAGGCAGGGACAGGCAGGGACAGGCAGGGACAAGCAGGCAGCCTCGCTGTGGCGGGCAGCCACCGCCATCTACAGCCAGCGGGCCCTTCTCGCTAAAGTTTAACAAGGAAATATCCCGTTTCCTTGTTAAATTCACCATTTTTTACTGGCACTCCATGGAAAATTGTGGATTTTTAAACGCGTGGGGGGACACAGGTGGCTCTGCCTGCCCGCAGGCACCAGATTGGGCATGGGGGGTTCCCCCTGTGTCAGTCCTGGGCTTTTCGGCTGTTCCTGCTCCAGGCTCCCCAAAACAGTGGCTACCCTCCCTGCTCCTGCATGTCTCTAATTGAAAACTCAGTTGCTGCCACAGCAAATGTTAATTAAAGCATCGTTAATTCTCTCAGGCGCCGTTACCATATGTGATTTATGGCAGAACGGGGGAGTTGGGCAAGGGAATTTTCCTCTTCTGGGTGAAAGTTTGGGGGTTTGGTACCACCTGCATTACAGACAAGGGGACAGCAGTGTCTGTCACAACCGGTGTCAGGTCCGGTGCAGAGGGACACGATCTCACCCCCGTTACCCCAACTTCGGTCCCCGCCCGGGGCGATTTACATTCCTCTGGTGTCAATCCACACAGCGTGTGCACCCCAGGGAGTGCAGATCCTGTCACCCCCTCCAGGGCCACGGAACAACCCGAGACAAACACGCTTTTCATCCTGTTTTATTCCTTCACATCCCATTTTCCACCCCAGTTCAAGCCAAGCGCAGAAATCGGCTGCAGCGTTTTCGCCTCCTGGCGTGACATGGTCACAACTTGATTTTGTGGACGGTCGCAAAATTAATTTTGTTCACACGAGCTCCCCGAAAACTCACCCTGCTCTGTGGCTCCTCAGAGCCAGCTGGCAGCATCACCCCAATTCTGCAGCCATAATACATCTTTATTTTTCCTCACAATATTTTATAAGGGACTGCAAGCTCAGCAAACCATGACACAAACCCCAAGAGTCCAACTCTTAAGAGTTTAAAACAGCGTCTCCCAGCCGAGCACCGCACCCTTTGCAAGGACTCCTCGTCTTTCACCCCCCTAAAAACCTCCAGGGCTTCCCCAAAATCAACCACCCAAGCAGGCAGGCGAGAAAATACCCCTTTGCGAGAGCCGGTTTTAATGCTAAAAGCTTCCCCCAGTGCACAGAAATTTAACTGTTGTACAAGGGAACCACCCTGGACACGGGCTGTCGGCAGACGGGGCAGCGCTTGGGCTCGGGGAGCGCCCGGTAGCACTCGTTGCACGAGCAAACGTGGCCGCACTCCAGGAAGACGCAGGATTTGGCATTGCTCAAGCAGACAACGCAGGCATTTTTGAGCGTTTCGCCACCTTCAGCGTTCATCTCGCGCATCAGGCGCTCCTGCGCCTGTCGGAATTCCTCCTGCATCTGCTTGAGGTGCCGCCGCTCCCGGTGGTGCCGGTATTGCTTCCGTAGGATGAAGAAGAGGACGGTGCAGGTGGCGAAACCAAAAACGACGGTGAGGATTTTCCAAAAGCGGACGTTCGACTCGTGTTTTTGCAGCAAGGCGCTGAAATCCAGGCTGCTGAGGTAGTAGGGCATGCCCTGCTTGGGCGGCTGCAGCTTGATGGTGGCGTTATCCAGCACCAGCTCTCCCACCCCCGTCAGCGCCGTCCCCACCTTCAGCATCTGCTCTGTCTCCTGGATGCCCTTGGGGCGCTCCCCGCTGATGTAGTGACCGATGACGTCGGTGAAGGACTGCACGGAGGGGTGGAATTTCTCGTACACTGTCTCCAGGCTGAGTTCGGCGGCGTCCAGGGGCTTCATCACGCGGACGGTGACGCCGGCGCCTTCCTCGGGAGGGACCAGGTCGAAGGGGGTGGTGTTGGTTCGCTGGTGGATGATCTTCTCGTAGTCATTCCTGTGGGAGGAGAAGGGGATGAAGCGAACGGGAGCGCTGGCACTTCCCACCAAGGCTGGCAGGGAAACACTTGCCTGTTTTGGGGACTGCCAGGTGTCCCCTGCCCTGAGCGAAGCTTTTTTTGGGTGAGATTCTCTGGAGAACAGAGTTTTTTTCCCTCATGGCACCATCTGGGTGGGCACTGGGTCTTCCGCCCTCACCTCAATGCTTCCACAGTCCCCACAGAACTACCGTGGGCTTTATTGTCACCGGGCGAGTGTCTCATCCCCCTGAATTCCCCCTCATCTCCCCGTGGTGTTCCTGGCTGCCAGAAACTGCCCTGTGAGAAGCGCTGCCTGTCACAGGTACAAATTTGAGCAGCGTTATCCGACGTGCTGAGGCTGGAAGAGCATCACCATGTTCTTGTTTCTGCAGCTCTCGAGGGCCAGGCTGCTCTGCTTCTGGTTTGACAGGGCCGTTTTGCTTGGGAAACACCATCCTGTGGCCATCTCTAAAACAGCAACATGAGGCTGCTGATAAATGCTCTGCCCACCTTGGGTTACTCTACGTGCTCATCGTCTACAGCCCCTAGATGAGCTCTGAAAGGCTCCAGCCCCAAAAACAGCCAAACGTGCCCCATTTTGGCAGTGGCAACAGGGCCGCGGGGACCTGTGTGGTACATGTCTGTGTCACCTTGGTCACTTTGGCCACGCTTGAAGTCATTTCCGTGTGTCAGGCCCTCCGAGGCCACCTCAGAGGGACATTGGTGACCACTAGGCTCATACCAGAGGTGGGTTGTTCGGTTCCAAACCATCTTGTGCTCCTGCAGCGTCAGCCGCTGCACAACACCCTTGCAGTTCTCCACAAACTGGCTGCTCAGAGTCTCCTTCACGGATTGCACCACACCTGAAAGGCAAATCCGAAGTGCGTGTGAGGTGCTTGTTAATCATCTGCTTCACTTCTTAGGATGTACAGTGAGTATGGGCAGTATTGGAAAAAGACAGGGAGGCAGAAGAGGGGAGAGCTCGTGTTTTGAGCAGTCAGGAGAGCCTGTGGCTGCCTGACACCGGGGAGATGAGTGACAGGCAATGGAGCTGGGGAAGGGGCTGGAGCACGCGTGTGATGAGAGCGGCTGAGGAAGCTGGGGGTTCAGACAGAGAGGAGGTTCTCAGGGACATGGAGCAGTGCCAAGGGTGGGGGAACGGTTGGACTTCACAGAATCACAGAATCGCAGAATGCTAGGGATTGGAAGTGACCTCAAAAGATCATCTAGTCCAATCCCCCTGCCAGAGCAGGAACACCTAGGTGAGGTTACACGGGAAGGCGTCCAGGCGGGTTTTGAATATCTCCAGAGAAGAAGACTCCACAACCTCCCTGGGCAGCCTGTTCCAGTGTTCCGTCACCCTGACCGAGAAGAAGTTTCTTCTCAAATTTAAGTGGAACCTCTTGTGTTCCAGCTTGAACCCATTACCCCTTGTCTTACTGTTAGTTGTCACCGAGAAGAGCCTGGCTCCATCCTCGTGACACCCACCCTTTATATATTTATAAACATTAATGAGGTCACCCCTCAGTCTCCTCCAAGCTCCAGAGCCCCAGCTCCCTCAGCCTTTCCTCATAAGGGAGATTCTCCACTCCCTTCAGCATCTTCGTGGCTGTGCTGGACTCTCTCCAGCAGTTCCCTGTCCTTCTTGAACTGAGGGGCCCAGAACTGGACACAATATTCCAGATGTGGTCTCACCAGGGCAGAGCAGAGGGGCAGGAGAACCTCTCTGACCTACTGAGCACCCCCCTTCTACTCCGCCCCAGGTCCCATTGGCCTTCCTGGCCACAAGGGCCCATGGTCATGGACTTGATGATCTTGAGGGGCTTTTCCAACCAAGGTGATTCTGTGACTCGATGGGAGCAGAACCGCGGGGTGAAGATTAAACACCCCGCCCAGGGGTGACGCTTTGGGTCCCGCCGCTACCTTCAATGACCGCATATGGGACGCAGCGCCCCGGCGCCTCCAGCAGCACCGCTCGCAGGTCTCCGTCCAGCCGGACCGTCCTGGCGCCCTGCGGGGAGCAAACCGAGGCCGCGGCTCAGCCGAGGGGCCCAGGCCGCGATCGGGGCCCGGGCCCTTGCACCCTCCCCGGGGGCCCCTCGCACCCACCTCGAGGCCGCGGGCGACTCGCGCCTTTTGCCGGTACACGGAGTAGAGCAGCGCGGTGAGAGCGGTGCTGGTCGCCAGCAGCGCGGCCTGCAGGGCCGAGGGCCGCCCGCCGCCTTCCATTGCCGCCGCGCCGTTACCGCGGCAACCGCCCGCCGGCGCCCGGTGATGACGTCACCGAGACGCTCTAGCGGGCGGCACCGCGACCATAGAGACGCGGTCCGCCAGGGCGGGAGTGGGGCAAAAGCAGGGACGAAATGCCCTGAGCCTCCCGCCAAGGCTTTTTGGAGGGGCCCAAATCCCAGAGCCACAGGGCCTGCGGGGGCAGGCAGGACAGGTCCTGGCCCCACAAGGCCTTGAGGGTTTAATCCCAGCCTTGGGGAGCAGGACAGATCCCAGCCCCCGCCAGGGGTCTTGGAGGGGAGACTAAAGCCCAGCCTAACAAGGCCTTGGGGGGTGGGATTAGCCTAAATCCCAACCACCTCCTAGGATTGCTGTAGCAGGGCCCAAACTTCAGTATCCCTATGGTCATGGGGGGAGCACCCCAGTGCCCCCCCGCAGGGCCTTGGTATGAGGGAGGGCACCCAAATCCCACGGCCCCCACTGCGAGGACACGGCTCAGGGTGAGCACGCAGCCCCCAGCCCCATTTTTAAGTGGCCTCCTGCCCCCCAGTGCCGTGGCCAGGCTGGGGGGTCCCTGCCAGCCCCGTGCTGGGGGGGCGACACAAGACCCTGTTCCACCCCCATCCCCTTCCCAGGGCTTATTCCGAGAAAGCAGCAAAAGAGGAAGACAAAAAATAGCAAATTTTGGTAAACTATTGACATTCAGGGCCTCGGTGTTGCTTTTGGGGTGGGCAGCGGGGGCTGCAGATCAGCCCTGCTCTGTGCTGGGGGTCTGGGGGGCCAAACCCCCATCGCGGCCCCCCCTGGTTTGGGCGGCCTTGTGGCACCCCCCTAGCTCTATAGTTAAAAAACCCGAGTTGCCATGACTACGCGTTGCAGCTCTCGCCAGCCCTCAGTGCCGCAGGGTGGGTGCAGAAAGAAACAGGGACCCCGCAGCCCCCACCCCAGCTTATCGAGGGGTAAATTTATTATAAACCCCCTCAAAATTTGGAGTCAGGCTTAACTCTTCATCTTTGCCAGGGCTGGGCGAGACACAGGCGCCGTTACACCGCAGAAAACACACATTAATTTTATTATGGCTGCGGAGGAGGAGGTACAAGAGCAGGTTCGTGTTTGGGGGGGGGCCTCAGGGTGTAACCCCCCCCGCCCAGGGGTCTTCCTTGCAGACGAAGCCGCCGTCTTGTCCGGATTTATCCCCGAGGGTCCAAATGTAGCTGGAGGCACGGGGTGGGCAGCTTGTCCCCAAAATGCTCAGCACACGGGGGGCCGGGGGCCGCGCAGGCTGCACCCCCGCATCTCCCTGGCCAGGAGCAGCATGGCGGCGGGACCACCATCGCCCCCCCGGGCTGCCCCGGCGCCGAAGGCTTCCCCCTCCTCCTCCTCCTCCAGGATGGAGCTGAGGCGGGGGGCACAGCGGGCTCTCTCGGCCGGCGGGCGGTAGGGACACTTGGCGTTGAGCAGCCGGCGCAGGGGGACCAAGGGGACGATGGCGTCGCCCAGGAGCTGCTGCTGGACGTGTCGGAAATCGCTCTGCCTCTTCAGCCTCTTGAACTCGCTGAAGGCGGCGGCGGAGGTTTGGTAGAGGAGCAAGGCCATGGCGCGCGCCTTGTCGGCTTTGGGGAGCAGGACGGCGTGGCAGCGCAGGACCACCGCCTTGTTCTTCACCTGGTGCCGGTAAACCCAGGCGAAGATCTTGGGGTGCCGGCGGTCGGCAGCGCAGTAGGTGATGCGGTGCAGGAGGTACGCGTGGCCCGGGCGCCGCGTCCCCTTCTCGCAGGGGGTCATGCGGATGCCTTGGGGTCCCAACGTCAGCTTCATCTTGGCCCCGCCGGCCCCGCCGTCGCTTTTCGCCCAGATTTTACCCACCGCCTCCTCCGTGCAGCCCTCGCCCTTGGCGTGCAGGGTGACGGCGTTGCCCAGGTACCGCACCGTGTACGTCGGGTCCTCCTTGTTCAGCTCCACTTTCTGCCGCTTTCCACGGAAAACGCTGCCCAGCCGCTCCAGCGGACAGTCGGGCAGAAGGTCCGGGCAGGAGCGGAGGAAACCGGCCAGCAACGCCGCGTAGCTCAGCCCCGGCCCCAGGCTCTTGCTTTTGCATTTACGTTCATTTTCCACCAGCACGAACTTGCTCCGGCGCCAGGGCAGCATCTCCGCTCTCTCCAGCCGCCCCGCGCGCCTCCGCTAATCCCGACCGCGCCGCGACCCCTTTGCGAGCAGATACACCCCCCACTTAAGCCCCAAATCCAGCTGGGGGGGTGTCCCCACACCCTGCTTTCCCCACCCAGGGGGGATGCCCCTACCCCGGGATGCAGCTGCTGGAGCCGATGCCGTCTCGGAAGGATGCGGGAGCCCGTTTTTTGGCCGAGATGCTGCCGCCTGCGCCGGCTGCGGGGATGCAGCTCTCTCCGTGGGCTGCTCCACCTCCCCGCGACGCCGCGTCGCCCCGAGCACGCAGGGAAATAAAAGATGCTGGTAAAATAAAAGACATTTCCCTCCCCCCACACCCCCACCCCAGCCGTTAGACCCCCTGCACCAAACCTCACCTGTATGGGGCGAAATTAAAGCGGGATCTGGTGTGGGGGGGGATGATTTTTGGGAGAGTCAGACCTCAGCTTCTTACCCCAGCTCAAGAAAACACTTTCCAGCCCCCCCACCCCCCCAAATCAGCGCTTTGCATGAGGGGCTGTGCCAGGGTTCGCAGATCCTGTGGCTTTACTGGCATTTTTTGCTTCAAACCCCCTATTTTTTCCCCGCTATTTCCGAGTCAGCCCAGTCCTTCCTCTTAGGCTGAGCTTTTGGCTTTTAACCTGTTGCTTTTAACTCCGGCCGAGGCCCCAGGATGGCTTCTCTTCCCAGAAAATGCAACACCAGCACAGCCTGGGGGGGATTTTTGGGGAGTCTGAGGCTGTTTACGATTCAGCTAAAACCCTAATTTCCACCTTTTTTTACCTACTTTGGGCTTCTTGTGCACGCAGCGTGGAGACCCCCAGGCTCGGGGACCCACAAACGCGCTCTGGCTGCCTTGAGATTAAAAAACGGGGAGGAAAAACGGGGAAAATAACAGCGTGTGCCCCCGGTTTGAGTCCATTTGTGGAGGGGGGAAACCTGAGCGCGGTGTTGCAGGGAGCGGGAAGCCATTTCCCAGCCGTTTCCCAGCTTTTCTACGGTTTGAGCGAAGCAACTGCAATCTTAAAATAGCTGCTTTGCAGGCAGCGCGGCCTCGGCAGCCTCGGAGGTTTTTGCAGCCAAAATGCTAAAAAAAAATGCATGAATTTCTGTGTTTTTCAGCTTTTCTGCTGTGTGGTTTGCCCCCAGCATGAGGATGGTCTTGGGGAGGTGGCAATTAGTAAATTAGTGCGAATGAGGAAGGTTTCTATCCACGCCAGCTCCTGTTTCTTGTTATCTCTGTTCTCGCTCTCGTCACCAGAGGTAAGGACTCAAATTTTATTTAATTGCCTGGGGTCCATATCAACAGGGCATTAAACCCTCCCCAAAAGCTTGTTTATTTATAGACACCCATATTATCTAGGAGGGGTTTCCCCCTGCTCTGGTGGTGCCCCCCACCAGCTGCCCCGGGGCTGGTTTTCTTTTTCTCTCATGTTTTTGTGCCGTGTAACAGGGTGGGAGGGGGACACAGGAGCATCTGCATTTCCTTTTAGAGGGGAAGACAACCAGGATTTGCACTTTGAAAGCCTAAAAAAAGGGCTCTGAGCTGATTCAGGGATTCTAATCCCTCCTCCAGCTGCTTATTGCCTTGACTCGCTGCCCTTGCAACTAGCTGTCATCATTAGGTTTCAGGGTGAACAAGCAACTGCACAGCACGAGGAAAGCAAGTCTCTTGGTTATCCCTTGGGACAATACAGATCTCAGCCTACCGGCTTTGATTTTTTTGGGGTATCTGCGGTCCCTTTGCTGCCCCACACCCCATTTTCAGCTCCCGGCGTTTACACCACACCAGAGGCCGCTGCCAATTTGGGCGCCACGTCCCGTCCCGTCAGCAGCGACCCAGCGCCGAGGTTTGCTGCCCAAACCGGTGGGTAAGGTCAAAGTCCTCCCAAAATCCAGCAAACCGCACAAAAATCCCAGTGATAAATCAGCGAGGGCTGCGACACCTGCCCTCGCAGCCAGAAAATGGGGCAATAAACTCCTCCAGCAAGGGCAAAAATAGAGACATCTTTAATTAATCAGAGATAACTTTAATTAAACATTCATTTCCTCATCCTGTGAGCGTTTTACCCCTCATGGCTGAATCCCACAGAAGAATTTGGGCTCAAACATCCCCAAATGGGGTTTTATTACCTCTGTCTTCAACCAGCTTTCCCCGCTGCCTGGCAGCTGGGAGTTAAAAGACCTGGGAAAATGCACTATATGTATGTGTTTGGGGTTTTTTTTCTGTTTTCAATCAAATTAATTTGTTTCTTTTCATCTCACTGATCAGGAGCTGCTGTTCTACCCCCGCCAGGAATGATTTAATGACATTTTCCTGTGGAGCCGCACAACCGGTTTTCAACTGGGAAGGAAAACAAAAAAAACCCCAAAACACTGAGGAAAAATGCAGTGCTGGGACCGAGAAAAGAGGAGGTAAAAAAAAAAATAAAATAAAAGGAGAAATTGGGAAAAATCAGACAGAAGGCAGGGAGAGGACACAGGACTCCCTGTGCATGAATCTGGGGGGGTCAGGGCTGCACCCCGAGATGCTCCCCGGGGTTTGGCCGCTCAATGGGGCGTTATCCCAGCGGGGCCGGCCGGTCTATTTTCCAAGCGAGGAAATATTTAACCGCGGCGTCAGCAGCAGGGCAGGCAGGTTGCAGGCATGGAGGAGGGTGACGGGCAGCACCCGGCCCCCGCTGCCCCCCCAGGCCGTCCCCAGGGTGAGAAACTGCAGCTTTTGCTCCGCCGCAGCCAGGAGGCCAAAAATTCCGCTTATTGCCCCTACAGCCGCTTTCCGGTGGGTGCTGCGCTGCTCACCACCGGCGGGGAGATCTTCTCCGGTAAGACAGGGCTGTGCGAACACCCCCGTTGGGTTTTGGGGTCCCCCTGCAATGCTTTGGCTGTGGATGGGGGTTCGGAGGGGTCGGCACAAGGTGCTGGTCCCCCTTCCTGGTGCCCCTTGGCAGCCGCCGTCACGGAGCGAGCCAAAGATCACGGAAAATATGGGAAATAAATCAGGGAAGTGAGGAATGCGTTGGCGAGAGGCCAGGACATGGTGGTGCGCATGGAAAATGGCTCTTTTTTTTTTTTTTTTTTTTTTTTGTGAATTTCTCCCCTTAAAACATCACCTGGGGGTTTGGGGGTGGCTGAGTGGGTGCCGGGGGTGTCCCCGCAGGGTGCAACGTGGAGAACGCCTGTTACAGCCTGGGGGTGTGCGCCGAGCGCACCGCCATCCAAAAAGCCATCTCTGAGGGACACACCAGCTTCAGGGCCATCGCCATCGCCAGGTAAGGGACACGGCGGGGGGGGACAGCGGGGAAAAACCCAGCGTGACCCCCCCACTGCCCCGCACCACAGCAGCCTGGGTGTATTTTGGTGGGGAGGCAGGTTTCTGCATGTTTTTTGGGGGGATTTAGGGGGAAATCTGCTGTGGCTCTGTATTTATTGGCGCATGAGGGTTTTTTTACAGGTGTTCCCCCCCCACTCTGAGCTCTGTGCCCTTCTCCTTTGGCAGTGACATGGGGGATAATTTCATCGTGCCCTGCGGCGCCTGCAGACAAGTGATGAGAGAGGTGATGGCTTGTGTGGGGGGTCCCACATCTCCTGACCCCCGACATCTCCCCCCAAAACACCCAGAGGTGCAAAGGGAGGGGATTGTAACCTCCCTGTCCCCAGCCCCAGGGCTCTGGGCACCTCAAATTGCTCTATTTATCGGGAAAGGGATATTGATTTATTTATTAATTCCTCCCTGTCCTACGGGACTGGGTGCCCAGTGGGAATCCATTAACTCACCCTCTCTGGGGGGTTTATTCCTCCCAGGTGCAGAGTTTGACCCTGGAAGCCTGAAAATGGGTTTTTTCCTACAAAAACCAAGCCCATCCCGCTCTCCCCTCCCTCCTCTCTGTGAGCACCCCAGCACCCCTAGCCTGGTTTTGGGCGGTTAATATTTTAGGGGTTATAGGGCTCAGCTCAAAGGATGGATTTGGTGGGTTTGGAGGCACCAGCTTTCACCCTGGTGGGGAGCAAAACTACAGCATCTGAGCCCAAAACACCCTCTGGGGGAGGTGATGCTGAAAAGCCGCCCCAAAATACATGAAATAGAGCAGGATGCTCCCCACGAACTCAGCCAAAAAACCACATTATTTGGGTAATTTAAGGAAGAAGTGCAGGTTTTGCATAGGGCGCTTTTTTCTCCTCTTCTCCTCCAGTTTGGCACAGACTGGGACATCTACCTGACCAAAGCCGACGGCACCTACGTCGTCAAGAGGCTGGAGGAGCTGCTGCCGCTCTCCTTCGGCCCCGAGGACCTGAAGAAGGTGTGAGCAGCGCAGCTTTCGCCCTTCAGCAGCCGGGGAGGATGGTTTTCCCCAATTTCCCCAGTATGTAAGCAGCTTTTAGGGGACGATGCAATGGGAAATGTGTTTATAGCGTTAAGTTACTTGTTCCTCTTGCTCATTTTCTTGTTCAGCGCTGATTCGCAGACCACAGCCCCGCTTTGCCCTGGGGTAATGGTGAAAACAAATAATAGAAAATCCCTATTATTAGAAAAAATGTGTCCAGATATCGCTGTAGTCGAGGCGGAAGTTCACAGGTGGAGAAGGGTTTGATGCACGGCTCAAGCTTGGGCTTGTTGGTACAGAAACCACTCCTGAATGATGCAAAATCATTGGGAAAATGCTGAATTCTTCAGCTCTATATGAGAAGCGAAAGCAAAAAGGAAAAGCTCCATCAATCCCAGCAGTTATTAATAAGCCAATTCAGATTAGATGATTTGCTGGAATTGGATGGTTATCACCCCAAGTGTGTCCTTTGCTCGTTTTATCCGCCTTGTTTGCTTTCCTTTTATCTCATTTGTGGGGATGAAGAGGGAGAGGCATTTTTGAGGCTTTCCGGAGGGTTTTCTGCCTCCAGAGTAATGCCGTTTGCTGATTGTAATATTAATTACGCACAATGCAAAACAAATGTGTTACGTTTCGCGACCGGCGCTGCGCTGGGCGTTACTGCCCGTGCCCCAGTGAAATAAAAGCAGCCCTGGTTTTTTGTCCTGCAGTCGCAGCAAATGATGAGTCACAGGGAAGAGGAAACGGGGCTGTTGTGCCCTGGCCATGCACAAGGTACGGCTCAGATGGGCCGTGCACAAGGCACACCCAGCGGGTGTGAATTCATGTATCATGTAGAATCACAGAGTCATTTTGGTTGGAAGAGATGCTTAAGATCATGGAGTCCAACCGATAACGCAATCCGGGCACTGCCCCATGTCCTGAGAACCTCACGTCCGTCTGCCCAACCCCTCCAGGGATGGTGACTCCAGCACTGCCCTGGGCAGCCTGTTCCAATGCCCCACAGCCCTTTGGGGAAGAAACTGTTCCCCAGATCCAACCTCAACCTCCCCTGGCGCAACTTGAGGCCGTTTCCTCTGCTCCTGGCGCTTGTTCCTGGGGAGCAGAGCCCGACCCCCCTGGCTCCAAGCTCCTTTCAGGCAGGTCAGAGATCAGAAGGTCTCCCCTCAGCTCCTGTTCTCCAGCTGAACCCCCAGCTCCCTCAGCCGCTCCCATCACACTCGTGCTCCGTTGTGTCACAGTCTGTGCCCTGCTGTGCACTAGAATCATAGAACGGTGGAATACTTTGGGTTGAAGGGACTTTGAAAGGTCACCCAGTGCCCTGCCACGAGCAGGGACATCTGCACCAGCCCAGGCTGCCCAGAGCCCCGTCCAGCCTGGCCTGGGATGCCTCCAGGGATGGGGCGCCCACCGCCTCCCTGGGTTCCCGGGCCAGGCTGCCACCCCGGCTGTCACCACCGTCCCCCGGCAGTGACGCACAGTGGGCGTGTCGCTCCGCAGCCCCGCCCCCCGGCTCGCGCCGTTCCCGCCATGGCGCTGCGGCTGCTGCTGGCGCGGGCCCTGCGCCTGTTCCCGCGCTGCCGCCCGCCCCGCGCCCCCCGCCGGGACCCCCGGCCGGCCCCGCAGCCCTCGCCGTGGCGGCCCTGGCTGGCCTGGCTCCCGGCCGCCCGCCGCCTCCTGCTGAGCGGCCCGGGGGGCGGGCTGGCGGCCGCGGCGCGGCGGGGCGGCGGCGGGGCCTGCCTGGCGCTGGCCATGGCGCTGGGGCTGGTGGAGCCGCGGCTGGAGGAGCAGCGACGGGCCGAGGCGGCGTGTCGACATATCCAGGTGCGGGGGGGGCCTGGGAGAGGCCTTCGGGCACCCGCGGGGGAGGGGAGAGGCGGTCACTGCTTTGGGGAGCCCCTCAGACGCCCTTTATAAAGGGAAGGGGGGGTCACTGCTTTGGGGAGCCCCTCAGACACCCCTTATTAGGGGAGGAGAGGGTCCTCTTTATTTGGAGCCCCTCAGACACCCCTCATGAAGGGGTCGGGCTGGGTCACTGCTTTGGGGAGCCCCTCAGATGCCCTTTATAAAGGGAAGGGGGGGTCACTGCTTTGGGGAGCCCCTCAGACACCCCTTATTAGGAGAGGGCTGTCCTTTTTGTGTGGAGCCCCTCAGACACCCTTTATTATGGGAGGAGAGGGTCCTCTTTATTTGGAGCCCCTCAGACACCCCTCATGAAGGATTTGGGGGGGTCACTGCTTTGGGGAGCCCCTCAGACGCCCTTTATAAAGGGAAGGGGGGGTCACTGCTTTGGGGAGCCCCTCAGATGCCCTTTATGAAGAGGATGGAGTGTCACTGCTTTGGGGAGCCCCTCAGACACCCCCAAAGGAAGGTGTACGAGCCACTGTGGTAATCACCCCTTGGCCATGTCCCCAGCGTGGTGACCGCGATGGGCAGCCCCACAGATGCCCCCTCCGGAGGAAGGTGTAGGGGTTCCCCTTCTGTGGGCAGCCCCCCAAACACCCTTTCCTCCCCCCAAAAAATAGGGTACTTGGGGAAGCCTCTCAGTCAGCAGCCCCACTGCAGGTACTGGGGGTGTCATCACGGTGGGGAGCCCCTCAGTTCCTGTCCCCCCACAAAAGGAGGGGGCCGGGGCACTGGTGACGGGGGTCCCGTGTCCCAGGAGGCTGCTGTTGAGCCCCCAGGTCTGTCCCCGCTCCCTATTTCAGACCCCACAAGGCGGTGCTGGCAGGGCGCTGGGGACAGACGGCGCTGAACATATTTTATGGGTAAAAATAGACGTTTGGTGCTCAGCCAGCTGTCACCTGCCCTGCTAACCGGCAGACAAACACATTCCCGCAGAGGTTCTGCCTTCCCTGAAGTTTCTCGGGATGCTGGTTAATTAAATTTCCTGTTTTCCCCTTTCTGCCGTCCCTGGAGCTGTGTCCCTTCGCCACAGGACACGTCCCTGGAGCAGCCACCGGCGTGTTGGGGTTGTACCTTGCAGAGAAGCACACGGGTTTGTGTTGGCCAGGTGACAGCTGTGACACCTCCGGACCTGTGGGATGGTGAACGCTATGCTTAGACTCCAGAACAACACTCCTGGGCTGTTTTGTCACATCTCTTCAGATTTTCTCCCCCAGATCTTTCTCCCGTCACTGATTCACCATGCTGCGAACTAACCCACCCTCACACTCGGCTGCCACAACAACTCAGGGCATTGTTTTTCCATCAGTTGTCGCTCTTAATTGGATTTTCTTTGAAATGCTATTTGCCTGGTTTATTTATGGAGAAGGACAAAAGTGTAATAGTGCGTCTCGTTTTAGATTTAGTTAGACTTGTCTTTACAAAACATGTTTACGTTCTGGAATAGTGGGTCCCCCCTCCCCATTCCTCTTCTTCTTGTGGATTTAAAGCACCCTCAGGAATGGCATTTTTAGTAAAGACTCTTTTCGGGTAATCTGTTTCAGACTTAAATATAGGGTCTGCAAATTATTTTCCCTATGCTTACAGTGATTTGAGCCGTAGTGGCCAGAGCCTGGTTGTGGTTTTCAGGTCAGACCAACCCAGTGGGACACTTAATACTAATTAAACAGTAAGGGAATTCTCCTTCCTTGGGAAATCTTGAATAACTGAGCAGGTTGTTTTAATCATTGTCTTTTCTTATTCCTTCCAGACAGTGTTCGTCGGGAAGAACAAGCCGCAGAAAGATCCGCTGAGGTCCTTGCGCTGGCAGGGCTTCAAGCTGGAGGAATATCTCATCGGGCAGCCCATCGGGAAGGGCTGCAGTGCCGCCGTGTACGAAGCAGCGATTCCTTTCTCGTGCGATCGTCGCGGGTGTGCGGGGAGCAGCTGTTTCGCGGGGCAGGGCCCGAGCGTGCAGCGGGATCGTGGCTCTGCTTCACCGCCGGCTGAAGAGGAGCCCGTGCAGAAACAACCATCGAAGGATGCTTTTCCGTTAGCGATCAAAATGATGTGGAACATCTCGGTAAGGAGTCGGCTCTTTGTCTGTCACTTGGGAAGTCTGGCTGGAATGTTTTAACGCTTAAGCGCTAATTATGTAGCGCACGATGAGCGTGTCAAAACAAAGCTGTTGATGTGTGATATTGGAGATGTCGATTGTTAACGCACGGTCCCAGAGCGAGGTAATTCACGTTCGTTGTTCCTCTGGAATGGGCACGGAGAGCTGCTGGTGGGGGAGTTGTTGGTGATGGAGGTGAAATTTCTGGAAAAAAGGCTTTTCTGAAGCTGGCTGTGATGGTGGGGTGTAAGAAGGGGAAAACCACTGCTGCCAGGGCTTTGGGAATCGGTGTCCTTGTCGCTGTCGGGATAGAAATAGATTTTTGTCTGCAAAGTGTGGATGAGGTGGGACCCAGTGGTCATGGGCTACTCCACATTTGAAAAAAACCCAGCTGCCTTTTCCCATGGAAGAGTTTTGTCGCGCTTGATGTGACAAGTGGCTATTCTAAGAGAGTCTTCCAAAATGCCGACATCTATAATCCCTTGGGCTCCAGAAATACCCCAGCGTTTAGCTGTGGCCTTTTCCAGCCAGGTTTTACTGTTGAAAGTGAGCGTTAACATGTAGCTCAGAGCGCTGACAGTCAAGGATGCATTTAAAGAGACACACAGATTTCATTCTGTAGGTAAAGGCTTTGCCATGTCGTTTGGTAAATTATTTAAGTGTTAATTACCTTCCCTGATTTTCAAAGTAGAGGAGGGAGACCCTCAGTCTAGTCTCAGTTGATCCAACTCCAGATACGCTGCCAGCATCAGAATTACTGGCTTTCAGGCTGTTTTGGGGCTGAATTTTGGAGCTTAAGCCAATGTGGTGTGTAATTGCTGTTGCAGGCGGGTTCGTCGAGCGAAGCCATCCTGGATGCCATGGGCCGAGAGCTTGTTCCAGCCACGGGCGCTGCCTTAGCTGGAGAATACGGAGCCGTCTCTGGCCGCAGGTACGGTCACGGTGGAAATGACAGCGGTTCTCAAACGGCGACGTGCTGATTTTATCCGTCTATCAATTTTGCAGCGCATCTATGCTGTTAAGATGGCCAGGGGTTTCTCTAACAGTTCCTGAAAGCAGATAAAATGATTTTTAGTGGCTCAGGAGGTGTGTGTGTGTGTTTTGTCTAAATGATGGAGCCTTCGGAAGTCCCGCACACCTCAGCCCAGGAAGGTGTTGAAAGGATGCGCCAATAATTGGGGACTCATTGGGTCCTGCCGGTGGTCTGATGGGTGACCGCGGCTGAGCCGTTCTGTGCCCTGTGCCTCAGTTTCCCCATGTGTAAAATGCTTTGGTATCTGCAGAGTTAGAGGTTGGGAGGAGCTACTTGTGATTAACCATTTAAATGTGCGTCGTGGTGCTTTTTAATTACAGAAATATACAGCTGTAATCGGTAACAGTTTGACTGTATTAAACATCAAACAATTTGACTGTAAAAAATTTGACTGTACAATTTTAGGACTGGTTTGGTTGTAAAATGCATGCTGGGCAGGGAGGTGGAAACTGTTCTAGTGCAGGGAAACTGGTGAGAAAGAAAATGGAAAGTGAGCCCGTTCCCACCCTGTCACCCGAGTGAGAAGTGAACAATCAGCATGAAGGTGGAAAACTGCACGGAAACTCATAAATCATTTTGAGTTTAGCTATCTTTTTGTTCAAAAATGTATCTTTTTGCTCGATTTGAAACAATGGAGTCTGCAGTCTGGATTGTCTGATTTAAATTTCAATTCCATCTCGGCTGCTGATACAAACAAATAATGAATGTTGTGTGGTACGTCGCTCGCTGAGGACGCGACAGAGCGGCCAGAGGAGTATTTGACATTCGGGGGTGAGAGAGACGCAGACAAGTAACCTGCCCTTTGTTGTAGCGAGTGCTATAAAATAAAGGGTCTAAATTGATGTTCCTAGTGTGAGGTTCACCTTTATTTTATATCTAAAAAAGTAATGGTGCGGTTTTATTTTCTCTTGAGCTGCTGCTGTCATTCTTTTTGTACGAGAAGCAGCCTGGGACCAGCTCTGCCTTCGTTAGCAGCATGGGAGGGCTGGTAGGGTTTGAACATAATTAAAGGCTGCATGTTAATTTTAAGAGTTTCCAGCAAAGCTTCATTTGCAGTGCAGGGTAAAACACCAGTATGTCCTGTTTGACCATATAGGGAAGCTTTGATTTTGATCTTGAATGTATTTTTCATTTTTACACCAGATTTTTGCAATTATCTAACTGATGATGTCCAAGTTTTTATATGGAAAAAAAAATCCCAAATGGGATTCTGTGATAATTTTGAAACTTTTCTCCCTGGCATTTCTAGAGAAGGGACATTTTTCAGAGCAGCCCTTTTCTCATGAACAGTTTAGCTTTGTCAGTACAGTGTTTTTTAATAGGAAAATAGTTTTGTCAGGAAATTCTTGTCCAGGTGTAGAAATGACTTGTGAAAGCGATGCTAATGTCAAAAGAGACACCAGGTACATCAGTCACGGGAGTTGAAACTACTCGTTCTCCTAGTTGATCCCATTTGTGGATCCATTTGCCCAAATGTGTTGCATTTTTAAGGCTATTTACCAACAAACCTCAGTGCTTATTTCCATTTTTTTTTACTTGAAAAATACCAACAGAAAGAAATCTAAGGTAAAACAAAGCAATGCACGTGCCCAAATTGCCCTCAGGTCAGCACCACAATCCCAAGTCACTTAAAAATTTGTGCGCTGAGAATGTTTTTCACTAATAGACTTTGTTTTGCTGGATCTGCTTGGGCTGGAGCTGCTCTGCGTTGACGTGGGAACCGCTGTGAGCGCAGGGAGGTTGTGTCTGTTCTTTCCAACAGAGTGGTTTCCAAGATGTAAACGTTTGAATATTCGCTTCATGTGTAGTCCTGTAATCTGTACTTAATGCTCTCTCTCTAATAAGGTTTTTGCTGCAGGATACACGTGTTTGCACGCTGCTTTGGAACCCTTTGGTGGGGAGGGCGGGCTATATTAATGAAAAGTAAATCCAGAAATAACAGAGATGTGTCCATGATAAATCAGAACTGACCAGGAGATCCATGAAACCTGTGGTACCTATACTTCTGTGCAGAAAACCTGTCCTTGGGAGGAAGAAGTTGCAACCTCATCCGAATATAATCCAGGTGATCCGAGCGTTCACCTCCTCAGTCCCTTTGCTGCCTGGAGCCTTCGCAGATTATCCCGACGTTCTTCCGTTCAGCCTGAATCCCAGAGGGATTGGCCACAGCCGCACACTCTTCTTGGTGATGAAGAAGTAGGTAGAGAGAAGCTTGTGTGACTCGGGGTTTTGGTGACACTGTCTAGCAGGGCTGCGTGTTCTGCTGCTGCACGGGTCCTCGCAAACATTTCACTCGGGCTGCTGCCTGAGTTTCCTCTTGGAAACGCCTCCTAAGACCTGTTTCAAGTCCTTGAGGTTTTAGCTCTAGTCTGACAATGAAGACAAGCTGTTCTTTTTAATAATTAAACCAAATTAAGGTAAGAAATGTGGAGCTTGTCCCCATTTGTCTGCCCTTCTGAGTCTGAACTTCACCCCTAGTCTGAACACGCCGCTAGAGACAGGGTGGAGTCGGTAATGAGATTTATCCGTGCTCTGCATCTCTGGCTTTCTCGGTTGGGTTTTGGTTTTGAATGAGGATTGTGGTGGCACTGATGTAAAAACACTTTCTGCTTTTATTCTGCCCGTGTCTGGAAAAGTGCTCCGGCCTCTCTGTATTTCAAGAATATGTTCTTTCTTCTGATTAACACGCCTGCTCATTTTGCTCATACGATCTGCGTTATTAATCTGCCTCCTATTTCATGCAAAATACAACACTGGTACATAGATACCTCTAAGAATACCTGGAGCCCCTCACCGTGCTGTTTGAGAGGTTTATTTTATTTGCAGTTGTCAAACTGGGGCGAGGGCGCCAAACATTCAGTGTTGGGTGTTGCAAAACAGAGGATTTGAGAACAGCAGATGGGGAGCGGTGTCGGGTTGAGGCTGGGAGGTGGGAAGGCGTCACGAAGGTCAAGAATTTGTCACGTATAAATACGCTGTATCCCCAGCCAGCCAGCGCTGAGGTTGAACCACAAGCGATAAGCTCCCAGGATGCTAATTAGTGATTTTTTCCTTGTTCTTATTAGTTATCCGTGCACGCTGCGCCAGTACCTGAGGGAGAGCAGTCCGGATGTTGTTCTCTCCACGATGATGATTTTACAGCTCCTGGAAGGCGTGGACCATCTTGTTCGACACGGAATCGCGCACAGAGACCTGAAGTCTGACAACATCCTGGTTGAATTTGATTCTGGTACGTAGACCACTGAGTATAAATGCCAATTAAGTCACTCACGGAAGCGATGCGGTTGTGTAGATATTCAGGGAAGCCCTATGCAGGTGTGTATTTGTGGAAAAAAATGAGCATCAAACCCTTTGAAGAATCTCAGGTTTGGTTTTTAGCTTACTGCTTGCTGTCACTGTAGCACTGGGGATGTAATTTATCCTGTGCCTCAGGTTTTGGATCATTAAAGCGAACTTGAAAGGAGCGTTTCGCTGTGATGAGGCGGAGGGATGGAGAATATTGCTCAGCGGATGCGTTACAGGAGCGCAGTGAGCGTTGAGCGTATAATAATGTCATATTAAGGATGCTAGAGGTGCCTTTGCTTCAGGCACTTGGCTCCGTCATCTCTCACTCGCCAAACAGCACAGGGCAGTTCTTAAAATCCCCCTTCACGGTCAGTGCTGCTCCCTGGGATGATGAAACATCGGTTGGAAGGCAAAGGATCTGACAGTGTCAAAGCCAGAAGCGGCGTTTTCATCATCTTGTTCTCCTGTCAGCCTCTCTAACTGAGGTTTTAATTACCTGAGCTCTTTTTCAGCGTGATTTGAGATGTGAATGGGCAGGAGACAATAGCAGGCAGCCAGATCTGTGTGATTAAAGGTCTTGGTGCAGCAGCCGTGGAAGGTTTTCAGCGATATTAACGCCATCCTTCTTTTCTTGAAGGAAAAGCGTCTCTGTAGCGATGCTTTAGATCGCTCCTAACCACATTCAGCATCGATTTTTCCATATTGGTGTCTGGAGAAGGAATGATTCTACTTTGCAATGTTTGACTTGTCATCAGGACAAGAACTGATATAATAACTAATGCAGCAAACTTTCTCTAGCCTTTTGCTGTAGCTGAGTGTATATCTACATGTCGATGGCTTTTGCTATAGATAAAAACTAAAGGAAAAAAGGGAATATATTCCTCCATCATGAATGAGTCTCTAACCTTACGTGTCTTTAATTTGATGGTATCTGCCACATTTTGTGACATGCATGTTCTGTGGGGAGCGGTAATATCCTCTAAAGAGGAAACGGAATAACAAGTTTTAACATGTCACCTAATAACACCGAGGAGAAGCAGGAGAACAGCGTGTGGTCATGCTGATTGCCGGGGGTTTCGAGACTATTCCTGACTGTCTCTGGTGTCCGTGCAACGTGTCTGGTGCAGCCGGGTCCTCCTCAGCTGAATTGTCCCTCTGTCCTTTGCAGCTGGCTGCCCCTGGCTGGTGATCACCGACTTCGGCTGCTGTTTGGCAGATGAAACCGTGGGCTTGAGGCTGCCGTTCACCAGCTCCTACGTGGATCGGGGCGGCAACGGCTCCCTGATGGCACCCGAGGTGAATCCCCTCGTTGTCATCCTTTGTGTTGCTGGTTTTCCGCTCGTCCTGCTGTCGGGATGAAAAAGTTTCAGGCCCAGCTGTGGTGCGGGCTGAAAAAGGGTGAGATTGGGTCTAGAAGGAGCAAAGGGTATGTGTGCACGTCACTTTGCTGTCACTTGTCCCCAGTGTGCACACACCGGTACTTGCTTACGTGGTCTGTGCTGGTGTGTGTTCACGGTAACACCTGCTGAAAGCTGCTGCGATCAGATCGATCATTTTCTACCCATTTTTGCTTATTGACGTAACTCGGTCATACCAGACAGCGCCGCTAGTTGGTTACTGCATAACTATCTTTAAATCTTTAATTTTAATCTTTTAATTTTTAATCCTTAAAGGTCCCTTCCAACCTAAACCAGAGATTTAGACAAAACCTAGCTTTGGTTTCGATCTTTATTACAGCAGAAATACCGTCTTGCCCCTTGAAAATCAGTTTTAGCGCAGAGCCCGCGTTAGAGCTGTTTGTTTGAACATCCTTATCTCTTTGGCAGGTGATCACAGCGTCACCCGGTCCAGGCACCGTCATCAACTACAGCAAAGCCGACGCTTGGGCTGTAGGAGCCATCGCCTACGAAATCCTCGGCCTGGCCAACCCTTTCTATGGCCACGGGGACACAGCTCTGGAGAGCAGAAGTTACCGCGAAGAGGAGCTGCCAGCTCTGCCCGACCACGTGCCCCTCGAGCTGAAACAAGTGATCAAGATGCTCCTTCAGAGGGATCCCAACAAGGTAAAACAACCGCTTTTTTTTTTCAAGAAGTTATCTAGCTGGTGTTTGAGAGGTTTATCTGTAGATTGTTTCTCCCGGGCGCAGATATTGCTGCGGTCTGGGTAATGATCAAAGACGAACAAAAGGTGTTTGGTGGTGGAGTCGCCATCCCTGGAGGGGTTTAAAAGACGTATAGATGAAGCTCTTGGGGATGTGGTTTAGTGCTAGATTTAGGTTATGGTTGGACTCGATCTCAAGGGTCTTTTCCCAACCAAAATGATTCTGTGATTCTAAGTGCAGCGCAGACTCTCGCACAGTTTCAGGGATTTCAGCAGATGTTTGTGTCGGGGACCAGACCTTGAACTGGGGGGAGGTGTCCTGATATTAATAATCACAAAGAACTTTTTAATTATTAATATGCGGTACCTCAGAGGAGGCTTGGGGGGCTGTTGGGGCTGGTGATGCCACAGAATGGCGGCAGGATCGGCTCATCCTCCCTCTCCCTCCTTCCGCAGAGATTGTCCGCGAGAGTCGCCGCCAACGTTCTGCACCTCAGCCTGTGGGGTGGAAGCGTTTTCGCCTCCTCCACCCCGAAACCCGACCAGATGATCGCCTGGCTGCTCTGCCAGTCTGCGGCCGCGCTGCTCGCCCACGGCCTGGCCGAGAAAACCCGCGTGGAAAACAAAATGAAGATGTGTTTTTTGGCCAACCTGGAGTACGAAGACCTCTGGGCGGCGATATTCCTGTTGCTGGCCTGGAGAAGCCGCTCCGGGTGAAGAACACGACCCGGGGCGCGAGCGTGCGGTAGATAAATGTCACTTTTTAAAGGAATTTGTCTTTTCTGCCTGCCGGGAATCCTGTAGCGCTTTAGGGAACAAACCCGCGGGTTGAAGAGGTTGAGTATCTCTAGCAAGCGTTAGACGCTGCTTTTCCCTAGAAATCCCCACGCGTCGTTGCTCTTGGGGAGGGTTTGTGGCCCTTGCGGGTGTCCTGAGCTCCGCGGTGGGTTTTGCTCACGTTTGGGGATTCACCGTTGACTCGTAAGTCGTGTGTTGAATGGACCAGGTTCCCTTTCAGAAGAGAAGTGTGGGAGGATGTACTGGAAGCACCACAAATTTAAACAATTAACCGAGAAAGCTGGGCTGACAACGGGACGTGCGATCTTTCTTTTTTTAGGGAAACCGGCGGCGGTTTTAAAATGATATTAAAATATCTCCGCAGCCACAGACGTATCTTGAAAACCCTCCTGCTGGGGTGAGTGGCAGCCGTTCGCTTCTTACGGTAACGCACATCACGTATCTTGCTGCTTGTACGCAAAACAGCAAAAATGAACCCCAAACCGCTTTTATTTGTTTTTCAACTGTGGTGGTTGTGCGGTGGCTGCTGTGGAGTCCAAGGCAAAGTCAAAATGTGTCGGCGTAGAGATAATATTGCAAACGAGACGGGCTGAGTGGAGTTCAGTGGGACGTTCTGTTTTATCCACTTGTTTTTTCTGTTTAACAATGAAATAATGTCCTTTGGTCGCAAGGGTAGGACATGTGGATTTTTGGCCAACAGTCGTATGTATGAAAACATGGTTGGATTTCCTGTCTGTGATCCTGTTTAGAGGAATTTGGGGAGAAAATTTTTTACGCTTGTTGCACAATAAATGGAAGATTAAGCTCTGCTGCTGAGTGGGTTCTGTAAGTCTGGTTCATCTCCCGTTGTGGGGTCCGGGCTTTAGGCTGCAGCCCTGGTGCAGTGGGGTCTTAAAAATTATTCAGCTCTTTCCAGGCCCATCTGCGGAACTTATTTTGTTTTATTTCACCAAGTGAAGTTTCCCAAAGACCCGGAACAAATTGCTGCTGGCTGCAGCACATCCCAGGAAGGTGGAAAGTGGGACTGAACGCGGGACCTGGGAGCTGACAAGGATCGTTTCATACATTAACTTTCTGCTTCCCTTCTTTCTCTCTTTCTTTCTCTCTTTCTCTCTTTCTTTCTCTCTTTCTTCTCCTTTTTTTCTGAATGTGAACCTTGCTCTCCTCCCCTTGCTGCTGCTGCAACCATCTTCCCTTTGTCTGGGATCTACAGTTTACACAGAAACAAACGAACAAAAATAAAATTAAGAAAAACCAGGACAGCAATTTTCTTTCCTCATGGGATATGCAGAACCCAGTGGGTATATGTATATATAAATATATATAATATACAAAAATACATATAATACTGACTTAAAAAATTAAATAAAATCTTGGCAACATACATTTATTTTCAGTCTGTGCCAAAAACGTGTTTTCAGATAAAATCTTTCCACGGTCAGACTATATTATCGCTCAGGTGTAAGTGCCCTTCCCTTAAACATGCGGCGGTCTCAGGCGCTGCGGTAGCGTCAGGTACTTGGACAAAGACTTTGGACCCCCTGACCCCCCCTCGCCTTCCCTCACACTTATAATTTATGGAACTACATTTTTTATATTTTATTTTATTTTTCTCAGAGCAGTTTAGTGTGGCCCCTGGATTACAAACTTTACTGAAAAACACAAAACACCTCAGAGCCCAAATCTTGTCCCTTGGGATAGGGGGGTGGGGAGGTAAAAGGAGGTTTGGGGGCACAGACAGACAGACGGACAGTGAAGTGGGGGGGTTGGACAGCCAGCAAGACAGATGGACGGTGTACGCCCTGCTGGACAGACAGATGGTGACGCATCGAGATGGACGGACGGACAGTGGCATGTCCAGGCAGACACATGGACAGCTGCACATCCAGACGGACAGAAGGACAGCTGTACATCCAGCCAGACACACGGACGGTTCTATGGATGGGTGCGGGGACGGTTGGACATGCAGACAGACACATGGATAGTTGCACGTACAGATGGACACATAGACAGTTGCGCGGACAGACAGATGGACACATCTATATCCAGCTGGACACACGGACACTTGTACAGACAGGCACCTGCTCAGCCAGACACCTCCTGCACCACAACCTTCCCAAAAATGGAGATTTTTGCCCCAAAGTCCCTGCTCGAAAATCAGCAATTTCACACCCGCGCCCAGCGCCAGGAGTAATGACAGACACACGGATGGGAACACAGACAGACACAAAGACAGATGGGGCGGGGGGGGGGGGTGGGGGCCGAACTAAAGGGCCCGATCCTGCCTAGAAGTGGGGGCGAGGCGGGGGTGTGGTGGGGGTGTGGTGGAGTTGGGGCGGGGGTGTGAAATCGCTGATTTTTCGAGTGGGGCATTCAGGAAGAAAAAACATTTTGGGGAGGGTTGTGCTGCTGGGTGCAGAAAATGAGTGTCTGGCTGGGCAGGTGTCTGTACGTCTGTCCGGTTGGACGTACAGGTGTCCGAGTTGTCTGTGCAGAGCTGTACGTCCGGCCGGACAGACGGACACTTGTACGTGCAGGCGCCAGGCGGACAACATCCCGCACCTTGCAGCACAAAGTGCCCCCAAACGGCCTTTTTTCCTTGAAGTCCCTGCTCAAAAATCAGCGATTTCACACCCCCGCCCCGCCCCCACCACACCCCCGCCCCACCCCCACCACACCCCCGCCCCGCCCCCACTTCTAGGCAGGATCGGGCCCTTTAGGGCCCTGCAATGTGTCCGTCTGTCTGGGACCCTGTCTGTGTGTCTGTCACCCACTCATTGAGCTGGGGGCGGGGCGGGGGTGTGGCACGGGTGTGGTGGGGGTGGGGCGGGGGCGGGGCGGGGGTGTGAAATCGCTGATTTTTCGAGTGGGACATTCAGGAAAAAAAACATTTTGGGGAGGGTTGTGCTGCTGGGTGCAGAAAATGGGTGTCTGGCTGGGCAGGTGTCTGTACGTCTGTCCGGTTGGACGTACAGGTGTCCGAGTTGTCTGTGCAGAGCTGTACGTCCGGCTGGACAGACGGACACTTGTACATACGGCTGGACAGACGGACACTTGTACGTGCAGGTACCAGGCGGACAATGTCCCACACCTTGCAGCACAAACTGCCCCAAACAGCCTTTTTTCCTTGAAGTCCCTGCTCAAAAATCAGCGATTTCACACCCCCGCCCCGCCCCCACCACACCCCCGCCCCACCCCCACTTCTAGGCAGGATCGGGCCCTTTAGGCCCCCGCAATGTGTCCATCTGTCCGTGTGCCCATCCGTGTGTCCGTCACCCACTCATTGAGCTGGGGGCGGGGCGGGGGTGTGGTGGGGGTGTGGTGGGGGCGGGGCGGGGGTGTGAAATTGCTGATTTTTGAGCGGGGACTTCAAGGAAAAAAGGCCGTTTGGGGGCACTTTGTGCAGCAAGGTGCGGGACATTGTCCGCCTGGCGCCTGCACGTACAAGTGTCCGTCTGTCCGGCCGGACGTACAGCTCTGCACAGACAACTCGGACACCTGTACGTCCAAGCGGACAGACGTACAGACACCTGCCCAGCCAGACACTCACCTCCTGCACGTGGCGGCACAACTGTCCCCAAAATGGCTTTTTTTCTTGAGTGCACCACTCAAAAAATCAGCGATTTCACACCCCCGCCCCGCCCCCGCCCCGCCCCCACCACACCCCCGCCCCGCCCCCAGCTCGATGAGTGGGTGACAGACACACGGATGGGCACACGGACAGACGGACACATTGTGGAGGCCTAAAGGGCCCGATCCTGCCTAGAAGTGGGGGCGGGGCGGGGGTGTGGTGGGGGCGGGGCGGGGGTGTGAAATTGCTGATTTTCGAGTGGTGCACTCAAGAAAAAAGGCCATTTTTGGGACAGTTGTGCTGCTGGGTGCAGAAAATGAGTGTCTGGCTGGGCAGGTGTCTGTACGTCTGTCCGGTTGGACGTACAGGTGTCCGAGTTGTCTGTGCAGAGCTGTACGTCCGGCCGGACAGACGGACACTTGTACGTGCAGATGGACACACGTCAGGCGGACAATGTCCCGCACCTTGCAGCACAAACTGCCCCAGAAAGGCTTTTTTCCTTGAAGTCCCCGCTCGAAAAATCAGCGATTTCACACCCCCGCCCCGCCCCCACCACACCCCCACCACACCCCCGCCCCGCCCCCACTTCTAGGCAGGATCGGGCCCTTTAGGCCCCGCAATGTGTCCATCTGTCCGTGTGCCCATCCGTGTGTCCGTCACCCACTCATCAAGCTGGGGGCGGGGCGGGGGTGTGGTGGGGGTGGGGCGGGGGTGTGAAATTGCTGATTTTCGAGTGGTGCACTCAAGAAAAAAGGCCATTTTTGGGACAGTTGTGCTGCTGGGTGCAGAAAATGAGTGTCTGGCTGGGCAGGTGTCTGTACGTCTGTCCGGTTGGACGTACAGGTGTCCAAGTTGTCTGTGCAGAGCTGTACGTCCGGCCGGACAGACGGACACTTGTACGTGCAGGCGCCAGGCGGACAATGTCCCGCACCTTGCTGCACAAACTGCCCCCAAACAGCCTTTTTTCCTTGAAGTCCCCGCTCAAAAAATCAGCGATTTCACACCCCCGCCCCGCCCCCACCACACCCCCACCACACCCCCGCCCCGCCCCCACTTCTAGGCAGGATCGGGCCCTTTAGGCCCCACAATGTGTCCATCTGTCCATGTGCCCATCCGTGTGTCCGTCACCTACTCATCGAGCTGGGGGCGGGGCGGGGGTGTGGTGGGGGTGTGGTGGGGGCGGGGCGCAGGCGGGGCGGGGGTGTGAAATCGCTGATTTTCGAGCAGGGACTTTGGGGCAAAAATGTCCATTTTTGGGAAGGTTGTGGTGCAGGGTGCAGGAGGTGTCTGTCTGTGCGTCCAGCTGGATATAGATGTGTCCATCTGTCTGTCCGCGCAACTGTCCATGTGTCCATCTGTACGTGCAACTATCCATGTGTCTGTCTGCATGTCCAACCGTCCCCGCACCCATCCATAGAACCGTCCGTGTGTCTGGCTGGATGTACAGCTGTCCTTCTGTCCGTCTGGATGTGCAGCTGTCCATGTGTCTGCCTGGACATGCCACTGTCCGTCTGTCCGTCTCAATGCGTCGCCATCTGTCTGTCCAGCAGGGCGTACACCGTCCATCTGTCTTGCTGGCTGTCCAGCCCCCCACTTCACTGTCCGTCTGTCCGTACTCCCAAATCTCCTTTTACTTCCCCACTCTGCCATCCCAAGGGACAAGATTTGGACTCTGTGGTGTTTTGTATTTTTTAATAAAGTTTGTAATCCAAGGGCCACACTAAACTGCTTTCCCAAAACTCCCCCCCCCAGCATGTGTGTCCACCTGCCTGTGTCCCCGTCCGTGTGTCTGTCACCCATTCATGGTGCCGTGGGTATGGTACGGCTGGGAGTGTGAAATTGCTGATTTTTGAGCAGGATGTTTGAGGAAATAAGCCTATTTTTGGGTTGGGGTTTGTGCTGGGAGGTGGAGGAGGTGAGTGCCCAGCTGTGCGGCCATCTGTCTGTCCGTCTGGATGTACAAGTGTCTGTGTGTCTGTATGTCCCATACAACTGTCTGGCTGGACAGGCTTGTGTCCATCTGTCCGTCTGCAGCACCGCCCGCAACCCCCAGATCTCTCAGGGCAGGGAAGGGGAAAGGGGCAGATGGATGGACAGATGGACGGACAGACGGCCGTTTCCATGGCTGGTGCCCCCACGCCCGCTGTCTCTGTCGCAAGGACGGGACGTGTGCCGGGCAGCGGTGGCCGCAGCTGAAACGGTTGGGCATTCACCGCTTGTGGTTTCTAATTTTTTTTCCACTTTATTCCCCTGCAGGGCACAAACCTGCTGTTCTGGCTTTGCAGTAAGAGTTAAATACCATCTACTGGTAGAAAAGGTCATTTTAATCTGATAAACTGTAGATTTGAGCAGTTGGTGTGTGTAGCAGGGCAAGGAGATGAGGCTGATGCAGCTTCGCCTCCGCGATCCCAGCTGCGATTCCTCCCCTGGGGCACAGGGGCTGTTAATTGTCACGATAAAAGGGTTTTTATGATAAAAACGCAGCAGCAGCAGAAGGGGGTTGATTCTGGGACTCCCCAGCTCTGCCAGGTCATCCCTGGAGGGGTTGGACAGATGGGGATGAGGTTCTCGGGGACATGGGGCAGTGCCGCGGCTGGGCAACGGTTGGACTCAGTGAGTTTGAGAGGTTTTTCCAACTAAAACGATTCTGTGATTTTATTACAACGAACGTACGAAGGTGGCGTGGGGCTCACGCTGAGCATAGGGGCATATTTGACTTAATTTCCTTTTGGGGACAACAAGGCATCTCCAATGGCAGAAGAAGTTTAGTTGTCCTGGGGATTTCTGAACCTGACGTGGAGGTGAGAGCAGTTTGTACAAGGAAACACCAAGAGTCAACTCATCACACATTAAAATAGTTTTATTTCGGTTGCGAATCTGTCATCGTCTGAAAATAAAACGACATCAGTGTCTGTTCACAAATACGAATTAAAAAAAAAAAAAGGCAAACCAAACCACAAATAAAATAAAAATTCAAACCACCAGCCCCACCCCCCCAAAAAAAACCAACCCCAAACCCAAAAATAAAAAAAATCTGCCGAATAAGTTAATCCCGCCCCCTCCCAGTATCAAAAGTGCAAAATATGTTCTAGTTTTCAGTCCTTTTTCGCAGTGTCCTGGTTTCTGGCAGGTTTTGGTTCTGGGCAGAGCGGAGCAGCAGCTGCTGCAGCTGCCGCTCGGGCCAGGGAGGAGGTTTTGGTACAAACCTTTAATTTGGGGGCCTGGATCCCTTCGCTTGAGCTGGGGAGCGGGAGGCGATCACTGGGATTTCAACTAGAACCGTGCACTAGGACTGAACTGCCTCAATCTTTGGATTACGAACCACCACATGTATAACAGAAGGGCAAGCGCGTTTTGCTGAGGAAACGTTACGATCTTGGCCGGGCACCGCTGGAGAAAACTCATATTAAAAAATTATTGTGGCTGCTGGGAGAGGGCGGACGGATTTGGGGTGTCAGCAGCCTCCACCTGCACTCTTCTATAAGAAATCAAGCACCTCGTGCTCTGCGACAGACACCAAAGCGAATGAACAGTTTGGCATTTGCTTCAGCCCATAAAATAAGGGGTTTTTTTCCATAAAACAGCGACACGGTCCCGTCCAGGCACAGCCAGCAAGAGCGAACTGCCGCAAGCGCTGCTTAAATAAACCCAGGCTGAACGGGGAGGTCACCTGCGCTAAAAAGAAAATAAAAAAGGATTCCAGCAGGCATGCAGCACATTAACTGTAATTTGAAGGCCTTAAGGCCTTACCTACTTACCTGGGGAAGGGCTGAATTCCCTCACTATAGCACAACTAGGCACTTTTTTTTAACGTGTCAAAGGTTTTCTCCTGGTTTCTGATGAGCTGAAGGGACCGCAGGGACCCAGAGAGTATTTTTATTTTTTGCAAACATTTAAAAAGTTACGCGGGGCCCTCCACTGGCCTACAACCTTATTCTAGCCACACCCTGCACGGCCAGCAGTGGGAACAGCATAAAAGTGCTCCGGTGATTGCTCCAGCCACGCGAAAATGAAGTTTAGCAGCGTCAGGGCAGTGTTTTATCCCTTGTCCCGCTCGATTTCCGCAGCACCTGTGCGTCTTGGAGATATTTGGCAGGGAGAAGACTTCACCTTCCTTCCTCCCCTCTACTTCAGTGCCATGTTTGTGCGGCAGCACGAGCTGCTGAGCTAAAATTAAGCAACCGCAGGGTCAGTTGGTAGCAGCGGAGCCTTTATTTGGAAGGAGGTTGTACAGGGAGTTTGAGTACCTGTGGTGGTCACAGCGGGTCAGGGATGCAGCAAACCAGTGGTTTGTGAGCCAGGGAGGCAGTAAAATGACTTGAGCACCCCCAGATTTCCTATGGGATCGGCAGCTAGCTCAGTTTGGCATAGTTGTTCCTCCACTAAGATGGTTAATTAAGGTGGCAAGAGCAGAGGGAGCTTTTAATTAACAGCACGTGCTCCATCAAGCACCAAGACAACTCGGTACCATGCAGCAAGGACCAGCCTGGGTGAAGGTGTCAGCCCCGGAGCGGTGGAAAGGACAATTCCCACAGGATTTCAGTCCCGGCTGCGAAAATCAAACCCTGCTGTTTTTTTTTTTTTTTTAATCACCTGAGGAATGGAAAACAGCTGCAAATCTGCAGCTTGATTTCCCTCTGTGTCACACAGGGCCACCTGTGGTGGTGACAGTTGTTGGAGCAAAGCATCAAGCCAACCCTGCGCTCTACAGTTGTCCTGGCTTCACATAGACCTATGAGTTCCAAAAGACAAAAAAAACCAAACCAACAAACCAAAAATACGAACAAATAACCCAAGGCAGCAGCCTGCGTGGTGAGAAACAAGGGTTTCTGGCAAGAAGGAAACAGGTGAGAGGCTGAAAACAAGAGTCTTAACCCCACGGCCGAAGCAAAAGGAGTTTCACACGTAAGTGACGGTTGGATGATCTGGGGCAACATTTCAGGAACACAATCGTCAAGGAATTCGGTTCCTTGATACAAAGAACGGTTGGTTTGTACTACAGATGTGAGGGTGCCGGACAGGAGCCTGGAGCGACTCCCTAGCAGCTAGGCAGAGTTTCTTTTACACATCTACTGGCTCATAGCAGCTCACGCCTACAATCTGAGGACACGGTTTAAGTTATGGCTCTAGGATACATCATCTAAAGTTGACAGAAGCAGAAAAGGCATCTGAAAAAATCAACGTGACATTTAAACGGCTCAACACCTTTACAGTATTTACGGCCATGCAAAAATCCCTCCCCCGGTTACGGTGTAGCCGGTGAAGCTGCACGTGGAATGATGACAGGAGGAGCATGAAACATGCAGATCGTCCACGAGCCCGCACCACGGGTGAGTCCCAACTACAGGTTTGCTACGAGGGAGATGCTCCTGACCGTATTCTAGCTCACTTACCACGGGGAAAGCCGATAAAAGTACGAGTGCCTGGTGGCAGGAGGCCTTTCGGAAGGGTTGGCAGGGTCGTGCCACTGTGACACCTCGGGCCGAGTACAGGGGGAAGGGGAGAGAGAACCACGACCCGATCTGCGTCATTGGCCGTGTTCGGTCCGAACCGAGTCACCGCGGCACAGAAGTCACGGGGTTATTTTTTTTCTTCAATCGAGGTAAAACGAGAGATGGAACGGGGGCGACTCGGGAAGCAGACGCAGCAGGACAAGAAGGGAAAAATGGATTTCTTGGCTCTTCGGTAGTACGGCGTCCAAACGCACAAAGGAGTCGGTGGAGGGAATTTCGGTGCGCTTGGCTGTGCTCCTGGGCTTTAGTCGCTGGCCCGAGGAGAGTTCATCTAAAACCTAAAGGTCCATTCGTCACGCTTGTTTGCTTATTCCTGGAAAGAGCTGTCCCTCGTCATATCTTCATAAAAAGTTTGTCCGTTAGAATCTCTTTAAAATCCCTCAGTCTAGCGCGGGCCACGAGGGGATATAGAACCTCTGTAAGGAACCCTCGAGGAGGCGTTCCATCCAAAAGGACAATTTGTGTAATTTGTTTTTAACAGATCTAGATCTTGGGCTGCCGGAGGATTTCCCTCTGCCTTCCGTGTGCAGCGAGGAATCGTAATCCTCGCACGATCCCAGGGTTCCCCCCTCATCCCCTGATTTGTGAGGCTTAAAGAGGCAGAAATATTTCTTGTGGCCGTTCAGAGCCAGGACGTAGCCCGTGTAGTCACGCTCAAGGAAATGCTTGTCGTACTGGTTTGGGATGGGGGCCGCATCCTGCGCGAACTCTAACAGGTATTCCAGCCATTCCCGGTGCTTGTCCAGGCTGAGGAAGGAGAAGTGAAGAGAGCTGCTCCTGGGGGAAGAGCAGAGGAGAAGCAGGATTAGTACGTTTCCCCAGTTGGGCCAGATTCCCACCACACAGGTGTTTGTAAACAGGCGCAGAGCGGTGTCACCGTGGCTCCTTTTTTAACCCAGTTTGGCACAGGTGACAATTACCCAGTGCGCAGCACTGCCAGACCCGTCCGGTCACCTTCACCAAAAGGTTTTCGGCATCTCATCGCCACTAACGAGCGCAGAGGCTGCTTTGCTCACCAGGCAATCGAGCCAACGCCGCTCCTAACTTGTCATCGGAGCAGCATGACACACAGGGTTAAAACGGTCACAGAAACCCGGGAGAGAGCCTCAGCATACCCGGTGAAGGTGTAGACTTCCAGCGCAAACTTCTGGAGGAGGGCGGTTTTGGTCGAGTTGGACAGGATCAAGACCACGTTCATGTGCCCCGGCCTCAGGCGCACTAAGTTGCTGGTGTAGTTGATGCCTGTGAGCTCAGTCACCTCCACGAAGCCCTTTTTGGGAATCCTGCTGCAATGAAACGGTGACCGAGTGAGAGGGGAAACGAAGGACCAACCCACCAAGGATGGAGAAACCAAGAACTTGTTCCCTGCCTGTGCCCTGCAGCTAAAGCCGGTTTAATCAGTGCAACGCCCAGACTTGGATTTTCCTCAACAAGTCAGTCAGACCTTTGCCTTCCTCTGAGGATGTTGTCTGGGGCAAAATCAGTGGGAATTGGTTAATAACTTCAGTTTGTGCCCCTCATGCTTGCTGGCGTCCTGGCTAACCACCTCCTCCTGCCCGCGCTGCCCTCCACCCGATGCTCTCTGCGTCCTCTCGCTGCACAGACCCTCCCCATGCAACACTTCAAAAGAAAACACATCTGGGAAAATCAGAGAGGGAACCTGTTACTCTCTTTGCTGAAGCTCGTGTCATTCTTCTCTGTCTTTGTGGCGGTTTCTTCTTTCTCAGAGGGAGGAGAGTCCCTTGTATCGCTTGAATCGCTGCAAAAGATGATTTTTTTGTGTGCGTTTAAGGTGACAGATTGGACTGAGGTGATATTTGCTGGACTGTAAGATCCCTCATGTTTTCGTGTGCACCCACCTGAAAGCCTGGACAATAACGGTGCCAAAGAGAATGAAGAGCGCGGAGAAGAGCAAGGACAACAGCGGCATCATTTCTCGCCTGAGGGGAAGATTTGCAAACAGCAGTCAGGTCTGCGAGTTGTGCAGTTTCTGCCTGAATTTCAGTTCTCCGTCTACCTGCAGTTTCCCCAGAAACCCAGCTCCTTTCCTGAGGTCTTAAAGACCATCACATTTTTGACCACCGCCCCGCTCCCACCCAAAAGAAGGGGAAGAAAAATGGATCCATTTTAAAAAACAGTGACAGGGAAGTGGTGAAAAACTACAACTGATGTGTGTTTTCAGGAGCGTAATGTGCATGCTCAGCCTCGAGGCAAGAGCTCCCAACACTCAAGGCAGAAGCTAATATCAGCGTGGTGTCACCGTTTTTTGCCTAAATCTTTAGAGAATACAGGCACTTTTGATATATTCTCGATTCTGTGAATAAGAACCTTGTTCTACTACACGTCTGAACAAGGTAAGAACAATCCTGCTCCCCAACAAGACCCGTTAACACCCAACCCGTACCAGTTACTGTGAAACATGCTGTCCCAGCAGTCCGAGATATAGTCCAGCGTGGAGTAGAGCCATCGGATAAGGAACATCTGGTTAAAAAGAAAAAAAATCAAATGACAAATCCGCTATGCAGAGCCTTGATGGGATCCCACCCCTTGAACAGAATCCTGGGCTGAATCAGGTAAGGAGTGCCAAGTGGAGCAGGCCAAGAGTGAGAAAACTTTTAAGACTTGCCTTGATATTTTAAAATATAACCAGTGGCTGTAACTCGACTGTGCAGGAAGGTAATGTGGTTGGAAGGGCCGTGCACTTACGGGAGCGAGTTCATCATTCAGGTCTGCCAGGACAGTCTCAGAAGACAGAAGGCCAGGGTCTGTCCTCAGCTGGTCCAGGAGATCCAGGAGGATGAAGTTGTCCTCTTTGCTGCCCTGCCACGCCTCCTCCAGGGTTTTATAGGCGACCTTCCCCGCCGTATTGCGTCTCTCCAAAATGACCACCTGGACGAGCCAATAACACAGCAGATATCAGAGAGGAAGGTACTTGTTTTCTGGACAGAAGTTATGCTTCAAATCACCACCCAGAAGTAGGTGTCAGATCAACGCATAGCATCCTGCATCAAGGGATGTGAATTAGAAAAGAAAAAGGGAAAAAAAAGGAAATTCTCACCGCTGATTTTCCCCGATACTTCTCGTCATCCATCAGCAAGGTGTCCGCAAACTCTGGCTGCCGGTCATTGTAGATGTGCACAAACTTCAGTGTGTCTTTGGTGTTGGCCACAGCAAAAGTCAAAAATGCCTCGTAAGCCTCAGCAAACTTATCGCCTTCTCCGGTCAGCAAGACCACGCAGTGCCTAAGGAACACAAGGAGACGGAGGATTAGGAGCTGTTCTAGATGCAAGAGGAAACAACCTTCCCCTTTCCACTACCCAGAACGATCCTGATGAGCCAGAAACCCATCAAACAATGTGGATACTGCGTGGGAGATCATGCTGGGTCATTCCCCTTCTCCCTCAGAATCAAACTAAAAGCGGCTTTAGGAGCAGCCCCAGAGCTTCAGGGAACAAAATGAGGGGACGTGTCAGCCCCAGAACCTTACTTTCGCTGACGGTGAGACTTCTTGACGGGACACAGCTCTTGGAACAGCTTCTGGTTGGTGAGTCTGGCCACCACGAGGAACTTATTCTGGGAAAGGAAGTCATCGATGAGCTGCTTCTTCATTTCTCGTGCCTGGCGAGGACAAAGAAAACTGGGGTCAGAACTGAGCAGGGTGAGGAGAGTAAAGCTGTTGTGATGTTCTCACTCCTCGAAGGAATCACCTGAGATGTTCTGAGGCCCTGAGACTGAGAAGTGACCTGCAGCCACCCTCCTCTAAAGGTCAGACACCACCGCTAAAGCCAACTGAGCTTCCTCCCTCCTAATGGCTTCTCTGCGTCTGCTAAGCCCAAGTTTCTGCTGAGAACAAATGCTCCTTACTCTGAAACGCGCCACCAACCAACCCCTCATCACAAGCTCAGTCAGAAAACCTCAGCGTCCGTTTCACGGAAGCTCCCGGAGAGGACTGAGCGATACCTGCACAACATCGGCGGGCTTATCAATGTTCTCCTTGAAGATCATCATGGTGGGGGTGTAGACGTTGATGTTGTACTGACTGGACAACTCCTCGGTGCCTCGGAGTCCAACATACACGTAGCCAAAAGACAAATAGTCACGGTATGCAAAGGCAGTTAGCTGGGCAGGAGCAAAAAAAACATTAGAGAGCAAAAAAACCATTTTCTTCCCTGGGTTCTTGTGGTGACTTTGCTTTGAGAACAACTCCTGCTGTTTACGTGTCATTGCAAGAGGTAAAAATCCTCCCTCTCCCTTGCTGAGCTGCAGTTTGCATTTTTATAGGCATTTTTTTCATCAGTTTACTCTGACAATTGCCACTTTTCAGATGGTGACTGAAAGGGACAGGTACCTCCTGTACTAACCCTTTGAACAGAAATGACACACATTTAAATTGTCAAATAGATGAAGTCCCACAGTGACGAAGAACAACAGCTTGAATTTCTTTACAACGTAATTGTGTTAGCATTACACGTGAAAGTAGAAGCCTCCACTGCATTTGATCAACATTGTATTCCTATTTCACTAATTTATTGCAATGAATTAAGATTTTTCTTTTCATTCATAGACACGTAAGAAGAATTTAGCAGTACTTTAACATATGATCTTATAAGTTGCAAGTTGCTGCCTCCGAAACCCACCTGCACCTTCACATTCACTCAGAAACAAACTCCTAATGAAGTTGGTCACCTGGCTGAGCCATTTCCAAGCGACACAAATCAACCTGTTCTCTTAGAACCAGTCAATAGTATTTAGAGGCATCATTCTGCCTTTGCTTGCAGTAAAATTGCTTTTTTTTTTGGAACAGCTGGATTTATTAGCAAGGCAACGATGCAGTGATAGAAATTAGATTACCTTGTATAATAATGGCACGACTGGCATATGATCGAACAGAAGGACGTGGGGTTTGTTTTCTTTCTTCCAGTTGGAGAGAAAGCGAATGTAGTTTTTATCTGTAATCTTTAAACAGAATCAGCACGTTAGTTTAACCTCTGAGCCGTTAGACACACACAGTGTTGTACAATTAGGTGTCTGCATGAGAATCGAGTGTGGAAAAGCTGTCCAGGTGTGATAGAAAGCAGACGGTGGGTTTGTCTTTCCAACAGGTATCCCTGATCTGAATTTTTTTGACACAAGAAATAAGCTAAAACCCATCAATCTCGACCTCACCAACCCCCTTAGTTATTGCACCCCCCATCGATGCTGTTTCAAGTCAATGCTGGTGCTGGTCTGAACTAAAACTGGGCGAAACAAACAACAGATCTCTGTGTGAGTCAGTTCTAGCAGACAATGCCTACAAATTAGTGAGCAGTGTTTAATTTGCTGGATGAAATGCTGAGAACGGAGAAGGGAAGTGAAATCCAGCAGGCAGGTAGGGCGCAATCACAGATCCCTAACCCAGGGCAGCTTTCTTACAGCTCTGGCAGCTGTAGGAAGTTACAACCAGGAGCAGCAGGCACGTAAAGTTGCCGGCCTGACCCCGTAGTAGCACAATTAGCAAGGCAAAGCATTACGGAGCCGCGTTACACGATCACTTTCAACAGCTCCAGGGTTTGTCGCTGTAATTACAGCTCTTAAACCACTTAATTTCCCCAGCCTCAGTCGGATCTTCTCGTGTTCATGACACAGATCAGCTCAGGGGCTGAATTAAACAGATTAACCACCAAAACAGCTAAGGAGAAATGAATATCCAGACACGAGAAGCAGCACACGACACTCGCACTAGAAAGTACCTTTTCCACGAGATTCCCCGGTAGAAGGTTCTCCACGAACTGCCACAGGTTTTCTCGAACGACGGCATTGTGGAAGAAGGTTATTTTCCCGTTAATGAGCCCTAGGAGGGATGGGGTGCTGTGTGCCCCCAGGTGATGGGCCAGGCGCCTTTCGTAGCCAGCGTGAACCACTCCGATTCCCACTCCTGAAAAAGGGACACGACAGATCAATGATGAGCCAAAGCGCACAGCAGAAAATGGAGGCTGAACACCTGTTCCCTTCCCCAGCATCCTGCTTGGGAGTTATTCACGCAATAGTCACTCCTAACTCTGCTCTTCTCCTCTTCCAATCTCCTGAAAATCATATTTAAAACTCTAGAGGGAAAGAGAGAACACGCTGTCCTCTTCTGTCCACTGGTATTTCATGGGCTACATTAAAACCTCGAGGAGAAAAACCTTATTAAGCGGGAACTACAATGCCTCTGGCTCCCACTGTGTGTTGAGGTTGTGTAACATCTGCAGGGAAAAGAGGGGAACTGGGGGTGGAAGGGCAAGTACAAAATATCTCCTTGGCATCCAGATGTGTTCAATAAATCTCAAAACTTATAGCAAGTAACAGAACGAGAGGAAACGGCCTCAAGTTGTGCCAGGGGAGGTTGAGGTTGGATCTGGGGAACAATTTCTTCCCGGAAGGGGCTGTCAGGCATTGGAACAGGCTGCCCAGGGCAGTGGTGGAGTCACCATCCCTGGAGGGGTTGGACAGACGGAGAAGAGGTTCTCAGGGACATGAGGCAGTGCCAGGGGTGGGGAACGGTTGGACTCGATGAGCTTGAGGGTCTTTTCCAACCAAAATGATTCTGCAGTTCTACAAAACTGCAGGACAAAGAGCAACGCAGCATTTCTGCTGGTGGCCTGAGCTCGTGGTGTGGTGATCGTCCCTTGGTCACGCCATCATTTATTCTCATCGGCGCTGGACTAAGCCAGTAGCCATAGGGACAGGAGAAAAGGCATCTTGCCCTGGAGATGTACAGGACTAGCTTTTTCCCCATTTCTAACTCGTAGCCTCATCGATTATATTAGTAACATTCAGGAAAGCATCAGGATAAATCCCCGAGGTTAATCTACAGATTAAATGAGGGACGTGTGCCCAGCCTTGTCCTTACCCAGCGCCTCCAGTTCCTGAGCGACCTCCTTCCACACAGGCTCGATGTGGATACAGCTGAAACACCAGTCCGAGGTTATTTTAATGAGGTAAGGTTTCTTGAAACTATCTGGCACAATTTCGTTGACGTAGTGGGAAAAATGGAGCAAATACTTCTCGTCGGAGGTGTCACGCCTCTCGGAATTGAAGGGGAAATGGAAGAAGGACTCGTCAAAATAGAAACCTTCGTGGAAGTGGTGGAACTGGCGATGCTGGTGCTGAGAGTAGCCCTGGCTTTCCCCAGCATCTCCGTAGCGATCAAAGTTTGCCCGTTTTTCCTCGTTGGAGAGAATCTGGGAAGTAGATGATAGAAAAATAGTGGCCTGAAACTGTGAGGTAGAACTGTCCTGACAATAATCCTGTGGCAAATAACTGCAGCTGCATAAGGACAGGCTACGAGGGAATGTGCAGCCTCTGTTGCATGTTGGGGGAATAAATATTCTGGAAAAGGGAACCATCGCATCACCTCCAGGATTACTGTTGTAAATAAGACTAAAAAAAGCCAAAGCCCAAGGAAAAGGAGCCTGTAAGTCAAGGCTGCTACATAGTTTCTGACACCAATGGCTCCCTGAGCCCAAGTGTCACGTTGTCTGAGCATGAATGCTCTTTTCTGGAGCAGCTTTTGCTGCATCTGCTTGAACACTGAGGTTTTCTCAGCGCATCAGCACCCCAAGTTTTACCGAGCAGCCAGGAGCCCCGCAGAGAAACTGCATTTTTTGGCTGTGCAATGATGATTTATTTCCACGGGCTCAGCTCGCTTGCCATAGAAGTACCGGGTTGGCCGCTGCAAACTGAGGCAATTTCGAGAGCAGCACAGGAGCGATGTGCAAATAACTACTTATGCAAAAAATAATTTGAAGCAACTAAAGTAATTAACGCTGCTTATGTCACCCCCAAAATACTTATATGTACGTGTGACACAGACAAGATGCCACACGGCTGTCGGGACTAGGGGAATATCTGATCCCCCCTTGTTTGAGGTTTTTTAGCAAGAACAGGGCTGACCTGTAACAAAATATTTAACAGAGAGACCAGGCTGGTGTCATCCAGAAAGCAGAGAAAACTTTTTGGGTCAGTAGGGCTGAGCATATTTCCTATGAAGACGCACACAGAAAAAGCGCAGAGCCAGGTACGGAAAAATAAGGTCACTTAACTGTTAACAACAGCAGGAGTTTAGCAAGAAGAGCGCGTTACCTCATAGGCCTTGCTAATCTGGATGAATTTATCTTCTGCTCCCGGGTCCTTGTTTTTGTCAGGGTGCCTACGAGGCAGAACGGGAGGAAAAGGGGGTCAGCGGTTCCCCGGGGGGCACAGCGAGCTGTCAGTTTCTGCTCAGAGGTGAGCAGGATGGGGACAGTCAGGTGTGAGATCTGATTTTACACCCAGCACATGCTCTGCCCACCCAAACCCCATCCCAAAAGGCAGCACCGGGACACACGCCTTGTGCCCACGGACCTCTCTCTCCATCCCATCCCTTGCCAACAGCATCTGTCTTTCCTACCTGCTACAGCGATACATCCCTCAGCTGCTGCCCTACATACCTACCGAGTTCTTCCTGTAAAACACCTCCCACCACAGCCCTCGGAGATGCCTCAGACAGAAATATGCAGGCTCTAAAATCTCTGGGTGATGCTATTTTCCGTGAAAACATTCCTCAGCGTACACCACCAAAGCGAGGGGCACAACATTTGCAGATCCAATGTGTTTCCCTTCAGCACAGGGGTTGAGTTGCCCGTGGCCATCAATGTACCATACCGAGACCCAGGGGCTGGCGAACTAAAGGTTCCCAGTTGAGTCGTGGAGAACTTTTCTGCCCCTGTAGCCCAGCTCTAGGAGGGTCTTCCAGCATGGGTTACTAACATAAAAGAGTTTGCTTGGTTTTAGGATGATTCTTGTGCCATGAGGAAACCTGGTGCTTGTCCCTGACCAGTAGAATGGACAGCCAGGTAAGAGAATAATCACAGATGCTTTGGGTTGAAGGGAGCTTCCCAACTCATCCAGTGCCCCCCCTGCCATGAGCAGGGACATCTGCACCAGCTCGGGTTGCTCAGAGCCCCGTCCAGCCTGGCCTGGGATGTCTCCAGGGATGGGGCATCCACCACCTCTCTGGCCAACCTGGGTCAGTGTTCCCTAGAACCATTTATGGTTGGAAAAGACCCTCAAGATCATGGAGTCCAATCATTCCCCCACCCCTGGCACTGCCCCATGTCCCTGAGAACCTCATGTCCGTCTGTCCAACCCCTCCAGGGATGGTGACTCCAGCACTGCCCCGGGCAGCCTGTTCCAATGCCCCACAGCCCTTTGGGGAAGAAATTGTTCCCCAGATCCAACCTCAACCTCCCCTGGCGCAACTTGAGGCCATTTCCTCTGGTCCTGGCGCTTGCTACTCAGGAGAAAAGACCAACACCCTCCATGCTATAAGCTCCTTTCAGACAGTTGGAGAGAGCAATAAGGTTTCCCCTCAGCCTCCTGTTCTCCTTTTCACTGCCCTCATTGTAAAAAATTTCTTCCTCATGTCCAGCCTAAATCTCCCCTCCTTTAGTTTAAAACCATCACCCCTTGTCCTATCGCGACGAACCCTGCCCAAAAGTCTGTCCTCATCTTTCTCACCGGCCCCTTTAGGCACTGAAAGGCCGCGATGAGGTCTCCCCGGAGCCTTCTCCTCTACAGGCTGACCCCCCCGCTCCCAGCCTGGCCCCCAGCAGAGCTGTCCCGGCCCTCAGCCCGCTCCGTGTCCCTGTCGCCACCCCCAGCAGTCACCGGCTGCCCCAGCCCGGCGGGCCCGGCTCTGACAACCCAACGGACGCCACGCGACACCGTGTGTGTCCCCGCGTCCCTCCCCGCTGCCGGAGGGAGGTCAGAGCCCGGGGGGAAGGCGACACTCACCACTCCCGGGCCAGCCGCTTGTAGGCCTTCTTGATGTCGGCCTGGCTGCAGCTCCGGCCGACCCCCAGGACGCGGTACGGGTCGAAATCCCCCGCCGCCGCCGCCTGCGCTGCCAGGGCGGCCAGCAGCAGCGCGGCGGCCCAGGCCAGGCCCGCCCGCCCCATGGCTCCGGGGGAGGGACGGACGGACACACGGACACCGGCGCTGAGGCCGCGGGCACCGGCCGGGCCGCCCTCACCCTCCCCGCGCCGCCACTTCCGGCGCGCCCGCCCGCGTTACCATAGAGACGGGGGCGCCGCTTCCGGTGCGAGGCGGCCATGGAGGAGGCGCAGCGGCGGGCGCTGCGGCGGGGGCGGGCGCGGCTGGTGGCGGCGCTGCGGGTGGCGCCGCTCTGGGAGCCGCTGGAGCAGCGCGGCCTCTTCACCCGGCCCATGGTGGAGGAGCTGCAGGTGGGACGGGGCCCCGGGTGACCCTCAGCCTCGAGGGTGGGGCGGGGGGAGGGCCTTGTGTCTGCTCAGCCCCGGTGACGGGTCTGGGGGCTGGCCCCTGTATCCCGTAGGCAAGGCCTTGTGTCCCCTCACCCCGGTGACAGGCCCAAGGGCAAGGCCCTGTGTCCCCTCACCCCGGTGACAAGCCCAAGGGCAAGGCCCTGTGTCCCCCTCAGGCCCGGTGACAGGCCCAAAGGAGGTCCCCATGTCCCCTCACCCTCCAGTGCCAGGCCCAAGGGATAGGCCTCGTGTCCCCTCACCCTGGTGACAGGCCTAAGGGAGGTTCCTGTGTCCCCCTCGGACCCGGTGGCAGGCCCAAAGGACATCCCCATGTCACCTCACCGCAGTGCCAGGCCCAAGGAAGGTTCCCGTGTCCCCTCACCCCAGTGACAGGCCCAAGGGCAAGGCCCTGTGTCCCCCTCAGGCCCGGTGACAGGCCTAGGGGGTGGCCCTTGTCCCTCCCCACTCCAGTCCCCGCAAATAGAGGCATAAGACCCGCCCATCTCCTTGTCACTTCTTGTCCCCTGCCCCAGCTAGTGCCAGCCATGGGATTTCTCCTGGGGTCCCCATCCCAACCTGGTGACAGACTTAAGGGGTCTCTGTGACTGCTGGCAGGCCTGGGGGTGTCTTACCTTGTCCCATGCACTGGTGACAGGCTGGGAGATGCCTGTTTGTCCCTGTCCCCTTGAGCCATTTCGTGGGCTGCAGCTGCCCGTCCCAGTGGAGGCTTCTGGGCTGTGTGGCTGGAGAGTGTCACAGCTGAGGTTCAGTGGCTCCTGGGGGTCCCTGTGACTGTGTCTGCTGCGTCTCAGTGCCTTTCATCCTGTGTAGACGTTTTCAGCACAGATCCCTGTGTTTCCCCTCACTGGGTGCCAATGGCAAGGGCTGGGCAGGCAGAACACTTGGGCTGGGAGTGAACACACCTTACCCTGGGCTTTTGTCCTCTGCAGAGTGCCGGCAGCCGGGGAGACCAAGCCCGCCAGCTGGTCATCGACCTGGAGACTCGAGGGAAGCGCGCTTTTCCTCTGTTCCTCTCCATCCTGCGGGACACCGGGCAGGGCGATCTTGCGGACATGCTGATGGAGGAGTGTGGACACCTGCCAACGCCACCGCAGCTGGGGGACCTGAGGCCGGTCGAGCTGGACCTGCGTGGAGAAAAACATCGTAAAAGTGAGTATTGAGAGGGCAATTAATTTGGGGCAAACAGCAGCTTGGGGGTGGCAGCTGGGATCCCTCTAGCCATCTGTGAAATCTTGATTTTTATTATCTTGGAGTGTGGCTCTTAGAGATGACCATGCAGAGCTGTTGGGAGAACGTTAGGCTTTGCAGCAGCAGAAGCTTTTAAGTTCAGACTACGTGCTCATGGCGTTAGGAGCTTCCTCCTCTGTATTTTTGTACGCAACCTCCGCGGTACCTTGATGAAAAATTGATTTTGCCACATCCTCACCAGCTTGTGCTCTGCTCAGTGTGCGTGTGGATCCAGTTTCTGTGACTGTTAGAAGAAATTTAGTCTGACAGACCCTGAAAAGGGGAAAACAGACGCGATGTTGTTGTGTTGCTGCAGCAGGCGGGTATTGGTTTGGGTCCTTCTGAGGCCCCCAGGTTGGTTATTGTAGCGTGAAATTGGAATGGGGAGAAGGTGAGACCCGGCTGTCCTGTGTTGTGACAGGTGTGAGCTTCCCTGAACATTTGTCTGTCCCGGTCCAAGCTGAAAGCGAAAGACCTCAAGTGCCTCCCACGCCAGCCCAGGGTAAGCCGTGTCCAGGCTCTTCCAGAGAGGCGGGGCATGAAATGCTCATTTCCAGGGTGCGGTGGGGTGAGAAGAGGGAATTCGTACGTGTCACCGATGCATAGGGCAGGATTGACATTAATTCCAGGAAGAATGGGTGTAACGTCTCATCGTGGAGTGCAGAGAGTAAATACTGTGTCTCCGTTGTAGGTTCGGCTGTTGACCAGAGGAACTGCAACCTGGTGAGTATTTGGTTGGACCAAAAGTAGTTTTCAGTGAAGGCTCACGGGTGGCTACCGGGAAACGGCCCTGGGACGGCTGGGATTTGCTTCTTGCGATCTGAGCGATTGCTGCAAGGCTGACGCTGATCTAACGGGGCTGATGAGCTCAGAGGAGATCAATCATTATCCAGCTTCTCCTTAGGGTGACTGTAGCTGTAGCACAACCAACATATAGAGCTAAAGGTTGTGCAGAAACAGTTTCAGTGGTAAAGCTGAGTCTCTAGGAGATTTATCTGCCCATTCTTTTGGCTCCTTATGTGGCCTCTCGTGGTGAGGTTTGGGGATGTTGCCTAAAAACCTTGGAAACTTCAACATGCCAGCGGAGGTGCTGCAGGTAAAGAAGCAGGTGGTTTTCTGCAAAGGCAGTCCCTGTTTCGGCAGTGTTTCCCCAACATGCCTGTGGAGAGCAGATGCTTTTACGCATCCCCGGGCCTGGAGAAATGAAAAAGCTGTGAAACAAGTTGCTCTCAGAACTCCCGTTCCCGCTGCATTAGCCAGCAAGCACTCTGAGTAGGAGGGTGTTTAATTGCGACGTGTGCTGTCAGGTTTATGAGCTGAAATCGGACCCGTGTGGCTGCTGCCTGATCCTCAACAACATCAACTTCAGTCAAGACTCGGATCTGTCGACCCGAGCTGGCTCCGACGTGGACTGCAAGAAGCTGGAGAAGCGTTTCAAGGCTTTGAGCTTCGACGTCCTGACTCTGCAGGATCTCCCAGCTCAGGTGAGGCCGGTCGTGTCCAACTGATGCGAGGGACAAGAGAATCATAGAATCAGAGAATCATTACGTTTGGAAAAGAACCTCAAGATCATGATGTGAAAAACTCTTTTTGTGACATTTTCCATCTAGGAAATGGTTTTGGAGCTGCAGAAGCTGGCGCGGCAGGACCACAGTGCCCTGGACTGCTGCGTGGTGGTGATCCTTTCCCATGGGTGTCAGGTGGGTTCATCGCATCTCTCCCTTAGCTCATTAGCCAAGATTACCCGCGTGGGAAGGGGTTAATTCCCTTTGCTGTGGTCTCACAGAGAATGGGAGGGAAATTTTGGTCCTGAGTGATCTGATGGCCGTTCTCAGCATGTTGCAGGGGGTTACACTCTTGTATCTGGGTTGAAGAAAATAGGAGCTTCTCCAGTGTTGCCTGTGGAGAAGTGTTCTCCATTTTGGGGTGTATAATTCAGAACCGAACAATGGGCAGAGAGCGGAGGTAGTGCTGACCCTCATACCATGGTCACTGAGTCTTTCCTGTTTCTCCAGCTCTGATGAGGGAGATACTATTAAGAGTAAAGGCTGTTTATCGCAATCAGAGGCCTCAAAGAATGAGGAGAGCAGTTTTTAGGAAAACGGTGTGTGTTACCTGCCTGTTGTCCTGGAGGATGAAAAACCCCATGGCTGGAGGAGGCGAGATAGGAGTTGGATAAAAGGAGGAGTTGGATTGTTGGGATTTAGGGTGTTTCAAGTGACTCCTGGGCATCCCCTCACCTTGATGCGTTTGCACAAATGCGAGGAAGTGAGATTTGTTCTGGTAACTTCAGGCTACAAAGCACCAGGCTCCCTCGGGACTGGCCTCACCTCCCGCCTGACTAGCTCCTGGATTTTCCTCTTGCAGACGAGCCATATTCAGTTTCCCGGAGGCGTTTACGGAACGGATGGAAAAGCCATTCCTGTAGAAAAGATTGTGAACTATTTCAATGGGTCCCATTGCCCGAGTTTGAGAGGAAAACCCAAACTCTTCTTCATCCAGGCCTGTGGTGGAGGTGAATCTTTGTTTTGGTTCCCGTAGGGAGTTTGCTGTTGGGTGTAAGGAGGCTTCGGAGACGTGGTTAGGCTTTGACTTCTTGTTCCTTTTGTGTCCATCACCTGTTTCTCCAGCTGTCTTCTCTTTCTCTTGGCCACACGTTCATACTACTCGTGTGGGCTGAGTCCAGGGGCTCAGGCACGAGCCTCTTGTAGGAGGACAGTTCCGATTTGCGTGCACTGGAGCATTTTTTCTGCACAGCAGGGAGATGCAGGATGGAAGATGAATTTCAGAGATTGTCTCCTTGCCGCTTTTTGCAGAACAAAGAGATCGAGGCTTTGTCGTGGATAGTGATTCACCTGGCGACGAAGCTCCCGGAGGTTCTTTAGAGTCAGACGCAACTCCTTTTCAGACTCCAGCAGGTAATGTGGACCAGCCGGATGCCGTCGCCAGTTTGCCCACACCCAGCGACATCTTGGTCTCCTACTCAACTTTCCCAGGTGAGATAAACCACACACAAATCCCAACAGGGGAATTAGCCCAAAATTAGCCCAAAATAGGAGCTTCATGGCCAAAGTTTGGGGCAAGTGGCTTTAGCAGTGATCTTCTCACTCTTCCTCTGAAGGTTTTGTCTCCTGGAGGGAGGCCTCGAGCGGCTCATGGTACGTGGAGACGCTGGACAGCGTGCTGGAGCAATATGCCCATTCCGAAGATCTGCTGAACATGTTACTGCGGGTAAATGTCTTATATTTTTCCTGCTTTGCGTAGTCATGAAAGTGATGAAGGAAATAACCAGACCTGCAGTTGGTCAGGGCATGCAGCCTACACTTGGAATGAGGATGTGGAGCGTTCAGTTTACAGGTTGGCTAATTGGAGGTACTGTGGAGAGGTCTAATTATTAAGAAAGTGTCTGGCATTAACCTGCCAAAAATCTCTTTGAGGTTTCTCTAATGAGAAATAGTTCTGAAAATTCAGGCTTTAATCTTTGCCAAGGAAGCTGCTAAAAAATCACCCTAGACCAACGCATAGTTTGTCCCATACCCAAAGTGTGGGACAAGCGTCAGTACTTCCGGACACTTTATTGTTCTCCCTGAGTGGGAGAAAAGTCTTTTGTGGAGGTGGCAGGGGAGAGAGAACCTACTTTTTGTTGTTTTCCTGATGTCATGGTGCTTCCTTGGCACGTGGTGGCACGGAAGCTGTTGATTGCAAGGGAGTAGCGCGAGACCCTCTCTGCCGGCTGGCACTGAGTGCGAGGGTAGAGACCTTGGGGAAATTACAGGAATATCTGGAAGAAAATGGGTGGGAAGGGAATTTGCTTTGAAGTAAACACCCGAAGGGAAAGAAGGAGCTGGGGCTTATGCTGAGAAGCACCAGCTGGAGGCAGCGGTGGCTGGTACAGCTGGGGTTTCTTGAAAGGATCTTTTTCCTCAAGTCCCCCTTGCGTATGTCAGCAAAAATGTCTCATTTTAGGAGACCTCCCTGCTCTCCCATCCCACAGGCCCATTTCCTGTCCTCACCGTGCTCCCTGCAAGACGTTACACCCCAGCATGGAAAAGTGTCCTGCTCCTCAGCTGCTCTGCTTCTGTTCTCAGGTGGCAAACGCCGTCTCTGCCAAGGGGAGGTACAAGCAGATCCCAGGATGTTTCAACTTCCTCCGTAAAAAATTCTTCTTCAGGTGCAAATGACCTGCGGGCTTGGAGGTCCTGTGAAGAACCAGAGTTACTTCCCTGCGGCCGGATGAAATCTGCGCCCGTCGTGACTCGGCATCAATGTTCCCGGTGGCTTTTGTCTGTCGAGATGTTTGTCTTGAGAAATGTAAAGCTGTGAGAGCTGTCCTTTCTGGGAAACACAGATAAAAAATGGGAAATGTTAGGGATGGAGCAGGGATGTGTGAGAGAAGCCCGTTTGCTGGGGCATGTGCCAGCCCGGAGCCTCTGTTCTCACGGCCGCATTCGGCCTCCGAGTAGAACATCTTGGTGATCACGATGTTTGTGTCCTTTGCTGGCCCAGATTGATGGAATCAAGGCCTAGTGCTTGAGTGGAATGGCATGATTTTTTTCAATCAATATTTTTAGTTTGCAATAAAATGCAACGAAAAAGGAAAAAAAACCTTGTGTTGTATTCCCTTGTCCATTCCATCTGTTGAATGCCATTTCAGCATCTCCCGAAGGCATCTTTGAAACGGGAGGAGCAAGAAAAAACCTTACCTGAGAAATTTTTTAGCCTCCTGCTGTTCCTGGTAGTGTTTCCACTGCAGCCGTGCCAACATACAGAGGAGGCAGCTCTTGTCCTTTCAAGGAGTTGACATTAAACAGGAGTCATAGCAGGAAACTGATAAGGATTCCTTTGGATATCAGAGCTGAGTTAAAGCGCTCGCCCTGATTGTTAAGATGACACAGTAGAAACGCGACAGAGGAACATGGAAAACAAAACAGATTCTAGGTACCGCCTGCCTCTGTCCTCTTCTTGTCCCTGGAGCTGGTGCTCAGACAGCAGAGGAGCAATCCCGAGGTCCTGCAGCTGCACTCGTTACAGGTGCGAGTGGGGTTTGTTCTGCATTTTATCCCTGTCTCCTCCCTGCTGTGGCACTGAGCTCCCTGTCCCCTCAGGACAGCTGGCAGCACCGGTCACAGCTGCAGTGCGATGCCAGGAGCGGGGCTGGCACGGGACCGGTGCCACCTTTGCTGGGATACACGTCACAGGGTGGCCGTGGGTCCCTACCAGGGTGGGAACCACTTTGGGCGCCCATACTCGGTGCTGTGGGGTGCGGGTTCCCTGCCATGGCATCGTTTTGGATGCTGGTGGTGCCCGTCATACCCGGGAAAGCCTGGGGGTGCACGTGGGCTGCAAGGCCATGGGGTGGGTGGCTATGAGGGGTGTGCATGTGAGCTTTTGGGGGGCTTTCGCTTTGCTTTAATTGTTTAGTTTATGTTTACAATTTGGAGCTGCAGCTATTCATTTTGCTTGGTTTCCCTTTGTTTTTGGCTTTCCTGGGGGCAGCAGGTGCCCCAGGACTCGCCTTGGCTCCCCTCAAGCATTCTTAGACCTACCTCGTGTCCTACATCACCCCAGAACCAACCAACCCTGCTGCAGCCCCCCAGGGACCAGCCAGGACCACCAGACCCCAGCCCCTCTCCCCCAAAACCACCAGCCAAGCCTGGAGCCCTTTGGTACCATGGGCATGGCTCCTCATCGCCCCCCTGCCCATAACTAGGGACAGCTTGTGGGGCAGCCCCAGGACCTCCAAACAGCCCCTCTGCATGACCTGGGACCCCTCCTGAGCACAGGGGCTGCATCCTGACATAAAAATGAAGAACAGGAGCTGAGGGGAAACCTTCTTGCGCTCTGCAACTGCCTGAAAGGAGGTTGGAGCCAGGGGGGGTCGGGCTCTGCTCCCAAGGAACAAGCGCCAGGACCAGAGGAAACGGCCTCAAGTTGCGCCAGGGGAGGTTGAGGTTGGATCTGGGGAACAATTTCTTCCCCAAAGGGCTGTGGGGCATTGGAACAGGCTGCCCAGGGCAGTGCTGGAGTCACCATCCCTGGAGGGGTTGGACAGACGGACATGAGGTTCTCAGGACATGGGGCAGTGCCAGGGGTGGAAGAATGGTTGGACTTGAGGGTCTATTCCAACCAAAATGATTCTGTGATTCCATAACCGACACAGCCCCAGGAGTCCACCACCTGCTCCACCCCGTGTATCCCCCCCAAATAACCAGCGCAACACACAAATGAGAGCAGCACTTGTGCTTTTATCACAATCAAGATTCGTTGCATCACACGCCACGTCCTCAGTTCGTGCTTATTTTCTGCCAACGACAAGACATGGGAGGGCTCAGGGTGAGACCCACGGCTGGGTGGACACAGGGACAACTAGGGGGGCTCAGGAGGACAAAGGAAGGGGCACCCACCTCGGAAATCCAGTCGATGAAGGAGGCCACCCGCGTGAAGACCGTCGGCTTCCGCACCGTGTTGCAGCCCAGAGAGGAGCCAAAGCTGACGATGCCATCCACCTCCCAGAGCCCATCACGCTGGCAGTTCAGGGGACCACCCGAATCCCCCTGCCCGGACAGACGGACACTCAACACCCCCACAATGCACCCCCACCTCCCTCCTGCCCCCCACCACCATCCCCTCTCCTCCCACGGGGGGTCACAGCCCCACACCACCCACCAACAACCCACCCCCCTTCCCCCTGCACCCTGACTTTGCCCGGGGACCCCCACTCACATTGCAGCCGCTCCTGACGCCGTCGCCCCCCGCGCACACCATGTTGGGGAGGACGTAGTCATACCACCAGTTTCTCTGGGAGCAGATCTCATAGTCCACCACGGGCAGCAGCGCCTGCTGCAGGACATCGGCCGTGGGCCCGTACGCTGCAACGACAGCCCCATCTCGCACCCTGCACCCCCACACTGCCCCGGCTCCTCCCCGGGGAACCCCCCAGCTTACTGCGGATGCGTCCCCAGCCGGTGATGTAGCAGGGGTAGTCGTTCTGCAGGACGGAGTCGGCGGGCGGCAGGCAGGCGGGTTGGATGGTCTCGCTCTCCTCCACCTCCTGCTCCAGCTTGATCAGGGCAATATCGTTGCTGCAGGGAGAGAAAATCTTATTGCAGCTTTTTTGTACTTAAAAGGGGCCCATCAGAAAGATAAGGACAGACTTTAGCAGCACCTGTTGTGATAGGACAAAGGGTGATGGTTTTAAACTAAAGGAGGGAGATTCAGGCTGGACACGGGGAAGGAATTGTTGGCCCTGAGGGTGGTGAGAGCCTGGCCCAGGTTGGCCAGAGAGGTGGTGGCTGAAGCATCCCTGGAGACATCCCAGGCCAGGCTGGACGGGGCTCTGAGCAACCTGAGCTGGTGCAGATGTCCCTGCTCGTGGCAGGGGGGGCACTGGGGGAGCTGGGGAGGGCCCTGCAACCCAAACCCTTCTGTGATTCTATGCAGATGAGGTTCTTACGGATGTGGGTTAGAGGTGGGCTTGGCAGTGTTTGGTTAATGGTTGGACTCAATGACCTTAAAGTTATTTTCCAACCAAAACAATTCTACGATATTTGAAGGTCTCTTCAACCCAAACTATTCTATGATTCTATTCCACGAAAGCCAAGCTGACCTCGACCAAAGGACCCTGAGCCATGGGGACAGGTGACCCAAAGCCATGGGGACCCCAGTTGTGATGCCCCCCCCCATCCCCGACATGTCCCATCCTACATAATGAGGTAGGAGTCCCAGTCCTCGTGCACGATGAGCTTTTCCACACCCACGGTCACCGAGCCCGGCTCGTCCACCTCCGACAGGACCTGCTTGCCCAGCTGCACGCGGTACGTCCGGCTAGAGCTGCCGGAGCGGGGAGAAAGAGGGGGCGTCAGGTTCCGCTATTGTCTTGCTTCCCCAATCCGGACCCCCCCCCAGCACCCCAGCACCCACCTGATGCAGTGGGCGGCCGTCAGCACCCAGTTGGGAGCGATGAGGGTCCCGCCGCACGTGTGACTCCAAGTCCCCAAGGATTTGTACTGCAGCGAGACCTGTGACGGCAGAGGCACCGTGTCAAAGCGGGGGTGTCCCACTCGCTGTCCTGCCCCTCCCCATCCCCGTGGCCCCCCATACCGTACCTGCCATGGCCAGCTGTGGGGCCGGGCGTCTTCGCCGCCCACCACCCTCTGGCCCAGCAGCGGCGGCACGGCCGGCTGCCCGCATCCGTAGGCTGTGTGACACCGCAAGGGACCTCAGCACCCAGCTGTGATGGGGTCCCTGCCCCCCGCCCCGTCCCCTCCCTGCCGCCCGACCCACCGTAGCCCAGCAGCACGGTGAGACACACGGCGCCCAGCATGGTTGTGCTGTCGCTGGTTGTTTTGGGGAGCTACCCACCCTCTTATAGCACCTGCCACCACCGGGGACCTTGGCGTTGTCCCTCCTGCCACCATCTGGCTGGTGTCACACACCCAGGGGGGCCTGGGGGCTCCCCGAGCCACCCCTGTCATATCACGCTGCCCCATCCCAGCTGGGAACAGCCACATCTGCCCTTCCTGCGCCTGCACCATGTCACCGCGGTGGGACAGGGACAGGTGGCAGCAACCTGGGGACAGGCAAGGTCCCTCTGGGGGGTCAGCTGGCAGGCAGCCCCCCCCAGCTGTCCTCCCCTTCACAGCGTGCCCGGCAGCCCCCCCTGTACCCCAACCCGAAACACCAGCCACCCCAGGACATGTCCCCCTCACCCCTATGGGGACAAGGTCCCCTTATCGCACCCCCAAGGTGACACGCTCCATGGGCACAGGCGCAGATGCCAGCGGGGACGCAGAAGACCTTTAATAATGCCACATCCTCCGCACCTGGATCAGGCCCCGCTGCTTCCCACGCTTGTGTCCTCACGCCCAGAGGTGACCACAGTTTGTCCCCGTGCCCCAGCGGTCACCGTCACCCCTCCAGACATGACCCCACCACAGCGGCACCTCAGCCCCTGCACAGACAACCAACGCTCTTACGAAATATAATATTTATTTGGGATTAAAATTAAAAAAAAATCAAAACACCCCTCCCGCCCCGTACCACCCCTTGGGGGACACCGCAGGACAGACCGACGCCTCTGCACGGCCACCCGCACACACGGGAGCCCCAACCGAACGATGGGAACTGCTCGCGGCTACAACACTTGCCCTCCTGGGCAGAACACAACATGGAAAAAAACATAAAACAGCTTGGCGAGCCTTTCTGTACGGCTTTTACCAAAAATAAAGATACAGGCAGGCGGGTGCAGCACTGCATGTCAGCAGGGGTGGGCTGCCACCCCCGAGCATCACACACGGACCTTGGCACAGACACACGGACCCTGGCACAGACACACGGACACGGCACCGCGACGTGGGCATCACCACGCTCCCCTCCAGCTTTCGGCACATGGCATCGAGGAGGGGACACCGTGATCCCCAGCAGCAATGCCAATAAGCAATAAGCCAGCGCAGCCACCGCGACACCCGCCTGGACAAGCCCCCCCCATCCTGCAAACCTGACAGCGCATGCACAATACAGGACAGCGTGGGGACAGGTGTCCCCTGCATGGCCCCCCCAGGGACACCGCAGACCCCGGCATGGCTGAGGGCAGGGGACAGGGCGCTGCTGCCCCCCGGGGATGGAGCAGCTCGGCGGGGGACATAAACAACAGCTACAGACACCACAGTAAGGGGACGGGGGGACAGGGCCACCTGGGCGATGTGTCCAGCCTGGACCAGGAGGCCACCGGTGGCCCGGCCATTGAGGGGGGTCACAGGTGACACGCAGCTGGGATGTCACTCCCGGCACGTGGCACACACAGCGTTCCCGTCCCGGGCAATGCAGACCAGTCCTGCCCGGCCCCCCACCGCCCCCCATCACTGCTTGAAGGTGGATTGCAGCTCCTTGAACGCCGCCTTCCTCTGCTTCAGCTCCTCCGCCTGCTTCTTCTTCTCCTCCTGCTCCGCCTTGATCTCCTCCTCGAAGCGGCTGGCATCGTGGATGGCTTGTACCTGTGGACGGTGACACGTCTGGCTGGGTCCCCCGAGACCCCCACTGCCCACCAAAACATCTCCATCTCCCACCCACCAAACCACCCTCGTGCATCACTGTCCCACATCCAGACCTCTCGTGCCCTCGGCATGTGCCTGACCTTGGCCTCAAAGAAGTTCTTGGCACCTTTCACTCCCTCTGTGGAGACGTCGATCTCGGAGAGCCGGGCCAGGGCGTGCAGCCCGCTGTCCTCCTGCAGCTCCCCCGCCGCCGCCTTGCGGAAAATCAGCAAGAACTGGGAGGGGAGACGTTGGCATCAGCTCTCCTGAGACCTCAAAGCTGCCAAGGCTCCCTCCCCATCTCAGAATCATAGAATTATTTTGGTTGGAAGAGACCCTCGAGCTCATCGAGTCCAACCGTTCCCCAGCCCTGGCACTGCCCCGTGTCCTGAGAACCTCGTGTCCGTCTGTCCAACCCCTCCAGGGACGGTGACTCCAGCACTGCCCTGGGCAGCCTGTTCCAATGCCCCACAGCCCTTTGGGGAAGAAATTGTTCCCCAGATCCAACCTCAACCTCCCCTGGCGCAACTTGAGGCCGTTTCCTCTGGTCCTGGCGCTTGTTCCTGGGGAGCAGAGCCCGACCCCCCCTGGCTCCAAGCTCCTTTCAGGCAGGTCAGAGATCAGAAGGTCTCCCCTCAGCTCCTGTTCTCCAGCTGAACCCCCAGCTCCCTCAGCCGCTCCCGTCACACTCGTGCTTTATCTTACCTCCAGCCCAGTCTGGCACTGGCCACAGGGGTACCGTGCTGTGGTCATTCCCCTCTGCCACCGCAGAGACCCCCCCGCCCCTCACCTCGCGAAAGCTGAGCTTGCTGTCCAGGTCTTCATCCACTTCCTTGATCATGTTCTTCAGGCCCAGGTGTGTCTGTGGTGCCCCCAGCTTCTCCATCATCAGCTTCAGCTCCATCAGGTCAATGAAGCCATCCTTGCCTGCGTCATACCTGTGGGATGGAGACACGGGCCTGTCAAATATCGGGCAGCTGGCCAAACCACGGGAAGCTGCCGGTGAACCGCTAACAGTCCCCCAGAGCGTCATCCCAAGTTGTTTCAGCTTCCGTGCGGCACTTGGCAGGAAAAAAATCCCCGGGATGCTGCCAAACCTGCTGCTGGCTCCCTGCGCCAGGAGCCCGAGCACGTGCGCCCCTTGGCTGCTACAAGGGATAACGGCGCACAGTGCTGCACCCACCCCTTGGGTGCATCACCCCATGGTCACCACCCACCTTCCTCCTGGCTCCCAGGGGTTTGGCACCCCCTGCCCATTTCATAGAGCCATAGAACAGCTTGGGTTGAAGGGCCCTTCCCAGCTCCCCCAGTGCCCCCCCTGCCATGAGCAGGGACATCTGCACCAGCTCAGGTTGCTCAGAGCCCCGTCCAGCCTGGCCTGGGATGTCTCCAGGGATGCTTCATCCACCACCTCTCTGGCCACCCTGGGCCAGGCTCTCACCACCCTCAGGGGAAACAATTCATCCTCATGTCCAGCCTGACCGTGGGGACCATGAGCCCACTCAGTGCTGCCACCACCTCCTGCTCCCTATGCCACCTCCAGGTGACTTTTCCTCCTATCCACGGCCCCTTGGCATCCGTGCTCCAGCCCTGGCCAGACACTGGGGCTTGGCCAAGCAATCCAGGGCAATGCAGAATTATGCAAGCAGCTCCCCAGCTGCACCCATCCAGAACAGACTCTATTTTTTGGGGTGACTTGCCTTTTCTATGCCTGCAGGCTCTGCAGCAGCCAGGCAGAGCAGCACACTCGCCGCGCTGCAGGTCCATGACTCATTTGTACCTTCTCTGCTGCGGTCGGCTCCATCCGTGTCGCAAACGGCACCTTCCTGGTTTCTCACACTGCCCTGAAACAGGGCTGGCCCCACGCAGCTCTGCCTGTCACCCCGGGAACCGGGCTGGGGGAGCAATCCCCGTGTGCATTCTGCATCCAGACCCCTCTCAGAGCATCACAAGGAGTTTCTCTGCAAGGGGCATGTCTGCTGCCACCTCGTCCCATGCAATCCATACCCCAACTGCAGGACATCGCCTCGCTCTCATTCCCCTCCTCTCTGATCTTTGGGATGCAGGCATCCCTCTGCTTCTCCCGAGGATGCTCCCAAAGAGTAACGTCTCCCCTCTAGCAAGAAAAAACCCTTTCCACATATTGCTTTACACCGTACAGCCAGATCGTCACATCATGACAGGGTTTCACTTGACAGCATCCTTTCCTTGGGAGACCCCCCCGGCTCCCAGACCCTCAACGGCGGGTGTGCAGCCCCAGCGCTGCTCCTTTCGCTGCAGCGAGATGCTGCGAGTGTCAGAGCAAACACGTCTGCTTCGCCCACCCGGCTCCCCCGTCTGCGCGGCGCCGGCCAGACTCCCCCCACGCGATGCTCCCCCCCCAGCACCGCCATCTGCACCACGGCCAGAGCACCTGCAGCCAGGGCCACCCGTCACCAGGAGAGGATGCTCTGCCCCTGGGGACCCCAAATATGGTGCCCCCCCCGCCACGGGCTCCCTTCTGCTACGGTCCACGAGACTGCCAGCAGCAACCTGCGCATCTTCCTGCCACGTACACGTGACGGGGTGACAGCCCTCCGGGAAGAAGTGGGGAACAGGGGGGCTCCTCACGCTGCTAGGGATGCTGGGAGGGCATAGAATCACAGAATAGAACAGTTGGTGTTGAAGGGCCCTTCCCAGCTCCCCCAGTGCCCCCCCTGCCACGAGCAGGGACATCTGCACCAGCTCGGGTTGCTCAGAGCCCCGTCCAGCCTGGCCTGGGATGTCTCCAGGGATGGTTCAGCCACCACCTCTCTGGCCAACCTGGGCCAGGCTCTCACCACCCTCAGGGCCAACAATTCCTTCCTCATGTCACGCCTGCACCCCAAACAGCCCCCCAGCCTTGTGCTTTGGAATTTGCTGCCTCCATCCTCTCCGTTTTCCCCAGCACTCAGCCATGCCCGAGCAAACCACGGAACGCAGACATCCCCACCGCGGTGCTGGCCGGGGTGAGGGGCAGCAGCAACGCTGCAGCCAAGCCTTTGCCTGCACCGTCTCCCCACAGCCACGCTGCTTCCATCCATGCCGCCTGCACAAAGCGCCCAACGCTCTGCGGGGATGCTCCGGGCCGTCCCACTCGTCCCCAGCTACTCACGCGCATTCTGGTGTGATCGTGGTCGGAACCAGCCTGATTTCTCTCTCTCTCTCCCTCCCTGGAAATTTCCAGGGCTCGATGCTTGCTGGCCCAGCTTTTCCCCTGGGGGCCGGGGGGCTGAGCTCGCAGAGTCACGCTGCACCGTGCGCGGTGGCACGCAGCACAGCCAGGGATGCTGGGGACACGACACAGCCCTGGGGGGCTGCACTGCTGCTGGAGGAATAGGGGCTCCTCGGTGCTGCGGCGGGGGGAGAACACGGGGGTCCCTCGCGTTATCCTCCAGCCCCCTTCCCCAGCCTCAGCACAAGGGTCCCTCCTCTCAAGAGGGGCAGGGGGAGTCCCTTTTGCAAGGATTTGGGGGTGTGCAGGGGTCTCTCCTGCAAGGAGCTGGGGGGAAGGTGTCCCCAGCATCCTTCCTGCAAGGTGCTGGGGTGGCGGGGGGAAAGTCCGTGGGATCCCTCCTGCAAGGAGCCCGGGGGTCCCCCTCCTGCAAGGGAGTCCCTGGCATCCCTCCTGCAAGAAGCGGAGGTGCCTGCGGGTCCCCTCCTGCAGGGATCTGGGGGTCCCTCCTGCAAGGAGCCGGGATGCCGCGGGTCCCCCCGCCGGGACCTGGTGATGCCACCCCCCGTCCCTCCCTCCCCGTCGGCACTCACTGTCGGAAGAGCCGCTCCATGTCGCGGAGCTGCCGCCGGGAGAACTCGCGGAACTCCCCGGCGGGGCTAAAGACGCGGCGGCCGCCACCTCCGGGCGACCCTTCGTTCCCCACCCGCCCCAGCGGGCTGCCCGGCCCCGGTCCCGGCTCCGGTGCCCGGCCCCGCCGCCCCGCCGGCTCCTCCGCCGCCGCCGCCATGCTGCCCGGATGGCCGCTCCGCCCCGCTCCGCCCCGCCGGCGGGGGCGGCCCCGGGGCCGGGCTGCAGCCCCCCTGCCCGGGATGCTCCTGGCCGGGGGGGATTCGGGCTGCAGCCCCGCGCTGTGCCCACCCTCCCCCGGGGGGGTCCGGCTGCCCCCCGCTCCGCATCGGCCCCGCCCGGTGTCCCCATCACCGGCTCCGCGGGGGTCCCGGTCGCGGGATCTCTCAGGGACGCAGCTGCGAGGCGTTAAGATCAAGGGAGGGGATGGGGCTTCTGCAGCCCCAGGTGCACCTACAGACACCTGCACACCTTCCAGCTCCATCCATCGGGATCGGGGCTTTGGCAAGGGTGAGATCTGTATGACAATCCTAGAATCGCGGAAGGGTTTGGGTTGGAGGGACCTTCCCAGCTCATCCAGCCCATGAGCAGGGACATCTGCACCAGCTCAGGTTGCCCAGAGCCCCGTCCAGCCTGGCCTGGGATGTCTCCAGGGATGGTTCATCCACCACCTCTCTGGCCAACCTGGGCCAGGCTCTCCCCACCCTCAGCGCCAACAATTCCTTCCTCATGTCCGGCCTGAATATCCCCTCCTTTAGTTTAAAACCATCACCCCTTGTCCTATTACAACATGCCCTGCTAAAAGGTCTGTCCCCATCTTTCTTACCAGCCCCTTTCAAGTGTTGAAAGGCCACAATAAAGTCTCCCTGGAGCCTCGTCCAGGTGGAACATCATATAGCTCAGCCCAAAACCACCACATAAACACACAGAAGATGCCCACAGCATGGACAGACAAGCTCACAGCACAGTGTTCAACTTACGCAAGCATGCAAGGCCATGCCTTGCCCCTAAATAAGCCCAGGGCAGTGCAGACGGAAAACCAGATAACCAATAACCAGAGCTCTGCAGCACAGCTGCTCACCGCACAGTCCACACCAGAAATGAGGCATCAGCCCTTGTGCACGCCTGGGTGCCCGGCAGCCCCGAGGACGCTCTGCCCGTCAGCACGCCGAGGATGATGCGGTTCCCACATCAGCAAGTTGCAGCTCCTCTGTGCTGCTCTCAGACCTTTTTATCCTATTAAAGAAAAATCCAACCCCCTCTCCTCCTGGGGTTTTGCTCATGTCCGAATTATCCTCGACTGAAAACATCTGCTGAGGACTCGGCACTGACTGCTCCGAGCGATGCTCAGGCAGAGCAGCCGCAGGGGTGATGTGTCCCGGCACTGCCCGTTCCCCGCAGAGACCCCCCTCTCCCCAAAACGCCCATCCTCACTCTGCTGCTGTGATGATGCGGCTCCTCTTCTTCCCTTCCCGGTACACTGCGGTGGCTCGGTGCTGTGGTCTGGCATTCCTGGGGTGCTACGTTTCTACATTGCATTGTGCCTTTTGTTCCAAGTCCCCCGTGACACCACGGGGACTGGAGGGCACGGGAGTTGCAAGCGCAAGGGACAATTAACCCAGTCGGGGTCCACGTGCTCAAGGCCACTTCAGCAGAGACAGGACAGACCCCACACCATTACTGTATACACTGGGCTGTATTCTCACACATGCACATATGTATATATGTATTATATACACTGGGCTGTATCCACACCACCTTTTCTATTGCCATAAACCCCGCCATGCAGTATGGGACACATATTGCTGGAAATTAAGCTCCTACACACCCTACAGCCACACCAGGGTGCCCAGGAGCTACGGGATGGAAACAGGGGCTCCTCAAAGTGCACCCACACCTTGTACCATGTCCAGCATTGGAGTCCACGGTGGGATGACTCGTTCCCACCTTTGCCAACCAAAGGCCCGTGCGGTGCCACCCCTACGTGCTGCCCGTCTTGAAGGCTCCTGCTGCGCGCTCTTTGGCCTTCGGCTTTCCCGAGCAGAAGGGCTTCTTGGCTCCAGGCTGCAGAACAGAGAGACAGCGAATGTCAGAGCTCAGTGTGACCTTCACACCACGTGCAGGACGCCCAGCCTCTTGGGATGAACTGACAGACCCCAAAACCCCGGGTCACTGGCAGATGGAGCAGGCTGCTGCATAAAGTACCAGAGTTGAGCACCGCCTGTAACCAAGCGACCGGAGGGCGTCGTGCCTTCCCCCTCTGCCTTCTGGAGAATGGGCACAGCCTGGAGGCTCCTGCGCCTTGTCCCCTGAAAGGCTCTGGGTCACACCAGAAGGCACCTTCTTTCTACTTGCAGGACTCATCTTGGGCACCTTAGCACTGGCTGAACATTCAGGCCGTGCACCGCATCTCCTCGGCCTTCCTACATCATCAGGGCAGACGTGTCTTGTAGCACCTCACTGAACTAGAGGTGCCTCCTGACCACCATGACCTTTCTTCTCAGAAAGGGCTGTCGGGCATTGGAACAGGCTGCCCAGGGTGGTGCTGGAGTCACCATCCCTGGAGGGGTTGGACAGACGGACATGAGGTTCTCAGGACATGGGGCAGTGCCAGGGCTGGGGGAACGGTTGGACTCGATCATCTTAAAGGGCTTTTCCAACCAAAATGATTCTAAGATTCTGTTCTACGATCTGCCACTAAACACTCGGGCGCGGGGATGCTGGGCTCCAGGTGTCCTCCCGGGCCGTGCTCGCCTGCTCCCGTGTTCTCACCTTCTGCAGCTTGGCCGCTCGCAGCAGCCGCTTCTCCTGGCTCAGCTGGAGCTGTGTCCTCTCCAGGGCCTCTCTCAGCAGAGCCTTCTCTTCTGCCTCCTTGTAGACCTCAGCGTCCAGCTTGGACATCTCCTCCCGGCACCTCTGCAGAGACGCTTGGTTCAACCTGTGCAAAACAGGAGGGGGTGAATCCGTCACTGCATTGACCCCGCTGTCCCCAGCCGGGCTCTGCCTGGGGGTCACGGCTACCGAGCAAACCCAGATCCCTCTTGTGTCTCTCCTAGGACCCTCCCATACTACGGGGTGACACCAAAGGGCATCAGAGTGCCTCACACCTTGCAAGGACCTGCACGTTTTAGCAAACCTTCCCCCTGCTCCGTGCAAAACCCCACTCCTCTTGCCTTTGCCAAGACCCAGACGCCACCTCTTCAAGGCGTCCCCCTCCTCGCACCCCCAGCGATGGCTGTGACCCCTCTGCACAGCGAGGGGGGCCCAGAGGGACTCGGGGGGGCTATGTCAGCGCAGCTGGTTTGGAGATTGTTATCAAACCTCTTGCCTAACTTTGAATACTGAGGCGTATCGACACTGGCCCTGAAATATCTTTCCACACCGTGTTTTCCGGAGCTGCGGGCAGGCAGACTTCTGCATTTGTGCTGCAAACAGCAGCAGGGCTTGCACAAGCCTGCTGGCGGGTTCCTCCTTGCTCCCCCACCCACGGCAGCTCGTAGGGCTGGAGCATCACCTGCACCCTGGCCAGCCCTTGGTCCTGCTGCATCATAGAATCACAGAATCGTTTTGGTTGGAAAAGACCCTCAAGACCATCTGCACCACTCCTGTCCCCGAACTCCCCGTCACTTTGCATCCCAGGACCAGGTCTCACCAATAATGACCACTTTGCCCTTTGCTACCTGAGCTGCTCCACGTTGGCCTCGTAATCTTTCAGCATTTCTTCTTTTCTCTCCAGGCAGCTCTTGAGGTGCCTGATCTTATCATACAGCAATGCCAGGTCCTTCCGTCTCTGCAGTCCCGCTTTCTGCCTCCCCTCCCGAGGAAGATGCTTCAGGGACTGCATTCCCGACAGCTCCTCCATCTTCAGCAGCCTGCCCAGAGCACCAAGAACATCCAGGTACTGCAGGGGTAAGAACAGGGAATGCTTTATTTACTAGGGCTTGCCAGCTCCTCCGCCACGTAACATCACACCGCTCAGCCATCTGCTTCCATTCTGCTCTACAGAGGGAGATGAAAATATCACAAAAGGAAACTGCTGCACGCCTTCCCCTTTGTTTAATTTCCACCCGTGCTTTCCCTGGGTGAGCTTTTCTGAGCGCTCCTAAAAAATACGGCCGCCTGGGGTTCATCCGTGTCTTTGGGCTGCTTGGAGGCGCTTGGAGAGGTCACACATCGCAGTGCCTCTCACACCTGGAGTCCCATTCCCAGCAGCAGGACTCCTTGGGGTTGGATTTTTTTCAACATTCAAATGTGCTGTTTTCCCTAATGGAATTTACTCTGCACCTTTTGGAGGGAAGAGACCCACTGACACAACATCACCTCCTCCGGCAGCCACCTCCATCGCTCTGCAGCTTCTCTCAGAGAACCATTTTGGTTGGAAAAGGCCTCAAGATGATCGAGTCCAACCGTTCCCCAGCCCTGGCACTGCCCCATGTCCTGAGAACCTCATGTCCGTCTGCCCAACCCCTCCAGGGACGGCGACTCCACCACTGCCCTGGGCAGCCTGTTCCACTGCCCCACAGCCCTTTGGGGAAGAAATTGTTCCCCAGATCCAACCTCAACCTCCCCTGGCGCAACTTGAGGCCGTTTCCTCTGGTCCTGTTGTTTGTTCCTTGGGAGATGAGACCAACACCCTTCAAACCTCACATCATCTAGCAGGCGTGTGCGTTGGTGAAAGTCTCTGTCCTCCCCAGTCATCCCTGTCCTTGAGGATCAGCCCCGAGTGCCCAAGGGAACACCCAAAGACGTTAGGTGGGAAGGGGAGAAGGATGCACCGCAACATGTTCTGGGGTCCCAGGACATCCTGGTAGCCCCCCAGCACACCCTGGGGCTTGCACCACACAGCTCGTCCTTCACCACAGCTCTGGTGATGATCACTTCCTTCCGCAATGAGTCTGAAAACAATCTACCCTCCATGAGCACTGGGTACCACATTAACACGTCCGTCACTGACATACCATCTTCTCACCGAGGTCCGTCTCATCTGCCATCTCCGAGCTCGCTGCCCCATCGGTGGCCCCGTTCAGACCAGAGCCAGGAACCTGCACAGACAGGGAAAGACCAACAGAGCCCACAGCTCTCCTGGCTTTGGGTTGCGCTGCCTCGAGCACCCTTTCTGCTGCATGGGATAACGGCCCTGGCGAGATGAGGGTGGTCCAAACCCTGGCAGGAGCTGCCATCCCCTCTGCAAATGCTGCATCTTACAAGCTGCCCGATTATATACATCTCTCCCTCGCTTCTTGTCTTCTTATTCAGTATATCTGGAAGTCTAATTTTCCCTACTCCAGCGAATACTTTTCCAAAGAAGCCACAAGCACCATGAACCACAAAAATGCCTTCTTACCTTGCTGATTTTTAGCTTCGCTCCTGGCACGGCTGCAGGTTCCTTCTCAAGACCTGTTTTCCGGACTATTTCCTCTGGTAGGTCTTTCATCAGGACCACCAGTGGCTCTGAAACCTTGTTCGTGACAGCTGGGGGCAAAAAAACCACCCAATGAGTCATTCCACTCTCCATGGGACACGCTGGGGTTTCATACCACAAACACTTTGAGACTCACCAGGTTTCCCCTTCTAGATAGAAGCACAGGCTATGCAGTAAAGCCAGCACCAGTCTTTCCTGCTGACATCTTTGTCCAAGCATTCGGGAAAATTGCTTTCTCTCCATAAATCAGAAGCAAAACTATTTTTCTGCTGGCAATTCAGAGGTTGCACCACAAACTGCTACTCTACTCGTAGCTTCTAACAGACATGACACCGCTTTTCCATACTGCTCTCAATACAGGGATAATACAGGATGGGAAGGGACCAAACCAGAAGGAGTTAGGACAAGCAGAAGATTCCCACAGCGTGCAGTATTTGCAAGGTTATGCATGGCCAAGGCTCGGTTCCCTGAGGTGACTGCCACACTTACCCGAGGGCTGCATCTTCTCCAGCATCTTTATTCTCTCCCGGAGCTCACTCAAACCTTCTTTTTGGCGCTGGATTGTTTCCTCGTGCCTGAGGCCTTGGCATTTCGCACCGAGGTTGGCCAAGTCCAACGCCGGCTCCTGGAAGAAGCCCAGCTGGTTCTCGCCCAGGCTGCAGCTTGGCTCAATGCGAGCTCAGCTTAAACTTGCCTTAAACACGGCCTTGCTGAAAGACGCCGGTCACTTGGCATGTGCCAAGAGCAAAACCCACGGAGCGTCTCACCCTACACCCTCCCCGTGAATTTGTGGGGTAGGAGAGCAGTGCCGGAGATGCCGTGGATACCCCGCTGTGCCAGCCACACTCTGGTGGGGACATCAACCTTGCAAATGCTCCAGAGAGCTGGCAAAGGCCATGTCAGCATTTTTCTCTTGCATTTTGTGCTACTGCAGAGCATTTACTGTTTCCTACACACCGATACACTTGGTGTCTTGCATTTATACATATCTCATACATTATTCTCTTTCAAAGTACACCCGTGCGCACAGACACGTGCATTTCCCTATCCCAGCCCCAACCAGCTTGCTGCGTGGTGACAAATACTCAAAGATCTAGGACGGAGCAGGGCCATCGCTACAACCTGCACGCAGCTAATGATGGCTGCAAATGGCCCACTGGGGTCTGGCCGCCCTCGTCCCCCAGCACCGCTCGGCGAGATGCGGTTTGCTCCTGACCCGCGGCTTTAGGTGGGCTGCACCTCCTGCTCCCCCTCCCCATCGCTTTGTGCGGAACAGGACGGGCGATACCTCCCGCTCGTCATCTGGCTGTGAGTCACCGCTCGGCCCCCACGCAGCCAGCCTTCCTCGCGGGCAGGCTGGCTGCCACCGCTGCGGAACGGGCTGTACGATCCCTCTACAGTCCCTCCATCTGCTGCGGCACCCACCTTTGAGTTCTTCCCATTGCCAGCACTGGGGAAACCAAAGAGGAATTCAGCACAAGAGGACAAGGAGCATTTATTCCTGTCCTGTGCAACAGGCTACCCCTAACTCCTGCGGATTCAATCCTATTAAAAAAACCAAAACAACTGCTTTTGTGTCACCAATACAGCCAGCATCAGGCTGAGCAAGGTTGGGAACGCTTGCAGATCTTTCAGCACACTGCTATCCCATCTAATTGGCAATTAGTGCAGCCATTAGCATACGCACAACACTTCATGGTTCCAAAGTGCGGTGCAAACATCAGCTCATCTGCCAGCAGCAGGAGCAGCCGTCGATCCTGCGCTCCGGCCAGCTCTGAGCAGAGCCCAGCCTTGCCTGGGCATCGCCAGCTCTCACCACGATGCTGAGAAACACCCTGCATGTGATCGATACTCCCAGAAAACCCCGACTTACCCTCTCGGAGGCTTCACCCGCCTGCACGGGCATCCCAGGAGCATCGTCCGGCTTTTTGGCCGTTTCTCGAGCGGCATCCCTCAGCGCCTGGCAGTCGGCTTGGGCTCGCCTGTACCAAGAGACGAGACCTTTGCGGGACACTGTGATGGACGAGGGTCACCCAAACAGCTTGCGGGGAGCAGCACCCTGGGTACCCGCTGGTGACTACCACAGCGTGGGTGGGAACATTCACATCCACTGGCTTGAGCTCCACTAAAAAAAGCCCATTTTGGTTCACATGGCACTTCCATATGGGCGTTGCTGAGCTCAATGCTGATGCTCTCACACATGCCTTTTGCTCCCGGGGAGATACCCAAATAGAATCATAGGATCATTTTGGTTGGAAGAGGCCTTCAAGACCATTGAGTCCAACCATAACCCAACGATGTCACCAAATCATGTCCCTGAGAACCTCATCTCCACATCTGTTTAACCCCTCCAGGGATGGTGACTCCATCACTTCCCATCAGCTGCTGGGAATCTACAGAGCAGCTTCGGCAAAGCACAAGGTCACAGCAGCATGTACCTTAACTCTTCAGCTGCTGCTTTCAGGGCTCCATCCTTCTTCTCCAGCAGGCTGGACATCTGGGAGAGCTTCTCTCTGAGCAGGTTCAGTTCCCGCTCTTGGCGTTTCACCTGGCTCACGTTCCGCTCCAGTTCCACCTTCTGCTCCTCGCTCAGCTCCCCTGGACACACAACAGCTCGGTGTGTGTCTGGTGTCTCCTCACTCAGCCCTGGGGCATCTGCAGTTCCCTATGAAATGGATGCGACCCCTTTCCCCAACGCACCATTGCGGGTGTGATGTCACTGCCCCATGTCCTGAGAACCTCATGTCCGTCTGTCCAACCCCTCCAGGGATGGTGACTCCAGCACTGCCCTGGGCAGCCTGTTCCAATGCCCCACAGCCCTTTGGGGAAGAAATTGTTCCCCAGATCCAACCTCAACCTCCCCTGGCGCAACTCGAGGCCGTTTCCTCTGGTCCTGGCGCTTGTTCCTGGGGAGCAGAGCCCGACCCCCCCTGGCTCCAAGCTCCTTTCAGGCAGGTCAGAGATCAGAAGGTCTCCCCTCAGCTCCTGTTCTCCAGCTGAACCCCCAGCTCCCTCAGCCGCTCCCATCACCCTTGTGCTCCAGCCCCTCACCAGCTCCGTTCCCTTCTCCCAACTCGCTCCAGCACCTCAAGGCCTTTCTTGGCGTGAGGGGCTCAAAACTGAACCCAGTCACTTAGCCAAGGACAAGGAGGAATTCACCTACCCAAAGGGAACGAGACCACCTGCTTTGCCCTGAGAAAGGCAACAGCATTGCTTGAGAACAGTGACATCTATTTCCCGTTATCTGCCTGTACCCACCCTTGTTGCTGCTCAGAGGAGGGATGGGAAGACGGAAACCACCCAATACAATTCCCCTACCTCTCATGTCCGACATCCTGGCCCTGGTTTCCACCAGCTCCCTGGTGAGTCCGGCGATGACGGCCTCCTTGGACAGGAGGATGCTCTGTGCCGCTGCCAGCTCCTCCCTGAATTTCCTGAAAAAGATAATTGCAATCTCGCAAATTCATTTGGAGGAATCATGTCACGTAGACTGCATGTGCTTTCTTGAGCTGCATCTCATGATTAATCAGTAAACACCAGCTTTCAGGCACCTTTCCCTCCTCTGGGTCCATGGCTGCAGCATCAGGACTTCGCAGCTCTCTCTTACCTGGAGCCACCCAGGCAGGACAGCAGATCACCTACACGCTGTTCTGCATCATTTTAACACTGTATGCACTTCAGAACGTCTCGGCGTAACGAAAGAACTCTTTTCACCAAAAGGCCTCAAGGCAAGTTGCAATCAGCCCCTCGGGCTCCCTGAAGCTGTCATTGCCATGGCTGCGCTGCCCACATCCCCTCCGAACGTGACCGTCATCAGCAAGTGCTGCTTACACACAACCGGGCACCTCTGCGGCAGGAGAAGCCTCCAGACAAGTTCCTGAAGTCGACTGGTGAGCATCGCCCTGAAATCCTATGGGACAAAATAAGAAAAGCAAATTACTTCTGTGTAAAGCATACACATTTGGTCTGTTTGCTCCTGCTGTGTCCTCTCCTTCACAACAGCTTTGAAGACTGAGGACCCTCATTTTTGGAGACCTGGGTCTCTTAGGCTCCAATTCCAATAGTGGTTAGACAGCTGATGGAACCACAGAAGGGTCTGGGTTGAAAGGACCTTCCCAGCTCCCCCAGCGCCCCCCCTGCCACGAGCAGGGACATCTGCACCAGCTCAGGTTGCTCAGAGCCCCGTCCAGCCTGGCCTGGGATGTCTCCAGGGATGGTTCATCCACCACCTCTCTGGCCAACCTGGGCCAGGCTCTCACCACCCTCAGGGCCAACAATTCCTTCCTCATGTCTGTTCCTTACATCCTTCCTTGCTCAGGATCACTTATGCTTGGCTGCAGCCAGAATTGCCCCAGTCTTATGGCTTTAGAGGGCTCAGAGCCCTTCTCCAGAAAGAACAACCAACAACAGTCCTCAAAGCCACAGAACAACACAACTCCTTGTGAAATGGCTTCTTCGGGGACTCACAGAGCTTGTCCTGCATTCAGGCAAACCTCAAACCAACAACTTGCTGCTATGGAAGGCATTTTGTAAACGCATTACTCCGTCTCTATATAATTTCACATCAGCTGAGAGGGCTCCTAATACAAACTCACCCCATGCAACCCTTAGCTACCTTCTAATTTTTCCACAAGTGCTCTGTTTTCCTCCTCCAGTGTCGTCTTCTGCTGCTTGGTCTCCACCAACCTTTCCTCTAAAGCCACAATTGTCAGGGAATGCTGCTTGATTTGCTCTCTATATTCCAGTATTTCTTCCTCCAGTTTCCGCCTCTGAAACTCATTCTCCTCCTGAACGGTCTTGAGCTGCTCGTCTCGCACGAGAACCTGTTGCTGTAATGTTATCTAGGAAAGAAGACGTGTGGTTGGAAGCTTTGCACATGTTTTCCTTTGGGACCATGATCTGCATCATCTCTCCTGGCTGGCAGTTGGACAGACGGAGGGAAGGGAAGGGTTTTGTCCCCGGGTCAGCAGGGACTGGGGAAGCCTTCTTCACCAAACCCACCTCTACATGCACACAGGGGTTGTTGGAGGTACCTCTCGCGTTGCAGCTTCCTCCAGGTTGCGCGCAGCTTCTCTCAGTTTGCAGTCTGAAACCTCCTGCTCCTTTGCCTTCTTTTCCATTACCTACATCAGGGAATCAGCAGTAATTGAGAAGGTAAAAAGCTTGCAAAAATCCACCTCTCTCTCTGCAGATATGCATCTACGCATGTTTTGGTGAATAAAACCCCCCACAGTCCACTGACGGCCCCTGACCAAATGCATCACCATGCTACAGAGCGCTTTCAGATTTAATTATTCCAAGCGTGAAAAGTTCTGCTTTACGTCCTGTGCGTGCCACTGACCTCGGTCACGCTTCGCAGCTGGCTCTCCAGGTCTCGCGTCTTCTTCTGTTCTTCCTCCAGGGATTGCTTGCACTTGTCCTTCTCCTTGGCGATGGTGCTCTCCAGAATCTGAGAATGGACAGCCCTCAAATTCATTGAAAAAAAACCAAACCCAAACATAATTTGGGGAGTTAAAAATCACACACATCAATACAGGAAGATATCTGGGCTCTTGGGGCTGCACCCAGACATTTTGGGGATGGAGGTTCCTTCCTTTCACTGCTACTACATACACCTGTTTTTCCTGTATAACAGTCATTTTCCTAAGAAACAACCATGCCAACATACCTCTTTGTTCTCCTTGTCCTTTTCCAATATGGTTTGATTTATTTTTATCTGTAGGTCTTGCTCGTGTTTCGCTTCCAGCTCCTTCACGTGCTCCTGCAGCAAAGCCGCCTGTGACTCCTGGACCTTCTCTAATTGAGCCTACGGGGAAACAGTAGATACCGAGGAGTTGGAGGAAGCGTCTCAGCAGGAGAGCAAGAAATAAACATCCTGAGCACATTCAGTAACAATTCAAGAGAGAGAAATGCCCTCCATCCTTGCCGCATTAGGGATACGGACACTTCACGCTGACAGTGGGCTCTGTCTTCTCCATTCTCCTGAACTTAGTGCAGACCCAGGGACCTCTGCTGCCATACATTCCCAATTTGGGTCCCATGCTGGCTCATTTAGGACTACCATCGTGTTTACCAAGAGAAAGATCCCCAATCGACCCGGTTCACACACATACACATTTCTGTACCTGTAATAGCCTCTTCCTCTGTGTGGCTTCCCGATAATCCTCCAACAATTCCCTGAGAGCAGCCAAGAGCCCTGTAAAAGCCAACGGAGTCTCAATGTATGAGATGCTCGCACAGCCCACACATCCTACCTGGAGCATCCTCTGAGGCCTGGGGCCCCCCTCACCTAAGGATGGAGGTCCATGTTCCTCCACGGGCAACAGGGAGAAGGAGGGACCACCAAAAGCACGGACACCCCCCAACGCTAGTTGGGATACCCAGAAAACACGTTCAGCGTGGGCTGCCCTCCCAGGCTGGGGCAGCGGCCTCAAGTTGCGCCAGGGGAGGTTGAGGTTGGATCTGGGGAACAGTTTCTTCCCCAAAGGGCTGTGGAGCATTGGAACAGGCTGCCCAGGGCAGTGCTGGAGTCACCATCCCTGGAGGGGCTGGACAGACGGACATGAGGTTCTCAGGACATGGGGCAGTGCCAGGGCTGGGGAACGGTTGCACTGGATGAGTTTGAGGGGTTTTTCCAACCAAAATGATTCTGTGATTCTATGTGCTGGTGTCAGGTATCAGGGGAGACCCACTCCGCCTGGCACCCACAGACCCTCACCAGCCTCTTGCTATGGGGATCCAGGTTTGGAGATGCCCTCGGAAAGGCTCCTGGGGCCAGCTGAGGGTTTCCTCTCTGCGCTTACTGGACCCACAGCACATTCCCACCCCCAGGAGATGGCTGAGACATCTCTGGAAGGGATCCTGGCTGCGCACACAGCCCAGCTGCCTGCGCCCACCAGCAGACTTGTTTTCCTTGTCACACGCTGTCACCCGTTTTGCTGCGTCACCCCGTCTTCTCTAAGCCTGACACTTCTGCAAGAGCTGAGGACGGCTCGTTGCTGCAGGATGCTCCTGGTGCTATAATTACCGCTCTGCTAACCACAGCGGCCCCACAGCTCCTCCTGCACCCTCACCAATGCTGCATCACCCCACTGCCGCCCAGCACGTCCGGCACCCCTCTGAGATGCTCAGTGCTGCCAGGAGAGCGATGCTCCCTGTCCCACGCTGCCGTCACAGCCATCACTCCTCTGCAGTGACACTCCACAAGACAAGATCATAGAACCACAGAATAGTTTGGGTTGGAACCTCCCCAGCTCCCCCAGTGCCCCCCCTGCCATGAGCAGGGACATCTGCACCAGCTCGGGTTGCTCAGAGCCCCGTCCAGCCTGGCCTGGGATGTCTCCAGGGATGGTTCATCCACCACCTCTCTGGCCAACCTGGGCCAGGCTCTCACCACCCTCAGGGCCAACAATTCCTTCCTCATGTCCAGCCCGAATCTCCTCTCCCTTAGTTTAAAACCACTACCCCTCGTCCTGCCACAACAGGTGCTGCTAAAAAGTCCATCCCCAATGATGCTTTGACACAGACTTGTGCTACTACAGCTCCCGTGTCTTCCACACGCTGTTCAGCTAAACTTGGTTTTGGCAAACTCCGCACAGCAATTGCTCTGTTGGTCCACGACAGATGGGGCACAGGAAAGGGAAGATAAAATAATTTCTAACCTTGAGACAAAGGGTTCGGACCCTAGCCAGCACCACAGCCACAATGACAATCAATAAGCATTTCCTAGATGCTGCCATGGCAAGAGTCACTTTGACTGAATAACCACCATGTCAGTAGGTCAGGTCCACCACACACAGACATCTCGTCCCACAGACAAACCCCAGAGTCCTACATCTGGCACTGGCTACACAGGGTGACCGATGCCGCAGAGGAATAAGAGCACGCACACTGAGCAGGATCCTTTGATGCCCAAAGTCCCCGAGATTTGCACCAATGTGGAGGCCTAGCATTCCCGAGCTGGATGTTCTCCTCCACGGCTGGCTGGTTAGGACATCCCGCTTGGAGCAGGTTTGTTCCCAGGGACACCCTGCGGGACTCAGACCTTTGCTGGAGGCGTGTGGGTCCATCCCTGCGCTGGCCAGGAGCTGCTCTGTGTCCTCCAGCCAGGACAGGAGGACAGATGCCATCTCCACCACCGCCGCTCCAATGGCCGAGACGGAGGGGTCCAGGATTGTCACCTCCAGCCTCCCCAGCTGCCCTCGCAGGCTGTTGCTGCTGCAGGAGCTCCTCAGGCACTCCTACAGAAAACACAGCAGTGAACAAGGTGGACTCCATGGGCTTCTGGGACCTGGGAAATAGCACAACATCTCTGACGAAGTCCTGAGTACAACCATAGAATCACAGAATGGTTTGGGTTGGAAGGGATCTACAAAGCTCATCCAGTGCCCCCCCTGCCACGAGCAGGGACATCTGCACCAGCTCAGGTTGCTCAGAGCCCCGTCCAGCCTGGCCTGGGATGTCTCCCGGGATGGGGCACCCACCACCTCTCTGGAGGTGGTAGATGAACACTCTGAGCCACATTAACACTTTTCACTTGATGGGTCAGTATCTTGGGTGGGAATGTTCCCTGGCAGGCCCAGGGGAGGACACTTCTGTGACACATCCTATTTCTTTCCAACCAACATTTCTGGGGGCTACACTCACCTCTCATTGATCTGGAGAGTCGTGCCATTGCTGGTGCTGATGCACAAGCACATCTTTTCTCTGACCTACCCTCAGGCTGCTACAACACCCTGTGCCACTTACTTCCTGGCTGCCAGTTTGCCCACACTGTTTAAAGGACTGACCTGGAGCTCACACACGGATTTCTTGAACAACTCCAGATTTGCAGACACCTCCTTTTCCTTTGAGAGCCTGGAGCTTAATTCCTCCTGCAGACCCTTCTCCCTCTCACGACTTTGTTGGTTTACTTTGCAGATCTCCCCGACCTTCTCTATCACCTGCAAAAGCACGTGAAGGTAAAGCAGAATAAGACATTACATTAATACACTTTTTCAGCTGAGGGACCACAGATTGTCTCAGCGAGCGATGACTGAGACTTGCTGCAAACCACACCAGACTCCTGGGCTTCTCCATGTTGCAGCCCATTGACGCCATCCAAGCTTTGGGGGATAAAAAAATATCACATCTCCTTGACATTCTGGAGCAGTATCGATGACCTGGGAGAGCTGTGGCATGACTTAGGATCTAGAGAAGCTTGGATGCAACCAGCACTACTGTGCATGGAGCAGGCACTGTGGCCATCGTGCAGCAGGCAAGTTGAGCAAATTTGGGTTTTGGAGGCACCAAGCATCTCTGTGCACTGGTGTCCAACCTCACCTGCTGCTCTGTTACGGCTTTCCCCGTGTTGCCTGCTGCTGCTGGAGAACAGGCTCGCATCACTCGGGTTTTGAAGGACTCCAGCTATAGCAGAGACGGACAGAGGAGAACAAAAATCACAGAGAATCGATACTGGCTCTGCTGCTCCACTCTCCCCAACCCTGCAGCCGTCAATGCAAAGGGTGTCCTGGTACCCGCCACCTGGGACACCCTGTGCACACTCCTGCCATCCCCTTGGGACATCGTGTTAGCTCACGCACCACTCTCACCATGCGACTTTGCAAGGGTGCCCTGACACCCCTTCCTTTGCCCCTGACACCCCTCTTTTGACCCTGACTGCTTGCACCCCGCCAGTAGCGAGGCACAGCGGTTATTCACATCCCTCCCTTGGCCTACAAGGTGCAAGGTGTGAGCACCAGAACCATGCACAGGGGAGGCCAAGGACAACGTGACTCCCGAACATCTCCTGCTGCTCTGCTCTTGCTGTGGCAGGGTTGTAATGACTCAGGGCTGGTACAAATTGCAAAGGATGGACAAACTGAGCTCAGCGGCTGCTCCATCCCACGCTCCAGCAGGGATTTCTGATGGCCAGCTCCTATCTACTCCTGCAGAACAGTCGGGGCAGGCTGGGGACAGCTGGGGATGCCACCCCCAGCCTCTCTGCAGGAGATTACAACCGTTTCCACTGAGGTTACTGCTTTACACTCCCGTATCACAGCTCCTCGACACGTGGCTGCCCCTGTGCTAACCTACTGGGCAGCACGCAGACCCAAAAAATCTCCACCTGCCCTTAGAAGCTTGAGGTTGCCCTTTGGCTCAGCTCTGCACAAAAATTGGGTTTATTTTCCAAACATGTAATCACACTGTTCACGGCTTTTTTTCTGCCTCTCATTGACCGAGTCTGCTAACAAATTCGTGTTAGCAAAACTCTGAGTCGCGGTTTAATGGGGGAACACGACCTTCTTGTGCAAAGCATGGCTTTATCCTGCCGCGATGTTGTTCTGCAAAGGGCTGTCTCTGCCCGGAGCAGCATTGCCCAGGCACGGAGGAGGGTTTGCATGGGTGCCAGACAACATAACTACGATTATAGACACTATAGTGCATTTCTGTATCCTATTAAACCTGCTGCATCTTCCACGCTGCCCACACAAATCCTGTGGGTAAGCCTATTATACTGCACCCGACGACAAGTTAAGCCCCGTGCCAGCGTTTGGATGCTGCATTTCCTTCCCTGCACTCAAGCACAATGTCCTTCCCCGCAGGAAAATCTGCACTTTTGCTGCCTCCAGCGCAGCCTGGGGGATGTTCGTCTCCTCCCTACCTGCTCCTTGCGCTGCCCCAGCTCCGCTCGCAGCAGCCGCTCCCTGCGCCCCATCTCCCGCAGCTGCAGCACTTGCCTGGCGCACGTTTCCTTCAGCTCCTCCTCAGCCTGCAAGGACAAAAAAGAGCATTTGCACATCAAAGCAACACCCGGCAATCATGCTGTAGGCACTTTTTACCCTAACTATTCCATATTCACGTCAGATGACTCCAAATACAGTACTTAAAAGGGGCCTATAAGAAAGATGGGGACAGACTTTTGAGCAGGGCCTGTTGTGACAGGACAAGGGGTGATGGTTTAAACGAAAGGAGAGGAGATTCAAGCTGGACATGAGGAGGGAATTGTTGGCCCTGAGGGTGGTGAGAGCCTGGCCCAGGTTGGCCAGAGAGGTGGTGGATGAACCATCCCTGGAGACATCCCAGGCCAGGCTGGACGGGGCTCTGAGCAACCTGAGCTGGTGCAGATGTCCCTGCTCGTGGGCTGGATGAGCTGGGAAGGTCCCTCCAACCCAAACCCTTCTGCGATTCTATAATTCCATGAAACAGCAGGAGACAGGAGCAACCCTTTAGCAGGGGGCTGGGTTTGCAGCATCAGACCCTTAATGCTGCAGTTCGCCAGGGTTTGGTCCCTGGGCCACCACCCATCCGTGACTTTCTAACGCACCGCTCGCTCAGGTTACCTTGGCTTTCTGGGCCAGCTGGTTTCGGGTGCTCTCCTGCTCAGTGCAACACTTCTGGATTTCCTCCTGCAGCCTCCCCAGGTCACGTTCCAGCTCCCCGATGCGCTGCAAGAGTCCCAGGACAGAGCAGAGTCTCACCATTGCCTCTCTGGAGGAATTTATTTATTTATTTTTATTATTTATTTTATTTTTTTTTAAGCAGTACATTCTCCCCCTCCTATCCCATTTAATTTACCCTGGAATTTTCTTCTAACCTATATTTACTGTGGTTAGACTGGCTTTCAAGTGGAATTTCAATCTTCTTATAAACACCGTTTCCCTGCATTGTAATGCAGTATTACAATTTTTACAGGAGTTTATGTTTCTCTGGTTCGCTATGCACATCAGGTGCCTTCTATTACAAGAATCAGATTCAAAACAACTCTTTTAAAATGCCCAGTTAATTATTCTCTCCATGATGCATTCCCATCATTGCTACTTTCCCGTGTGCTCCGTCACCCCAAATGACTTGCAACTCACATTTCGGCATGCAATTATTACTTCTCGCTCTCCAAGTTCGTGTTTCATTTCCTCTTTAATTCTAGAGCACTAGAATGAATGGCAACAAAAGAGAAAAAAAAAAAAAATCATCAGGACAGGCAGATACTGTCATTTCTGCAGCAAATGACAATGTGAGCGCTGTGGGACACCAAGTACCGAGCGGGATGCTTCCCCGGCATGCCTGGTTCCCCTCCCACACATGGAGGCTCAAATATTCATATATATCCTTTTTCCACCAGTTAAAGGGTTGATCCTCATCATTCATCTCCAGAGAGTTGCTCGGGGAGGATGCTCAGCCAGGTACAGTGACCTCCGCCTGCACCCCAGGGGCCCCACGTATCTTTTCCATCGCTTAAAATTCACAATAAATCACTGAAACCTCCTGGAACAGCGCCTGGTCAGCCAGCCAAAACCCAGCACCGGCTCTGTGCTTATTATGCAGACGATGTGGCTCTGCCGGTTAAGGAGGGAGCTGCAAATACAAAGAAACAACCTGCTGCACAAGCCACTTTATTTAAGGGGGGAAAAGAAAAAAACCAACCAGGCTGGGCTGCAGGGAGCCACATCAAAACGGGGTTTCCATGGCTCCTCGGGAGGATCTTGGCATGAGTGCTTTGTGCGTAGCAAACAGCTACTGTGCCGCGAGAAATTCAGGGCGGACAGCACCTGAATGCAGGACAGGGAGGGGGAATTTGGCTGGGGGAGGCGACACGGCTCCCTGGGCATCGCCCGGCACTGAGACACGACCGCGGCCCCAGTGCTGGCACATCCCAGGGGAAAAGTTCTGTTTGCATCCGGCCAGGATCCTCCGGCTCCAATAAGGGGTGTAGCAGCTATTTCTGTGGCTGCTTAACACAGAGAATCAAGCCTTCACAGCCTGGTTTCCCACCTTAACCCTTATGTGAGACCGTAAATTACTGAGCCCCTCATTAGGATGTTAACCTTGGCAGAAACAACCGCAAGCTGATGGTCCTTTTCCCTGCTTTCCTTCTTCATTTTCTCAACGTCACCCTTGAGCTGCTGGATTTTCTGCTCCTTCCCGGCGATCTCTCGTTGCAGGCTGGTCACTAGACCTTGAGAATAACAACTCCGGTGAGATGCTGTGCAAGAGCATCCCTGCAAAAAACCCCGGAGCGACTGTCCTTCCCCCTTTTTTGACAAGCTTGGAAAGCAAATTGAGCTTTTGGCATGCCGTGCTGGCCATTGCTCCGTGACAGCATCACTAACAGGCTCCTCAGGGCCTGGCAGCAGATGCTCCCTGGACGAGCAGCTCCTACGGATCCGTTTTTGCTGTGTTATTATATCAGATCCGCGGCTCCGCTCCCTGCCAGGCGCTGATCCTACTCCCTTATCTTGGGCAATGAAACCGAGCAGAACACTTGTGCTAATCTGAACGCCTTGCAAAAGCAAATATTTTGTGTGCACACTGCATTCCTTGTGCCTGATAAAGACCATTGGAAAAGGTTTGTAGTCCAAGGTGGCCTTTGCAGGTGGGTACAGCCCCGAGCAGCTCAGAACCTGCCCTGCAAGCCACACTTGAGACTTTTTTTTCCCCTAAAAGTTCTCAGTCCCATCACTTTTGTCCCCAAAGTGTCCCTCACTCTATGGCGCTCATCAAGTCAGAGCTTCGGTACACAGAAGCACAGGTCGGATGATTTCCACAAGCCGCTACATATCGTTTGTTGCCCTAACAGCTTTACCAAAGCTCATTTATTATCAATATCCAGCGCCAAACTGCTTCGTGCCCTTACGCAGAGCTCCAGGGATAAAATACCTGCAGCCAAAGCGTGGTCCCTCTTCAGCTTCTCGCCTTCTTTCCGCAGCCTTCCGATCTCCAGGTCTCTTTCGTAGAGGGAATGGCTGAAAACCTGGCTCGAGCCTTTCTGCAGGTTGCTGATCTGCAAAACCCAGGTTCGCCTGCCAGATAACTTATTAATTTTCATACAGCCCCCTTTGGAGAGGGAAATCCAGTGCTGCCAGGTCCCACTCTGATGGGGTTACTCTTGAGCATCTTTGACTAACTCTCAGCAGTCGTTGCTTTGGATTGGATGAACTTAAATTCATTTTGGTCGTTCACACTCAAATCCTAACATCAAAGGCGCGGAGAAGCACTGCGTCCGCTGCCTGAGATGCCGTGAATCCACGGCTGGGGCTGGGTGACACTAACGCGGGAACGGGCAGAAACGCCTGCAGATTTGCCACCTTCTCTGGGCATACATATATATTATCACAAACACAGATCCAGAGCTGCTAAAAAATCATGTTTCTGCTTCAAAGACAGTTTGTCCAGTCCCTACTGGAAACGGAGAGTAGGGAATAGCTTGTGCTACCCACTCCAGCCAACATTGCTCTGCAGATAGCACTAATTTGCTTCCCACTGCTCAAATGACCGGTTTCACAAAGCAATTACTGGGGAGTATAGAAGAGAGAACCCACAGGTGGAAGAGGCTTTTGTCAGAGAAATGAAAGCTGCTGGGAAGACAGACACTGCATGTCTCATCTCATAGAATCCTAGAATTATTTTGGTTGGAAAAGCCCCTCAAGCTCATCGAGTCCAACCGTTCCCAGCCCTGGCACTGCCCCATGTCCTGAGAACCTCATGTCCGTCTGTCCAACCCCTCCAGGATGGTGACTCCAGCACTGCCCTGGGCAGCCTGTTCCAGTGCTTATAGTCAAAGGGAAACTTGCGCAGCAAGCAAGCAAATGCACAAAACAAAAAAATTGGAAGAAAAAAAAAACCCAACCTACCTCATTTCCCTTGGTTTCAGACATGCAACCTGCTCCTCCTAAAAACTGAGTGTTAAACTAGAAGTACGTCTGTATCCGAGGCATTTTCCCTGCTCGGTGCCTATCGATGCGTTCAGTACCTGTTCCCTCAGGGCTTTGATCTCCTCCGTTTTGGCTCCCAGCTCTCGGTCGAAGGTGAGCAGCTTCTGGCTCAGTTCCACCTCGTTCCTCGCCGCCACCTGAGCCAAAGTCTTCGCCATCGCCGCGATCTCATCCTGCAGATCCCTTATCATGGAGTCTTTCTGCTTTGATTCTGTTTCCAAACTGGATAGGTGACCGATTTCCTCCTCCGATCGCACAAGCCTGTCACCCTGCAGGCAGATTACGGGTGACATCTGTCACTCTCCGGCTACCCAGGCACCAGGCTGCCTGCTCCAGGGGTACTGACGCACAGACCTGCTCGCCCTGGCTTCCCAATGTACCCAAGTCCTCTGTCAACCCAGCAGTCCCCATCCCCAGGAGCAGGCGCCTTTGGTGACAGTCCCCGCATCCCGCTGGGACTCGCGGTCGGACACGCAAACAGGAGCGGGACAGGGATGGTGACACTCACACCTTCCCCAGCATCACCTTCTCCTGCAGGAGGACATCCGTGTCGTGAGTTCCTTGGGAAGCGGCTCCCCCCACACCACTCGCACCGTTGCCTGAGATGTTCGTCGAAGCTGGAAGAAAGCAAACACGACAGCAGCAAATGTCAGCATGAGAATCAGAGAATCATAGGTCACTTTGCTTGGAAAAGCCCCTCAAGATCATCGAGTCCAACCGTTCCCCAGCCCAGGCACTGCCCCATGTCCTGAGAACCTCATGTCTGTCTGTCCAACCCCTCCAGGGATGGTGACTCCAGCACTGCCCTGGGCAGCCTGTTCCAATGCCCCACAGCCCTTTGGGGAAGAAATTGTTCCCCAGATCCAACCTCAGCCTCCCCTGGCGCAACTTGAGGCCGTTTCCTCTGGTCCTGGCGCTTGTTCCTGGGGAGCAGAGCCCGACCCCCTCCATGCTATGCAGCAGTAGCGCTTCTTGCAGCATCCCTCTCACTTGACTCACAACTATTCTAAGGCAGCAACTATTTTACAGTCCATGAACTTGGTTCACAACCGGAAGAGAAACCAACTATTTGGCACTAAAAAGACACCGGTGCCATCAGTCTGCACCACAGAGAGGAATAATACACCTCTGTGAACCAAAAAAACCTCAAGGGCAGCAGAGACAGAACGGATAAAGGCTCCTTGGATTTTTCAGCATTGCCCAGCCCCACAGAAAGCAGCACTTTCAACTTTGCATGTACAAATAGCCACGTTCACTGCGATTAGCCCATCTGGATCCTTTTGGCTGTATTTCCCCCAAATCAGATGCGTACATGCTAACCTGGAGCACGTGCTTCCTTCCCTCTACCTTCACGGCAACTTCAAGTTCTGCCCCTGGACACGTCTTTCAGCACCGCTGCTGGCACTGCCTCTGCTCCAGAGCACCCGCTGTACTTCGGCACTTCAACTATTGACGTTGTATTAATTACAACTGTGCAAACAACCCAACCCCAAACGAGGAAAACCACCAGATTGTGTCTCAGGCCATAAAAAGCTACATCCATGGCAAAAAACTCATTCTCCAACTGTACTATTCTTCCAAATCTTCCTCTGCTCTGTTGCTATCACATACTTGATTTTCAGAAGCATATCAGCTATGGATCTAGGTTAAAGTTCCTGCACGCAAGGCAGCCAGTAACTGCACTTCAAAGGAGGAAAACCCATCACTTCAAACAGGGGACGGCAATAGGTGCATGAGTCACTGGTGCAGATAGAGTTATCGCCCTTCCCAACCACACACAAGGAAAAAGGAAGAGGAAAAGTCCCTCAGCTATGAGGGCAACAGCATTCCTGTGTATGGAATCATAGAACCCTTTTGGATGTAAAAGACATTCAAGATCATTGAGTCCAACCGTTAACCCAGCACTGCCAAGTCCACCTCTAAACCATGTCCCTAAAAACCTCAGGCCGGACATGAGGAAGAAATTGTTGGCCCTGAGGGTGGTGAGAGCCTGGCCCAGGTTGGCCAGAGAGGTGGTGGCTGAACCATCCCTGGAGACATCCCAGGCCAGGCTGGACGGGGCTCTGAGCAACCTGAGCTGGTGCAGATGTCCCTGCCCATGGCAGGGGGGGCACTGGGGGGGCTGGGAAGGGCCCTTCAACACAAACTACTCCATGATTCCGATTCTTATCTACATCTCATGTCACAGCCCATTTCTTAACTGACCCACATGCCACCAAGGACCACGCATGGTCTCCAATTATATCCACTGGACAAGGACTCACTCTCCATTTCTGGCAACGCTCGTCACTTCTCAGCTCATATCAAAACCGCCTCTGCTCGGATCAACTTTACCCAGCGTTGAGTTGCTCCAAGAGGTGACCTGGCTACGAACGACCCACTTTGGCACCTGGGAGTACCTGGTCTCGCCACGGGGGTCCCGCTGAAAGCGTCCGGTGGGACGGTGGTGGCCACGCTCCTAGCCCGGGCACTGAGCGGTCGCTTCCGCAGCGGTGGATGTGGCACGTGGCCAGCTGCTCCGGGAGCCGGCTTGCCCGGAGGGCCGGGGGGATGCGGCCCCCGCAGCGAGGGGAGGTGGGGAGGAGATGCCGGAGTCGGGGGCTTGGGCTCTGCAACCAACTGGAGCTGCCCGGTCCACGCCATGCGGCGTTTCACGGGCAGATAGGACACCTGCGGTGGAAAACAAACCCAAACACAACATCAGCAAGATTTTAGGAAGGTTTTTAGCCCCTGATGTGCACGCATGATGTGGAACAAAACCCGGGCACAGATCTGAGTAGCGGCAGGATTTCAGTCCTTTCCCATTTCCATTTGCCAAGTGTCAGGTTTAAATCAGGAATCCCAAATATTTTGTGGAAATCAAGATAAATTATTAAGGTCTGCTGCTTTTTGAGTTCTCCCCTCTCTCTAGATTTGACTACCCTAATTCCGCATGCCATTTGCAAAATGGGGACGCCCTGGTTCACGCCTCTCCTGGCTTGCACACCAGCTGTCCTGCCCTCTCATTTCTCCCATTCCTCACGCTGAACCAAACCCTCTCATTGCACTCCTGGCTCGCCGTCGCATTTTTCAGACCTATCAGACATGTAATTAGGACAATATCTGCTCTTCTCCTTATGAGCAAAGCTTCCCGGTGCAGAAGAGACAAGCCACCATTGAGGTCTTTAATGTCAGGTTACAAATGTCCTTTCTGGACACTTGTCCTGGGCTCTGGGGCACTGCAGATGTGACTCACAGCTGGGTGTTGCTCCTCTTTATATCATGCTCCTCTGAAACTAGAGAAAATGAGAGAAAATTCCCTATATTATAGACCATTGACACCTCACGGGGTGCAATGCAGAGGTGATTTACTCTCTGCATTCAGAGGCTTCAAAGCTGTTCCACCAGAGGAGGATGAAGAAGCACCAGAAGCACCGCAGGGCTTCCTCTGGGTCACGGTGCAAAACTGCTTTCTGGGTACATCCTGCTTTCGGAAATTAAAATGCTCCCTGTTCAAGCAAGAACCAGCTTTACCTGAGCAGCACTGGCACCCCAGCCGCTCTGGCTTCATTGTGGAGCTGAGCAGTTTTACAATTTCTCTTGGCCGAGGCTTTCTGGACAACTTTGGATTCACTGGCTCAGTTGCTACACCAGGAATCTTGCCGAGACCCCTAAACCCAGTATTTGGGGGAAGTTTTATGTGTGCAGAGGCGCTGCTGGAAGACACGGCTCTGCATCTCCCACCACCAGGTACACAATACACATTTCCAGGACTCTGTCTCAGTATCTGTTTTCTAATATTCCTTAAGAGCCAAAATATTACAAATAATACCAGACCTTATCAATCCTTAACTGTATAATAACCCAAAAGCTCCATGACCTCCACAGACATCCCTAAAAAAGTTCTTCGCCCACAGACAGGGGACTGCCACTATGTTTGATGACATTCTTTCCAAGTTTACAATCGCTTTGGATTCCTCTTGCACTCCCAAGTCAGCTGCAATGCCCTGGCCACACCGTGCAGGACAACACGGCATCTCAGCTACGCGCATCACAGCCCAGCACCTCCTAGCTCGCTCTTGGTGGGCTCCAAAAGCAAACAGCTGTGTTAGTAAGTAGAATCATAGAACAGTTTGGGTTGGAACCTCCCCAGCTGCCCCAGGGACATCTGCACCAGCTCAGGTTGCTCAGAGCCCCGTCCAGCCTGGCCTGGGATGTCTCCAGGGATGGTTCAGCCACCACCTCTCTGGCCAACCTGGGCCAGGCTCTCACCACCCTCAGCGCCAACAATTCCTTCCTCATGTCCAGCCTCAATCTCCCTCCCTTTACTTCAAAACCATCACCCCTTGTAGTAACTTTTGAGGAAACGTCACAATGCAAATAGAGGAAAAGGACGTTTTCCAGACCTCATGTCCAGATTACTGTTGGGAAACCTGTCCCGGGCTTTTCTTTTTTTCCTACTGAACTGCCAGAGTTTCTGCAGCAGAGGGAGCTCCAGCTTTTCCTTTTCCCACCCTTTGCTTTTCCAGAGGATCACCCAGATGAGCCTGGGAGCCTGATCCTGCTCCTGGGGAGCAGCAGCACCCACCCGTACCTGGGCATCCCTTTCCATCCTTACCTGGGCAGCCCCGTCCACCACCAGCTCGAAGGATGCTCCCCCGGCTCCGAAGCGCAGGATATCCCCCGGACTCACTCTCACGGCCGCGTTTTGGACCTGGCAGCCATTGACGAAGGTGCCGTGGGGGGAGTTGAAGTCCTGCAGGACAAAGCCGTTGTCCCAGGCGGTGAATCTGAGGGCTGCCTGATGATCGGCTACACCTGCGGACTGGCACGGGCAATCAACAGGCAAGCAGGGAAACCTGCCAGAAAGCAGCTCAGGTTTTGTTACTGGTTTGCCAAGCCCCCCTCTCCTTGCTGTACATCCCTGCAGAAGCAAGCTGGTTGCCCCTACACCTTGCGTGGGGGGCCCCGGTGCACCCTCCTCCCCGCATACAAACCACCATCCGTCTTAGGACCATTGGCTTCCTCGACCCTACCTGCAGGACGATGTCGGACCCTTCGTGTCTGCCTATCGTCGTCGTGTGCGGTTTCAGCGGAAAACATCCCTCCGAACTCTTTAGAAAGGCTCGCATCATCCGGCCCCTGCACCTGCGAGGCTTGCATTATAAAACAGCACAACTTCTCATGCAGCAACCCCCATCCAACACAGGCAACCGAGTCAAGGACGTCCCGACCGACTCGTGCACTAGAATTGTGCAAAATCAACACAAACGTGGCTTGGCCATGGCCGGGAGAGCAGCCACAGCTTCGTGGTAGCCTTGGAAACCCTGGCTGAGCCGGAGTCTGCTGCCACCCTCCTTTTTCTCTTTGTTTTGGATTTTTTTTTTTTTCCCCCTTCTCCTTTTCCCAAGCAACCGGTCTGGCAGCACAACACAGCTCTGTGCCAGCCTCAGCTCTCCCTGACAGCAGGTGACACACAGAGGAACATTTCCCCACGTATCAAAAAACTCAGAGGGATCCATGCAAGCTGCCGCTGAACACTTTTCCCCTTTCTTACTTATTTTTTTAATTAATCCCGTGTACGCACGCACAAACAGGTCTTGCAACCTCAGGCAACTGGATTAACGTTGCCGCCTGGTGCCGAGGACGCTGTGACCCGTTGGCACGCTTCTCTATCAACTTGCCTTCATCTCGACCCGCCAAACATCCTTTTTCAGCAGAAAAAGGGAAAATAACACACCCGCCACCAATACCCACCCCAGCAGCCTCTGCTTTGGCCACTCCAATGGTGGTGACACTTGAGCCTCTTTCGTCCCATCCCCGCACCCCCTGCCCCAAATCCCCTCCATTTGGGGCATATTGTTCTAGTATTTTTTCCTTCCCTTGAATCAGGGAGTGCTTTATTAAATGACATTATTTTGCCCACCTGAGATAGTGGGGACACAGCACAGTGAAATTCATCTAATACGACAACAAAAATTAAGCTATGCAATATCAAATAATAACTAAACAAGAGAAACTGTGATACAGGTTTGGACCAGCATCTCTTCTTTGTTTTCATTTTACCAGTTCGTGCTCCTCTTACACACCTTTTACCAACCGTACCAGCAAGTCGACCTCCGTTGAAGGGACAAATCTACATCAATATCAGCAACGAATCAATATCGAGCCAACACAACCACATCTGCACCAGCAGCCCAGAGGACAGACGGGTCAGGAAACTTCAACTTCTGCTCTCTACCCACACCATCACAATTCAGACCATTCGAGGGAGCCCGTGGCTGAACATCCCGATGTTTTTGTCGTCAAAAGCTTTGCTGGAAGCCCAGAACGCAGCGTTTGTTGGGATGCCCGTGGAGCAGCATCCACCCTAAACCAGCCGAGGGATTTCATACCGGCTTTCAAACCTTGGGAAGGGCCAACCACACACGAGCGCGCACACAAACACCAGGTACAAAATATTTATTCGGAACGGGTCTGCTCGCACAGCATGCTCAGTTGTTTCAGTGCACCCAGCTCCCGACCCCCGGATTTCTCCGCTTGCCTCAGACCATCCCCTGGGAAGCACAAAACACAACAGGGAAAGCAACCGAGGCAAGAAATCCAAACTCTCCCTGGGGAACACGGGGCTTGTTCCATCCCAATTCCCACAGCGGAGACCTTGGCAGGAGTCGGGGCTGGCCCTGGGCCATCCCAGCCCCGGGCGGGAGCGGGGAAAGCTGCAGAGCTACTCTGCAAATGCAATTTCCCATACTCAGAAAGAAAAGGCACCAAAAAAAGAGGAGTGCTGCCCCTTTTCCACTTGGAAAATCCTTGTTTGGTATCCGTTTGGTGGCTCGGAAAAGTCTTGCTGGCGCAAGGGGGAGAGGAGGTGAGAAAACACATCGGGTGGTCCTTACGTAAATCATCACAAATTACACTCTCGGTACTTCCAGCCTTCATTTACTTCAGAGCAGCAAGACCTATTGGCATTCAGGTTTACCTCCCCACGTTCTTCTGTAAAACCCCATCCTGGGAAAAGCCCGGGGAAAAGCTCGTCCTGTCCCCATGCCGCGGCGCGACGGGTCCATCGTGTCCTCCCCACCGCGGCGTCCAGGCAGCCCTGACCGCTTCTGTGCCCACAGACCGAGCCCCTCTTAGTGTGCTTTAAAATAACAAACCGAAAAAAACCCCAGCAGCAACGCATGCTCCTCTTTTTTTTTTTTTTTAAGTCATTTGCCGGCTCTCTGGCGCTTTCTCCTGGATCTCCTCGTACTTGGGCGGAGGGGTGAGCGGCTCTATCGTGACGGGGACGCTGCTGTTCCCTTCGGCCAGGTTCAACCTGATGTCCTTCAGGTGCAGCTTCTCCGACTTGATCCTCCGGACCTTGAGCGGCTTCAGGCGTTTGCTGAGGCGCGAGTTGTGCCGGCTGGGGTGCCGTTCCGTGCCGGGCTCCGTGCCGGCGGCGGCCGGTGTTTGGGTGCTCTCGTCCAGCCCCGTCAGCGACTCGTAGGAGGGGAGGGAGACGCTGAGCCGGGGGTTCCTGTCCGAGTCTCTGGGCTCGGAGTAGCCCGAATTCATCACCTCCTCGTAGCTGGGGACGTAGTACTGGGAAGACACGTCTTCATCCTCTTCTTGACTAGAGAAAAAAAAAAAAAAAATAAAATAAAAAAAAAATTCAGGCTTTCAGCAGCACATCATTTCAGCTTCATCATGGGTCGGGGATGGAGAGAACTAAAAAAAAAAAAAGATCCGCCCAAAACTTTAACAAATTTACAGGGTGTTTCAAAAAAGTTGGACCCCATTTGAATCAGCCTCAAAAGGATCACAGCAGCGGTGACCTCGGTGGGAGGAAACACTTGGAGAGGCGCTGGGGATGGACTCAACTATCGTCTCGATGTTGTCCGTACAGCAGGTGGAGGGAACACAGAGTGTTTATAAAAAGGTTCCTAAAACCTGAAACTCATTAAACCCTTTGTAAATTTTTGCGTAGTTGCTATATGCTGCTGTTGTGAAATATACTGCTTTGAAATCGGGTCCATCTTTTTGAAACACCCTGTATTTACCCCTCTACATTATATAGCGGTTCCTTTTTTTTTGACGGAACAGATCACAACCCCACCTATATTCACAAACGTTTTTGTGTCCTTGTGACCTACGTCCACTTCCTTTGCTCACAAACCCCATTTTTCTATTGTACAGCAGTGACTTCTTCCCCCAGCGGAATACTGATTTCCCTCCTCTCCTCCTGACAATCAGCCAAAAGACATTTGACAGGGACATCGCCCCTCTGTCTTTGCCATTTGGATGTCTTTTTGGTGGCGTATGTATTAACACCTTGAGTTTTTCTGCAAAGAGATCCAGCTCTGCAACACATCACCATTAATGCACATGTATAGCTGGTGTTCCCTTTGCATTATGAAGTTATCTTCACAATTTCATGGGGAAAACCCGTATCGGGGCCAGCTGCGCCCGGTAAAACAGGACACCCTCCACCTCCTGCTGCTCCCCCAGCTCACACCAGTGACCTCGCTCTTCATTAACCATTAACCACCGAGTCCAGCGCTCCCTCTCGGCACGCTGCCCGTGTGCCGGCAACGCCAGGAGCGGCCACGGCTCCATTCACACCCCGGTTTACACACAAACAATGCTCCCTGTCACCTACGGCACCATAAATACAGCTGGAGTTGTTCCTACCCAATGGCCGTTATGTATTTGTGCCCTGAGCCACGAGCCGTGCTTGCCTTTATTTTAGCACACGCTGCTATCGGCCTTGCTCTCCTTGCTCCTGACCTTCTTGAGGAAGGATAACAGCTCTTGGTTTCATTCCTACACTTGATTTTGCCCCATTTTTGCCCCCCAAAATGAAAAAATTATTCACAGAAAGGGCTGTGGGGCACTGGAACAGGCTGCCCAGGGCAGTGCTGGAGTCACCATCCCTGGAGGGGTTGGACAGATGGACATGAGGTTCTCAGGACATGGGGCAGTGCCAGGGCTGGGGAACGGGTGGACTCGGTGATCCTGAGGGGTTTTTCCAACCAAAATGACCCTGTGATTCAGGCTCACCTGTCCTCCTGCTGCGAGGGCTCTACAGACGCTTGGTGCTGCACGTGAACGATGTCTTCGCTTTGCCTCTTCTTGTCGCGGATATTCAAGCAGATGGAGAGCAGCAGCAGCAGTATCCCCGCTCCCACCAACACGTACGCCACCGAGAAGGTCTTGCTCTTCAAAATGCCCCCGGTGCCGCGGTCGGGCTTGCTGCTGTTCCCGGCGTGGCTGGGGGGCTTGTCGGCGGGGCCGAAGCCGGGGACGAGGTTCCAGACGGCCATGATGATGCCGAGGACGAGCATCCCCAGCCCGATGGCCGTCAGGGCGTAGTGCGAGCCGTTGGTGCGGGACTGGGCCATCGCTGCCGCCACGGGCTGGCCGGCCGTGCTGTCCCCACCTTATCGCCTGGCTGGGTTTCGGGGGGGTGCAGGACCGCCGGCATGCGTGCGGTCCCCTCCCCTGGTAGGCGGTGAGCTCTGCGGAGAGATGGAAAGTGATAATCAGCACGCGGCGGGACGCAAAGGCTACGCAGCGACGGTTTCAACCACCATGATAACATCGTTTTATTCCACTCATGTTGGAAACCTAATTCCAGCGTGTCTGTGGAGAGCACGTCGAGACACAACACAACCATTGGCAGCAGGATTGGATATCGGGAACAATTTCTTCCCCAAAGGGCTGTGGGGCATTGGAACAGGCTGCCCAGGGCAGTGCTGGAGTCACCATCCCTGGAGGGGTTGGACATGAGGTTCTCAGGACATGGGGCAGTGCCAGGGCTGGGTTATAGTTGGACTCGATGGTCTCAAGGGGCTCTTCCAACCAAAATGATTCTATGATTCTACGATCCTCCCCGGCTGTTCTCATCACAGCCCTTTGCTACTTTCTCTGCTTCGATACCCACCAACCTTAGGGAAGAACCGAATTATTAACATTTGCTAAGGACTTAAATTAACCATCCTTAGGAGCACGATAACTGACCTCTTCACAGCACCAAAAAACCACCACCAAAATAGATTTCCCTGCTTGGAAAAATGCTCCACGCTTTATAGAGCTTGGCTGCCTTTAGACAAACAGCCATTGGCAACGCAAACTGACCTGAAACCACCCAGAAACAACCCTCCGGCCGCACAAGTTCTGCATTTCCCTGCTGGGGCTGGAGCGGCGCTGGCTGCCTGCCCTGCAATGCCTCCCTGCCCGGGGAAGAGAAAGCAAAACCGCTGCTCTCCCAGCCAACTTTTCTGAGCTCAATTCTGCCTTTTCTGAGTCACCAGGACCAGAAGTGCTCTCTTGCCAAAAATAAACGCATGGAAACACATCTCCGGGCTGCTCACCTCCCTGACCCCGGCTTGGAAGATGCAGCTGCGAGTGCAACCCCTTCCTGCAAACCATGGGCGAGTAATGGGGATCTCTGCAGCAAAGCTCCCCCGTCTCCACCCGAGCAGCCTAAGAGCTTTGTGCATGTGCCAAACCCAACACGCAGCTGCGCAAACATGCCAGGGTTTTCTCCTTGTCTCCCCAGCCCTGGATTCTCAACGCTTGTTTGTGCTAGAAGTCACCCTTGGATATGCTGTCACCATACACGTCCTCACCCTTCAGCATCTGTCCGGCTTGATGGCCCCAAGCTTCACGTTTGCTTGTTTAGCTTGCGCTCAAGCCTAGTTTGCAGGGTCAAGGGCCAGAATAAACCAGCATTCCCAGAAAACAGACCAGCTTGCAGGAAGAGACACACGCACAAGCCCAGAGAGGAGAAAGCTGCAGAGCAAACTCCCCGGCGCAGCCTGCTCGCCGCTTCGGAGGGTCACCGAGGGATGGCCCAGCCCCTTCAGACACAGCCCCGGCCCCGCATCAGGCTTGTCAGTGTTTGAAAGGACACGGGCACGTGTCTGGGGTTACGTCTGGGGTTACGGAGCGAACACGAGGTGCAGGCAGGGACAACACACCGCTCCCCACGCATCACACGTCCTCCCCCGCCACCCACCCGCTGCCGCGTCACTCCGTGCCGATGACGCTCATGGCAAGGACCGCCGAGGCCCTACTTACATGCGCCCCTGCTTCTCATGTTGGGTCTTCCAAACCTGGCTGCTGTTGGGATTTTTCCTTACCTGTTTATCCAAACGAGCTCCCATCCCCACGCTATTTGCCAAGGGAGTTTCACAAACGGACATCGGCCTCCTGAGATTTCACTTGCGAACTGCTGCGATGGGTTTGGGGTGGGGAAATCGTGCTGCACACAAGGTGGGCACAGAAAACACGCGGGGCTGGTAACATTTACCTGATGCGTCTAACCCTCCGTGGTCTATTCCTGATCTTTCTGGCTTCCCTTGGGCACCTCACCCCTGGATTTCAGCTTCCTCACTGCCTCCATGCCTGCAAGTTTCAGGCAGATCCCTCGGTGCGCTGCCCTGCAGCCCAGACAAATCAGATTAAAGCAGGAGACCTGACATCCAAGTCGTCTCTCCATTGAATTAGCTCTTCTTTCGGCTTTCCAGAGCACCCTCCTATCGCTGCTTTAGCAATAACCCTGTGTCCTGACGTCAATACCCAGAGAAAGGAGGCACTGTCTCGGGTCCAGCATCCCTGAGATGGACACAGCCAAAGGGTGCTGCAAATTGGGGGTTTAGGGAAGCCCAGAAACAACCACCAAGTCACCCCAAATACCACAGTGTGGCTGGTGCCACATCTCTGAGGTGGCACCTCTGCAGCCACCCCAGGCAGACGGGGTGAAGCACACACACGGTGACATTGTCCTCGATCCAGCAACAGAGAAATTCCTTGCTCTATGGTTGCACTGGTTTAACGATCCTCCAGGGTTTTTTTTCTCCGTGATTTCCCCCAATTTGTTTATCAAAACTGTTCCAGAGCGCTCTCTGCCTGCGCAAAGCCTTGAGCTCCCAACCCTTCTTCACTCATCACCATCCTCTTCTTGCCCAGTGCCATGGCTCCCATGGGCAACCTCGCCCCTCCATCAGGTGGCCAAGGGGTGGCCAAGTGCTCCAGCCTCCCGTCCCCTTCCCTCCACCCTCAGCACGGGGTCTCCCTGCAGCCAGACCCCACCTCGTCGCCATCCCACGCACACCCACGACCCAGCGCTGCCCTGGCAATGATTTACACCCGGATCTCCGAATCATTAAACTCCACCAACGCAGCTGCAAACCCAGGGCTTTGCACCCGCTCCACGCTCAAACAAAGCTCCCCGCACCTCTCCCCAGCTCCCCGCAGGCTGTCAGCGCCAAGGGACGCTTTGTGTCTTCTCTTGGGACGTTTCCGACTGTTAATTCTGACAGATAAGCCCGTTCTCGAGCACGGCACGCCAACGCGCCCGGACGCACCCCAAAGGCTTTTGGCACGGGTACCCAGGCAGGACGGCAGCAGATAGCATCTTCCTCTCTGCGGGAGACGCCAGCCCTCTGTCACAGCGGTCCCGCCATGGGCACACAGATCCCCCCGAGGGTATCAGCCCCAGATCATGCTCCACGTCCCCGTGAAACGCCAGCCCCGCCAGGGTGACTCACGAGGAAGCACGACACGACACCCATGGCTGCCCACGGCGGCACCCGCGCTCCTCTGCCCTCCGCAACCTTTGGATCTTTCCCTCTCTGGTGACATCACCTCCCGCTCATGCTCCGGCAGCAACAGCTTTGTCATGGGGTCACGAGAGATGAGTCTGCGTTTCAGGGAATGGGTCAAACCCCGATGCGGGCGCAGGGCACGGGATGAGCTCACGGGCTTCCTCGCTTCCCAGGAGGAGTCAGAACACGATGCGCAGCTCACAGCGCGTCACCATGGAGCAACACATCGCCTTGGAACCCGCCGCTAAAAACCAGTGTGCAACTCCAGCACCGGTCACAAACCAACAGACTAATTTTCTGGATTTTTTGGAGGGTGAAAAAAAATATTCTGCGTACATCCCAAGAGCCTGGAGCCCACCGCATATTAGTTTGCATCAGATGAGCTGAGCCACAACTCACCCTCTTCCCAAGCTGCTCCCAGGGCTGGTGGTGGTTCTGCAAAGCGCTTACAGGGAACTTTGCACCTTCTGAAGGTGGAGCTGGAAATCCCAGGGGGTTTGGCCCAAAGTTGGTGCACCCCGAGTTGGTCAGAGATGGGGTAACGCTGGGCTTCACCTCTCTGCCCAGCCTCAAGCCCCACATCAGCAGCGCCAGCATGCAAGGCAGCCAGCTCCACCTTCACCCTTATGCACAGACAGCTTCTCATTAATCGCGTGCCTGCTAATTGGCGAATGCAGCGCATCCTCACAAGCTCGCTCCCGCAGCAGCAGTAATCTCGCACAGAGCCCTTGTCACACAAGGACTCGACCCACCAGCAACACAAAACCCTGCGTGGAGTCAGAAAACCAACAGGTAATATTTCCTCTGCTCAACAGGTAGTATTTCAGGCAATGTTTTCTCCTCTTTTTGGCCCTTCTTGCTGCCCGTGTTACACCTGCCCCAGCAGCAGGGATGTTTCTGGCCAGACGCATCCCAGGGGATGCAGGGATGCTGGGAAGAGCAGCGTTGCTGCCCATTTGGCCAATTCCTGTTCGTTTGGACTCACACTCGGCCCATTTTAGAGCATCTCACCAGGGAACACAGCGACCCGGTGGGACAGCCCCGTGCAGACTCTCAGGGCTTTTCCACATTTTGTTGTTTTGATGCTTCCTGCCAAGAGCGCGCAGGAACGCGCCCACATCCATTGCTCTTGGCATTCCCTACAGAGTTATTTCACCTTTTTTTTTTTTTTTTTAAAAATTTTATTTTTAACAACCCCTCCTCAAATCACGCTCTTGCAGAAAGCTCTTTCTGGAAGCTTTGCACGAGGACCTCCCTCTGCTTTGGCACCAGCCCACCCCGGCGCCCAGAGCCCTCCCGGTGCTCCGGTTTCCTGCAAAACAAGGGCGTCACGGGAAAGCAAACGCTGCCCAGCCCACTCCCGGGCTTGGGATGCTGCAATCTGCCCGGCCGGTCGCCACAGCCACCGCAGCCACGCTGACGGCTGCAGAATAACAGCGACGGGTTTCGCAAAACGCCCCCATTTGCACAACGGTCCTTCTCCAGCTGAAGGCATCGGCCACCACCACCTCTGCATCTCCATCCTTCCCAACTCCGGACACGGGCGGGTGAACAAGTCGCCACCAGTTTAAGAACTGGCACAGATCACACAAGCCGCAGGAACCGGACCCCCTGAGCCGTAATTATCACTATGCAGCCATTAATTAGCTTGAACTTTGCCACCGAGGTCTGAGAAGCTGACTTCCAGACTCTTTTTCTCCCCATAATTTCATTATGGCTGTCAGAGCAGAGCTTGCTGCAAACCAGTAATGGACCAAGAGACCTTTTAAATATGTATAAAGGTCCCTTTAAATATATTTAAGGATGTTGCTGTTTATTCCTGGGGATAACGCTGCCGCGGCCACCAAGACTGTGGTGGCACGAGGAGGCTGGTGACGCCCTCGCCGTGTCCCAGCCCACTTCGCGACCGGTGTCCCCCGGATTTTCCCGTGCTCGGCTTGCACACGTAGTTAGTACCAGCCTAGCACCTCAAGGCCGGGCTCTGCTAAACCAGAGGCTGGGGATTTGGGGCATCTCTTTGGGCTAGAAAAGGCAGTTGAACTGCCTGGGAAAATCCCAGCATTGTGCCTTTGTCTCCTTCCTGCTTTCCTTTGGACGCCACTTTGCACCTTTGTAATTATTATTTTTTTTTTTAATTTTCCTGGTCTGCTGTTTCCTGCCCGAGATAACACCATTCCTCCCAGCAGCCTTCCCAGGGTTTTCGGTCTCTGACCTTGCCCCGTCTCCCTGCCAGATAACACACTCCCCTTCGGAGCCTTTCAGCATTTGTAGACATTAAGACATTATCCGTCTGCCCTTCCGATGTCTTTCGAAGCTGAATCCGGCATTCCCGCTGCCTCAGAGCGCTTCCCAGCCCTCCCAGAGTGCTTTAAGCAGCTCCTGTTCCCACTGGAGAAGCCCCCAGGCTGCAACCCCGGGATGCCCCGCTGCCTTCGGCCTCGCCAGTGCCGCCTTCCTCATCCTCAGCCGGGATTTTCAGCGACATCCTTCATCTCGCTGCGCCCCGACGCAGCATCGCCTCTCCCCACGCTTCCCAAACGAGGAAAAATCACCAATAAAACCTACTGAAGATGGCAGAGAGGAGCCAACAGGGCAGAGAGGGAGAGACGGGAGATGGAGGCGGGGGGGATGGAGCCGGCCGGGCACAAAGCAACAGTGTTTAGTCAGTTGGGGACAGGTATTTTGATAGGGATGGAGGTTTTCCGGGGGATTATGTCGCTACACACTACCTCTCCAGATTCTTCAGCTGCTTTGGCAGAGCCCCAACACCAGTTTCTGCCTAAGAAACACACTGGGAACAAGAAATGCATTCGGGAGGCGGACACGTACCTGGGCTGCTGGATGGATTCTTCCTCCCAGGCTCTGGCAGGGAGGACGGACGGACGGACAGCCAGCCTGGCCTCGCAGGATCTTGCGGGAGCGTGGCTGTGGGCAGCGCTTTATGGCAGCGCCGAGCGTCGCCGCGGCTCAGCTCCCTGCAGGGCACCGAGGCCCAAATGTCCCTCCTTCCCCAGGCACTTCCCTGCCCCAGGATCTCCCCACCCGTGTCATTACCCGCAGACAAAATCAAAGGCATCTCTCGCATACTTCCGAGTCATTTGGGTTGAGGGCTGGGTTTCACCAGCCCCACACCCCCGCGTTCCTCGTTGTCACCTGGGATGTTTCCCTTTCTGGCCATCACACCGAGACGTCCAGGGCCTCGGATGGCTGCGGGATGCTCGGCTACATCCTAGAGGGATGCGATGCTGCTGCATCCCACCGAGGTCTGTACCAGAGGAGCTTTAAGCAGCCTCCAATCCCACCAGCAGCCGAAAGCCGGGACCACACCTGGTGCAGCTTCACCTCTCACCACGCAAAGCCAAGGGCAGCCCGCCTCACACGGGATGCGCTCGCAGAACTGCTGATTTCTGCTCACACGGCCACACTTCCCACAAAGCCAACTATGCCAGGCTTAGAGACACCCCCAGCACATCACCTCCAAAAAGCAAACGCCAATGCCTTTGCAGACAAGCACTTTGAGACACGCGCTGGCAGCAGGTGCTGCTCCCCCAGACCCGGGGAGCTTCAGCAGCCCACGGGAGACCCTCAATATGGGGTTCTCTCACGTGCAGCCTCCGCAGCAGCTCGGCACCACCATCTGCTTCCATCACACCAGCACTGGGTGTGCTGTCTCTCCTGAAATGACCTGGTTTTAAGTCAATATAGGGAAAACTCACACTGGGGTTGCACCTGATACACACACAAACACACAGAGCTGGCTTAGAGGAGAAAAACAACCTAGGCAAAGCTGTCAGCAATAAAGTCATCAAAACCATCCCCCAGCAATTAAGAGTCACAGGGCTGTGAAAGAGGCTTAGCACAGATGGAGCGAGGCTGGCAGGCTCCCTCCCCCCACAAAACACCCCCCTGACAGCGATCCCGACCCGGCCTTGCCTTCCAAACCCAAGGATACACAGCGGTTCTTCTCTAGCCCATCAAGACAATGAAGGAATTAATCATCGCGGCAGGCAGAGAAAGAAGCTTCCTAAATTAATTGTGACTATCGCAAGCCATATCCCAAATACAGTGCAGGAGGGTGTGTGCCGACCCGGTGCACGCTGAGGGTGACTAACCGCATCTGCTGCAAAACATCCACTGGAACTGCCCACCCGCTTCTTTTCATTCTAAAGAAAGGCTCAGAAGACATCTGCAGATTCGCTGGAGCCCTTCGAAGCTCCAAGCCGCTCTTTAACTGGCAGAAATGGCACGACAGGAAGAACTGAAACCTCACTGACCGGTGTTCGGTTCATAAACCGCCCGGCACGGACCTGCCCTGCACAGGTTTCCTTCTCTTTGTTTGCTTTCCAAACACTCGTGCACGCGCCGTCCCTCGCACCCTGCCGGGGACTGACGTCTTCAAGCAATGGGCTCGTGGTACATGAGTCCCTGGCCACGCTGTCACCCGCAAGGACCGGCCGCAAAGACACGGGTGGGTTTGGTGTGGGGTCTGTCTCGTGCCCCCCCCGCCTCCCGAGGCTGCTGTTGCTGGTTCCACCTTCCCCAGCCCCATGGGCCACGCTCACAGACCACCGTATGGAATCACAGCATCATTTGGGTTGGAAGAGAAAATTATGGAAATTGGAAAATTATCGAGTCCGACCACAACCTAACTCTGGCACTAAACCATGTCCCCAAGAGCCCCATCTACACGTCTCTTCAACCCCTCCAGGGGTGGTGACTCAAATGACCCCACACTAGGAAGGTCCCAGCCCCAACAGGGTGCCCCGGTGCTGGGGTAAAACCCAGCCGGGTCCTGCCCCCCCGCCCGGGTCTGAGTCCAGCCTGGTCCTGTCCCGGGACCGAGCCTGACGCGGTCCTACCCCGGGATTCAGCCTGACCCGATCCTGCACCTCGCCCTGAGTTTAAACCCGACTCAGTCCATCCCCGGCCCCGGGACCGAGCTTAGCCCGCCCCAGTCGCGGCTCCGACCCCCTCTCGGTCCCGTCCCCGCCCGGGCTCCCCGACCCCTTCCCGGGGCAGGGGTTCCCCCCGTACCTCCCGCCGGCGGCTGCGGGTCGTTCGCAGCCCGGGCCGCTCCGGTGCGCCCTGCCCGGCCCTCCCGGGGCGGCGCTTGCAGGGCCCGGCCCCGGCCATGGGGCGGCCCCGGGCAGCGCTCCCGGTCCGGCCCCCGCAGCGGGAACGGCCGCCGCGAACCGGGAGTGCGGAGAGGGGCAGGGAGACCCCGAAACCCGGGGTGCAGGCAGCCTCCCCCCTCTTCTCCTTGCCCTTTGCAAGCGCTTCCAGCCGCTCATCTCTCCCCGCGGTGCTCTGGGCTCTTACCAACCCCCCAAGGAGGAATTTGCTCTCCTGGAAGCCCTTCGCATGGCACAAGCTTGGCCCGGCTGATCCTGACCGTGAGACGCTCTCCCCCATCCCTTCTCCAGATATATAGTTTCTTTCAGTATGATCTAAAAGTTCTCAGAAAGTCGGGGGGAACGGCACCGGCTCATTTTGGTTCCCCTTCTCCAGAAGGGTCTGAGCTTCCAGCAACGAGTTTAGTCAGGAAAGGGATGTGCTACAGCAGCAACCCAGCAAAATTTGTTCCTTTTCCCGTGCTATTTGTGCACCCAGGTGTGAAGGGGACGGGCTCCATCCTGCCCGATTCCGGGGGTCCCTGCACCCCGCAGGCTGCTCCTGCAGCAGGTCCTTCCTGCATTTCCTACCATCCATCATGTAATATATAAAAATATGTTTTTCCACACCTCCTAGAATCACAGAAGGGTTTGGGTTGGAGGGACCTTCCCAGCTCATCCAGCCCATGAGCAGGGACATCTGCACCAGCTCAGGTTGCTCAGAGCCCCGTCCAGCCTGGCCTGGGATGTCTCCAGGGATGGTTCCTCCACCACCTCTCTGGCCAACCTGGGCCAGGCTCTCACCACCCTCAGGGCCAACAATTCCTTCCTCATGTCTAGAGGACCCTATTTCTAGCTTAAACCCCAGCTCACGAGGGTTCTGCATTATGAAACCAGCTCGTACAGACAAGCAAAGCCTTTCCTCAAACGAGCAGTTCCCAGCACCGTTTGAGGAACCACAACCACTTCGTCTCATCGCTCTGTTCCCCAGGGCAAAGCCAACATCGCCACAAAGCCGGGCTTATGTTCACAAAGAGCCTGGGAAGTGCTTTTTATCAGGCTGCTGCCCCCGAGAAACATCCCCGTTAACCACCCGCTCCCCGGGCAGAGCCGTTCCGGGCATGGCCCTCACCGGGGCTGCTGGTGGCCACGTGTCGTGGCCTCGTAGCCAGACAGTCCCGTGGTTTCCAGGCTGAACCGCAGGGATCGACCTGCCGGCTCCTGCCCCCTTCTTTGGTAGGGCATTACTAACGAGCAATTAACAGCCGCAGCCATGCATGGGGTCGCAGGCTGCAGAGACAGGGAAGCTCTGCATAATTCCCTGCGTATCTAGGATGCAACTAAACAACCTTTCTGTGCAATATACATAAAATAATTACAAAATTGAGAGCGCGGTCCCTAAGTGGCGGCACAGGGGGTGCAGCTGGGTTTTGGCAAACCCCGCTGGAATTGATGCCATGGCCAGTGTCACCCCTCCCTGGCTGCCAGCCCAGCAGCAATTGGGACTTGCATTTTTGCAGGTCCTTCTCACACCCAGTCTTAATGCTAAACACCACTGAGGACTCCAATTCTGTTGGAGACGACACTCAGGGTGGTTTTTTTTCCCCAACCACGCGTGAAAAAGCAGCATTGCTACACTTGCTGGACCAGCTGCTGCAGTTTTTCCTGTCCCTTAAGCCCTGCAAGTCCTTGCAAAGGCAAAAAGCATCAGGAACCCAACACAACTCGTCACATATCCTCGCGTGAGTCGGCACGGCCAGCCCTGCCTCGGGGGCACCAGGATGCCGGGTGGGAACTACCAGTTTCCCTCTATCTCTCCCTTCACCAGCACAATCCTGCACGGACCTGACGGTATTTTCCACTGACTCACCTGCCCCAGCTCCTCCTCCCGGTGCACGGCAGCGCTGCCCTTCCCCGCTCCTAGTACCTAATCAAAGGCCAACTTCCAGAGCTGTGCTATAAAAGAATATAATTATTAAATAACTATGCCATTTTTTTCTTTTTTTTTTTCTTGCATGGATTGTTTTGCATTTTCGGGTTTGGCCACCCGCTCTGGCAAATTCTCCCTCTGCTTCTTCACCTCCCTGCAGCACCTTTATCAAAATACAAACCTGCCGTCTCCAGCTATAGCTGGGAATTGTTTTTTCTGCGGTTTAGCTGCAAGAAAGTGGGGGGGAAAATACACTTTATACAGTGACTGTCACTGATCCTGCATGGGGAGAGCCCAGCCCAAGCTGGAGCAACGTCACCCACCCTGCAAAGGGGCCCTGGAGACCACGAGCACAGAGAGGACGTTTATAAAGCGGCTCCTCACGTTCCCACTCTGCAAAGCTGAATATTGGCCAGAAATGGCCTTTTCTGCAGCATCAGGGCCGGGCCAGCCGGAGGTGGCTGCACATTAAAGCCATTTCATCTCTCCCTTTGGTCGGTTGCTCCCTTTGGAGCAGAATTCTTCCTCCTCTCCCCTCGTGATGCTGACTCAGACTGGTTGCCCATCCCTAAATTAAGGGGTTTCGCTCGCACCCCTCGAAGGGCAGAGCCTGGATGGCTGCTTCAGTCTCCGCCGTGCACTTTGCCGTGGGCTAACGCATTTACATGCATTTCTTTGGCTCATTTGCCTTTCTAGCTATAGCAGCCGTCCTGGCGTGGGTATTTATCTATGGGCAGCTCGAATCCTCCCCCTGCAAACACTCGCTGCAAATCACTCCGGGGTGGGCTGGTACCTCTCCCGGGTGATTATCCAGCCAAATATGTGGGATAAAGACTTTGCTTGTACAGGAACACCAAGGAGGAAACAAGAGCCTGACCAGGAGCCATCAGCAGCAACAAAAGGGCCTTTGAGAGGAGCATTTGATGCTCTGGTACTCGCTGGAGATGCCAGGGACTCACGTTACTCTGGCCTCAGTGGCAGAAATTGCTCACCGGCAGTTTTCCCCGGCTTTTTTCTGCTCAAAGGAAGGTGTTCAAATGTGTACATTAAAATCCCTGCAAAGCCCAGCGCAGAGCGCAGCCACATCCCGGGATTCCTCCAAACCTTTCCAATGCTGCTCGGGGTGACACGTCGCTCCTGGACACCTGCAGCTTGTCCTGGAAGAATCAGAGCCACCAAACCGCATATTATTAATACAGAGAGTTATTTGCTGCAGTTAAATTAGCACAAGTGTAACACAGCCAGGGCTGGGGAGGATGCTCGGGTTTCTACTCCATCCTCCCCAGTCCTACAGCCCCAAGCCATCCCCTTCCCCTGACACCGCAGCCTTTCAGGAGCGGGGAACTTTGATTTCGCCCCGTTTTGGGTGTGGGTGAACACCAGCACAATATTTGCCAGGCAAACCATCTGCTTGGGGAGCAGCTGTGGCCCTGGCAAGCCCAGCCTGAGCCTGGTCCCCAATTCATAGCCCCCAATTCTCAACCCTGTGCTTCAGCACACAGCAGTTTTCTCAGCATTTACCCCAGAAACATGTAGCACAGCAGAGCCCCAGCTTTGCCCCTGGGATAAAAATCCATCCCAGCCTGTCCTGCGATGAGCTCCCTCAAATCCCAGTTCCCAGCCCACACGCACTGGTCTATACTGGTATCTCCGTTCCCCATGCCTTGGTTTCTATACCCTGATTTACAGAGTGCCTGCTGGGGCTGCAGGCTGGGAACCTGCCATGTAAATGGGGGAAAAAAGAGGAAAAGCAGCAGCCCAGGAGGGACGGCGATTCCGGTACAACCAGTCTAACTGGCCAGGTCGCCGTCTGCCGCTTCAAGCACACGCATGTCTGCAACCTGGAAAACAGCACAAGTAAAGCTGCTGTATTAATTATAAGAATAATAAGTAACCCGGCAGCTTCCTCCTGGGGGCTGCTGCATCTCATCTGTGACGCTCCGGCTTAGTCCTGCCTTGCAAAGCGCAGCTTGGCTGGGAGGAGAACTGTCCCGTATGGAAAGGGGTTGAGGAACTTTTTCATTTTCCTCGGGACCTCTGTGTCCTGTGTGGTGCCATGAGGCTTGACCAGGACAAGGGAGGACTTGGGAATATTGGGAATACGAGATCCAGGGCTTGAGGGAAACAGGGCTGGAAGAGAAGAGTTATGGGGGTGTCCAGATATTTAAGAGAGCTGAGTGGAGGTTTAATGTAGCTTTGCAGAATTAGGAGCAGATGGTGAGCGATGGCTTGTGCCCAAGACTAGGAAAATGCTGGGAAACCACTCAGCAGTGATGATAAAACTCCAAGGAAAACTCATTACCTGGATACAGGGTCTGATTGCAGCTTCATTGTCCCGGTTGGATGGAGCCGATTTCCAACATCGGCTTCATACACACAAAGCAGCAAGAGTAGCAGACACCTTCTAGGAAAACACCGAAAATGACTGAACAAATAAACAAGGACATTTCCAAATTTTCAGCGATTCTGAGCAACAAACCAGCAGCCTTGACATCAGTGTTTGGGGAGACACCACCATTCGTGTCCCCCAGCACCCACGTTCCGTGACCGACCGCATCTCCAAACCCACAGCCATCCTGACAATTTATTCAGCTACTGGGTCCACACAACTTGAGCTCTTTAACGCAAAGAATAAAACCCAGGGAGGTGAGATCACCTGCCTGAAGCAGTGGGGTGAGTTTCCTGGAAACCTCCCCGGGACTCGCCTGCTGCAACCTCCCAGATCCGCTCCTGATCTACAGGTTATCAGTGCGTGGCTGGGGTGTGATGAGCAAACACGGCTTCGGTTGTCACATCACCCAAAGATGACGCCAGGACACACCGGTAAAGGAGCACAGCAGTCCCCGAGTGTCCCCCTCTGCAGGACACCCCGTCCACCCCGGCACAGAGCAGCCATTATTTCCCTTTCTCAGTCTAAAGTCCTCGCAGGAGAAACATACTTGCGACTCCATCTGCACAACGACGTTCCCGGTGCAAAGTGCACAAACAACACGAGTCAGACCTAAAATAAACACACCCTGCTCTTAGAAACTGCCTCGTGCTGCATTTGTTGAGCTGCGTTCTGCATCTCTACAGCACGGATGGGGCTTATTTTCAGCCCGGGGTTTGTTGCTGTTGGGCGAGAGAACTCAACGGGGCACAGGAGCCTTTGGCCACATGGCAGCCGGTGTCGCGGTGGGGACGACGGTCACCGGGGTGGCTGCGGCGTCTCCTGCGTGTCGCAAGCCGGGGCTCGGCTGCGGCTCGGGGACTGCTCACACGGTGGCAGCATCGCAGCACGCTGCAGCGGGGACATGTTGGGACACAGCAGCCATGCAGGGGGACATAGCAGGGACACAGCGGCCATGCAGGGGGACACGTTGGGACACAGCAGCCATGCAGGGGGACACAGCAGGGACACAGCGGCCATGCAGGGGGACACGTTGGGACACAGCGGCCATGCAGGGGGACACGTTGGGACACAGCAGCCATGCAGGGGGACACGTTGGGACACAGCGGCCATGCAGGGGGACACAGCGGCCATGCAAGGGGACACAGCAGCCATGCAAGGGGGACACAGAGGGGACACAGCAGCCATGCAGGGGGACACAGCAGGGACACAGCAGCCATGCAGGGGGACACAGCAGGGACACAGCAGCCATGCAAGGGGGACACAGAGGGGACACAGCAGCCATGCAGGGGGACACAGCAGGGACACAGCAGCCATGCAAGGGGACACAGCGGGGACACAGCAGCCATGCAAGGGGGACACAGCGGGGACACAGCAGCCATGCAGGGGGACACAACGGGGACACAGCAGCCACGCAGGGGAACGCAGCAGGGACACAGCAGCCATGCAAGGGGACACAGCGGGGACACAGCAGCCATGCAAGGGGGACACAGCGGGGACACAGCAGCCACGCAGGGGGACACAACGGGGACACAGCAGCCATGCAGGGGGAGACGTTGGGACACAGCAGCCACGCAGGGGGACGCAGCAGGGACACAGCAGCCATGCAAGGGGGACACAGCGGGGACACAGCAGCCATGCAGGGGGACACAGCGGGGACACAGCAGCCATGCAGGGGGACACAGCGGGGGGACAGCAGCCACGCAGGGGGACACAACGGGGACACAGCAGCCATGCAGGGGGACACAGCAGCCATGCAGGGGGACGCAGCGGGGACACAGCAGCCATGCAAGGGGGACACAGCGGGGACACAGCAGCCATGCAGGGGGACACAGCGGGGGGACAGCAGCCACGCAGGGGGACACAACGGGGACACAGCAGCCATGCAGGGGGACACAGCAGCCATGCAGGGGGACGCAGCGGGGACACAGCAGCCATGCAGGAGGACACAGCAGGGACACAGCAGCCATGCAGGGGGACGCAGCCGGGACACAGTGTGGCCAGGCTCCTGCAGCCCTGGTGTGTCTGCCCTCCGCTGTTGGGGAAATGCAGGTCTGGGAGGGGGAAGAAGCCACCAAAGAGAAGCCCCTCAGCCCAGGACATCACCCACAGACGGCGGGGAACAAGCCCCCTCCACTCAGGACAGGCTTTGCACCCTGCCACAGACAGGAAAAGACAAATATCAGCAGAAAATCACTCCCAAGTGCAGCAAACCCAGCCATGGTCTGCGCCTGGCTCACCTCTGCTGCTCTCAATAGCTACACTTCAATGCGATGTTTAATTCCCATTAATACTGTGTTACAGCTGCAGGTGACAGAGCTGCAGAGCCAGCTGGCTTCTAGCTTTTTCTTCTTTTTTTTTGTTAAACCCTCCCTGTTTTGGACTGTGGAGGCTCTTACCTGCTCTGCAGCTGCTCTCAAACCCAGAAAGATGTTTCTGTTAAGAAAAAAAAAAAAGAAAAGCACATCTCTTCATCTACACTCTCATAATCGTTTTGGAAACCAGAAAATCATCATGGGCCTTGTCCGAAATGCTCTTTTTTTTTTTTCCCCTCCCAGTTGTGGCTCGAGTACCTCGAGCGGCTCCAACTCGCGAGAGCGGGTCCTCCCTTGGCTCCAGCCTGAGAACAGTCACCGACCCCAAACCAGCATCGGGACCTGCTGGAAGTGCTGGCACAACCCTGCAAGTGCCAAATGCCACCTGTAAATTAATAATAATAATAATAAAAAATTAGTAATAAAATAACAATTTTATCCATCCAAAATTAACAATAATTTATCCACGAGCGAGTGTTACGGCACAAAAACTTGTCGTTTCTCTGTCCCACCTGCTTTTCTCAGCCCTCAGCTTTACATCCTCCAGATCTGAGGACACGTCCTGGCTCTTCCCCCGCATTCCCAAACCTTTACTTACCTTAAATCCTTACATTCCCATTTTATATGGATGCACCAATGGCCGCAGCCCCGGCCAGTGGTGCTGTGTTTGGGTGCAAGTGCTCAACTGGCAGCTGGTCATGGGGAAGAGCCAGACCAAGGATGCAGCTTTCTCCTGCATCCCACCTGCACCTTTACCTGCATCCTTCTCTGCATCCTGCACCCTTAACGTGCATCCTTCTCTGCATCCTGCACCCTTAACGTGCATCCTTCTCTGCATCCTGCATCCTTCTCTGCATCCTTACCTGCATCCTGCATCCTTCTCCGCATCCTTACCTGCATCCTGCATCCTTAATCCTTCTCCTGCATCCTGCATCCTTAATCCTTCTCCTGCATCCTTACCTGCATCTTTCTCCTGCATCCCCCATCACCCCAGGGACCCGGATTCACCCAGCAGCCAGGACAGCGGTGACGTTCACTTGTTCCCAGTGCCACGACAGCGATGACAACAGTTCACCAGCGGGATCTCCATCAGGCAAGCAATTAAATCACATGGAGTTCACCCGTACTTTAAAATAAGCTTTATTTAGATCTTTTATAATTTTATATTTGCATCCATGCCTTCAAGGATTCTCCCCCACTCACATTGGGGAAAAGTTAAATCTAATGTTACCCATAATTCATACGCTATTTATCGAAGTTCTCTCTTAAATAAATCATCCTCTTAGTAATTTTTAGAATTATTTCCTAATTTACAAAAAAAAAAAAAAAAAAAGCTGAAATGCAAAGGAAACTACTCGATAACAAGGAGATTGCTCATCTGTTCCGGTGTTTTATAGTTTAAATTATAAAAATGCAAGGAGAAAAACAAACCAAACCAAATGAATGAACAAAAAACAATCCCCCAAACAACAAAACAGATAAAAATGCCTCTCTGCAGAGAAAGATGCCACGGGGCGAACCCTGTCCTGCCCCCTCCGTGGCCTCTCCGCATCATCCTGTTTGCAGGAATACACAGCGCAAGGGCATCGGCGGTTTAGTTCGGCAATTTAAGACAAAATACCCCTTTTTTTTTTTTTTTTAACCGGGGCACGCGTATCGGAGTTAAGAAAAATAATACACTATTATAGCATCATTAAATAAATCTTAATACATTTTTTTTAAGAGCTTAAAATTATATTGTAAGCATTAAAGCATAAGGTACTTATCTTGGCATAAGCAGAGCGCGGTGCGTGTTAGTGGGGAGGGGAAGCGGCCGCCGCGCCGGGGCTGGTTTTGGGGCGTTTTCCAGGGGATTTGGAAGCACAAGTTCCACCTTGTTCTTAAAAATCACCCCGGAGCCAGAAAAACCTCCCCGTGGGGGTCTCGTACCGATTTCCCCAGCGGCGATAACACCCCAAACGTGGCGTTTTGAGATATCTCGGGATATCGCCTTTCCCCGCCTCCCGGCTCATGCCGGATCCCCCAATTTTCACTCGAAGCGAAGGGTGAGCCCCCCAAAAAATGCAGGGAAAAAACAGAGGCGAAGCCCCCACTAGCTTTTTCCCCCGCTTAATTTCCCGGCATGTATTTAAATTTGTGTTTTCCAAGGCGTTAAGTGCTCCTGGGGCCGAGAGAGCCCGGGGTGGGGGGGTCCAAGGCTCCAGCCCCCCCGGCAGCAGCTTCCCAGGACAGTACAGTACAAACACACCCTTCCTCCTCCCCGCCCCATCCCAACCGACGTGGAAAAATATAAAAATCCCAAAAAACTTCTGCAATAATTTAGTTAGAATAGCTCCTCTGGGTTTGTGCAAATAAATTAAAACAACTAAAAAAAAAAAAAAAAAAGAAAAAGAAAAAGGAACGTTAAAACACTTAATTTCCAGACCGGCGGGCGTTACAACCAGCCCGTGTCGCCTCCGCGGGGTTCGGCCAGGAAGACGTCACAGCAAATGAGATAAATTTTCTTTTGTGTGTGTGTGTGTGTGTGTGTTTTCTCTTTAAGGTCCCTCAGCTGGGCAGGTCCTTTGTCCCCAAGCGAGGACATCCCGCGGGCTGGGCTCCAGAAAACAGCGGGTTTCGGACAAGAGACGTCACAAGCACAAAGTGCACAATATTTCTGGTATTTACAGAGACACGGCAGTCCTTCAAGTTTCAAGTTTCATCAAAAGAAGAAGGAATTTTTTGTTTTGTTTTGTTTTTTTTAAAAAAAAAGAAAGCCAACAAAAAAAACCCCAACCCAAACGGACAAACTGAAGTGACGACAAAGAAAAAGGCACACAAAAAAAGGGAAAAAACTGAAGTTACGACACAGCTGCATCGCTCCCAAGACGACAGGTAACACGTCCACAGGCGGGGATGGGTGGGATTATGTACATCGGCGACGGCGGCGCTGGGACGAGGCTCCCGGCGCTCGCCCGGCGCGGGGGGGTCACCAGTCCGCATCCTCCTCGATGTAGTAGTCGGGGGCCGTACCGTCGAAGAGGCCGGGGTCCAGGGATTTGCGCTGCTTGCCCCGGGCGAACACCCTGGAGATGGAGCCGAAGCCCATCTTCTCTTTCTTCTTTTTCCGTTTTTGGTCTTCCAGGTCCTCTAGAGACTGCGGGGGGAGAGGACATGAGGTTGGACACTGGGTTCTTCATTCACCCCCTGCAGCCCCACGCCAGGGACGAGCGACCACAGAATCCAGGTCCCAAAAAATATTCAGGTCCAGGTCCAAAATAGCATTGAGGCGCTTTGGTTTAATTCAACCGGCTCAGGATTTCAGCTCCAGGTACGTAAGGATGGTCAGAGCAAGGGTCTGTCCATAGCTTGCAAAAATACCCCTCTGTGTTAGGGTCAAATACAGGAGAATAATCTGATCTAGGCTGTGCCTTGCAAAAATTAAGACCAAGACGGGCCCTGAGCACAACCACCACCTATGGCATTACCTGGATTTTGGGGCAAATCACAGAAATCTGAGACATCCCAGACTTACAACTCAGGATGGCTCCTGCTCTTTTCTTTTTAAACCAAACCGGTGTCTCTGAGCCCCCCAAATCACTCGCTAGCACAGAAACGGGTTTCACGAGTGGGATTTAAATGGGGTTTTGTGCCCTACCTGTACAATTGGGTTGTGCAAGTTCTTCTGTACCGGTCCAGGACTGTCCCCCTGCAGCAGAAGGAGACGGATCCAACTGAAACAGCCTCAACACAGCCCAGAAATCCCCAAATCCCAACAAAAAACAGCTTATCCTGGTGACCACAAACCTGCAAGGCTGGGATAAACCCCAGGAAAGGAGACCTCCAGGTCAGCAAACCTCCAACCCCAAAACATTATATCTGGAAGTCGAGGACCCTCAGCATCCCGAGAGTCTGTTCCCGCACCACGCGGCAGGGAAAGAAGCCCCCCACCAAAGCAACCCCCCCCACCAAAGCAACCCCCCCATCGCCCAGCGCCTTACGTTGCAGAGCGAGTGCGTTCGATGCCGGGGCGAGTTGATGTCGCTCGGCGTGGACGACCGGTCGCCCTCGGCCGCCGAGGCGTCGGAGATGATGGACGGCTGCCGGGAATGGCAGGGGCTCACTCTGACGGCTGGAAAGCAACAGCGGGGGGGGCACAGGGAGTTAACATCTGACCCCACGCCAAGCCTCTGAGGCACTTCCAAAAAAACCTATTTTTGGAGTGTTTTGCCTGTGGTTTTTTTTTTTTTTAAATAATATATAGAATAGGTGCGGGGGGAACTCACCTTGCCGGTCCGCTGAGTGCTGGGGGTGGGAGTGGTAGAGGGTCTGCTGGCTCTGCCGGATGGCGGCCGTCAGCGGGAGGTCAGCCTGCATCACCCACTCCTGGTTGCCGTTCAGCACCGTCTCGCCCGGCATGGCCAAGGAGTGACGCTTGGGGACGTCCTTGGTCAGCGTGGCGAGGGACTGCTTGGCCTGGGCAAGGACACCGAGGTGGTGATGGGGGCGGAAAAAACCCATATGAACACCTCCTGAAGCAACAAAACCAGCAGCAACGCTGCACCAAACCCACCCTCCCCTTTGCAAGTAAATACCCAAATTGTGTCGCTTGCTGCACTGAGAATATCCAGCTGCTTTTTACAGATGGATTTTTTTTCTGCCGGAATTGCGATAATGCAAGAACTGCAGCAAACATTTGGATGCAAAACTCGCTGGGGTGTTTAATGTGTCCAGTTCTGGGCTCCCCAGTTTAAGACAGACAAGGAATTACTGGAGAGCTACAAAGATGCTGAGGGGTCTGGAGCATCTTTCTGATGAGGAGGGACTGAGAGAGCTGGGGCTGTTCAGCTGCAGAAGAGAAGCTGAGAGGGATCTTGTTTATATTATAAATATCTCCAGGGTGGGTGTCAGAGGATGGAGCAGACCCTGTTCAGTGGTGCCCAACGCCAGGGTGAGGGGCAGCGGGCACAGACTGAAACACAGGAGGTTCCGTCTGAATATGAGGAGAAACTTGTGTACTTTGAGGTGCCCAAGGCTGGACCAGGCTGCCCAGAGCGGGTGTGCAGTCTCCTCTGGAGACATTCAGACCCGTCTGGACGTGACCCTGTGTGATCTGCTCTGCTGACCCAAGGGGTTGAACTGGATGATGTCCAGAGGTCTCTGCCAACCCCAACCACGCTAATTCTGTGTTTGAAGCCCTCGAGCCGCTGAGCCGAGCGCCCGTGGCGTTCCCGAGCTCACCATGGCCAGCTCGGCCTCCAGCTCCTTCATGCGGTTGTCTTTCAGGTCGAGCTGGGAGCGCAGAGCGCTGGCGTGGTCCGTCGCCTCCTTGGCTTGTCGCCGCAGCTCCCACTTCTCCCGCTCCAGAAGGTCCTTCTCCTTCGCCAGGGCTTTCACCGCGTCCTCGCTCTCCTGCCGGGGGACAAGAGGGGAAGCTGAGGGAGCTGGGGGTTCAGCTGGAGAACAGGAGCTGAGGGGAGACCTGATCTCTGACCTGCCTGAAAGGAGCTTGGAGCCAGGGGGGTCGGGCTCTGCTCCCCAGGAACAAGCGCCAGGACCAGAGGAAACGACCTCAAGTTGCGCCAGGGGAGGTTGAGGTTGGATCTGGGGAACAATTTCTTCCCCAAAGGGCTGTGGGGCATTGGAACAGGCTGCCCAGGGCAGTGCTGGAGTCACCATCCCTGGAGGGGTTGGACAGACGGACGTGAGGTTCTCAGGACATGGGGCAGTGCCGGGGGTGGGGAGCAGTTGTGCTCCATGATCTTGAGGGGCTTTTCCAACCAAAGCGATTCTGTGATTTATCCTTTACCCACTGCAGTTCAGCCCTTGCATCTGGTGAGCACCTCCCAGTTGCAAGAGGCCAGTTGGAGCTTTGGGACGTTTTATCCCATTGCGAACCAGGCCTCACCCCCACGCCACGGCCAGCCCCCTGCCCAACGCTGGGCTCTCGCACTCACCTTCCTGTGCTGCTCGTAGTTCCTGATGAAGTCGCGGAGCTGCTCCTCGCGGCTCTCCAGCGTGGCGTACAGCTGCTGCATCTGGCTCACCAGGTCCGTCTTCTCCCCCTTCAAGCGCTTGCGGTCGGCTTTCATGGCTGCGGGAGAAACAACAGCTTGAGCATGGGGGCACGGCAGGCCCCTTGCCTCCACCGCTTCTAATTTTCAAGGAAAAAGCAGTAAAATTACAACCCCGGGGGCTGCGCGGGGAGCAGGTGCCCAATTCACCCCCGTTGTGCACCCAGCAGCCCATCCCATTGCTGCCACGGCTCCAAATCGTCTTGAAACAGGAGAGTTGAGAGCAAAACCTCAGGGAAGCCACAGGAAAACCTGCTGCTCCCTTTTCCAGGCTAAATAAACCACAGCAGGTTTTCCTGCAGCGCTCCCGCGAGCCCAGGACGTGGCTCCCCATGTGTCCCCTGTCCAGCTCTGCGATGCTGCGGGGGGACACGGGGACAGGGTGGGAGCACCACGGGATGCAACGGGGTCATTTCACCAGCCCCAAGATGAAACCGAGACCTTCACGTTTCCCTTCTCCCACCCGGGGAGGGATGCTCGCTGAGCACCGACACACAGACAACTTGCTGGAAGTCCAGTAAAACCAGGGAGAATTACAGAAATATTCACTAATTTCTGCACATCAAGTGCTCGGAGCCTGGTCGCCGGCAGTGCTGCAGAAACACCCTGCGCCAGATACACCCCACCAAAATAATCTCCGATTTAGGAATCAAAATACAAATATTGCTCCTTGTTACAAGAAAGACTTTGCATGTTTTTCCGCCCGGAGGAAGTGCTGCTCTCAAGGGAATGGGATGGTATGGAACACTCTGCCCCTCCAGTTCTCTGAGTTCCAAGCAGCCGAGCCTTGCAAGTCATTCCTCTATATTAAAAAAATAAATCCTACTCAGGTAGGAACTTATTTCTGCGCACAGGTATTACTGTACGTGAAGATGCGTAACAGAACGAGTGCTTGGGATGGAGCCGGTAAGGATGGACGTTGCAGATTAGCAGAGAAAAAGGTAGGGGGAAAAAAAATAAATCAAGACACCGAAGAGTGGAAAAAGAGGGGACTGGGACAATGGAAATTTGTATCTGTTCAAAACCACATTAAACTCTTTGCACCAACTACTCTGCCATCGGGCATCAGAGGTGAACCAAAACCCAGAAAAAAACCCCAACAAGCCAAGGAAGAAATGCTGCAACAATTCACCCAGTCCCGTGACAAGGAGCACTTGTGATTTTTCCTTTCCCGCTTCAATGAATGTGATTCCGCCTGGGACAACTCAGCCCCTTCCAACACCGGGACTTTCCTGATTTTTTTTCCAGTTTGGGAAATGACTACAGAAACCCTCTAAAAATAAGCACAACTGGACCACATCTAAGTGTCTTTAAAAAGCGCTTTCCTGTCGTCTGTGTGTATTTAACAACCACGTTCCCTCTGCCCAATTATTTATTTCACGTGAACTAAAAACTCGCTGAAAAGGAAAAAATTATATAAGTGATATGGGCTCGGTCCCATCCCCGTAGGACAAGGCAGTGCTGAAAATCCCTCTATTTTCAAGCTCTTGATCACTTTGCGACATACAAATACATATTTTTAATTGCCTCGAGGATACCAAGAGGCTTTTCTAAAAGTTTAAGTCACATTTGCACACTCTGGTGCTGCAGGTGACAAAAGGCTACTAATGACTTTCATTAATTAATAGCATACAATTGGCTTTAATTAGTGGCAGCATTCAGAGTCCTTAAAGATTTAGGGAAAACACTTCATTGCTTGCCAAAAAAAAAAAAAAGAAAAAGCTCAGAAGTACTATTAGGAGAAAAGTACATACCATCGCCCAAGGTTTACCAGTATTTACCAATATGCGCACTAATATTTACCAATATTCACACCAACCAGTACTGCAAGAAGATGATGGACTTGGGGTATTGCAAAAGCACTTTTTTTCCTATTAAGCTAATAGGACAATTTACCATTTGTTTCAGTTCATAATTGAGAGATTTGCTAAAATTAACGCACTTCTTTTCCCCCTCTATTACCACCACTCTCCCTCCTCCAAAACCGATTAGCTCCTAAGCTTAAAGAAGATTTATCAGTCATTTGAGAACTTCATTCCAAACCCAATTAATAGCAAATTAATTGAAAGAGGCAGAAGAAAAATAAAAAAGTTAAGGCAGAAATGAGCAGTTGGGGTTGCCAGAGCTCCTGGACCATGCGCCGCGGCTTAATAACATCCTCAGCAAACAGCCCTGCTAATTACTCGGTCAGGGCAAACGAGCCATTGCAATCCATGGCATGACGGCAAGGGCAGCCAAGGAGGAATAAAGCGGGTTTTCACCGGCCGTTCCAGGAGGTGAAATGGGTTTTTTTCTTTAACCTGATGGGCCAGGGCCAGGTTTCTGTGTCCCAATCCCCCCTGGTACCGACATAAACTCTCCCGCAGCCCAATGTGCTCTGGCAAAACCTCCGGCCTGTTCATAAACCCAAGACAACAGGAGAAGCAAGAAATCCTCAGCCCCTTCCCATGAGCGGAAACTATTTCTCTCACGCAGTTTATCTGCATTATTTATTTTCCCAGCGCGGAGCAGAGATAGAGCCACCAGCCGCCCCTGTACCCCGGACTGGGCAGCAAGTGATGGGAAGGACGGGTCAGGAACAGTGGTGTGAACCCCCCAGCTCTCACCACTCCCCTCCCACATCATTAATCCCATTAATTGAGTTTCCACCTCCTGCCACACGATCCATCCCCCCAGCATCATCACTCTGGTGGGAGGAGGATGATGGACACATCAGTAACGGGACCTGCTCCGCAGGCAAAACAATTAAAAATCCCCCCTAGCGCCTCCTGTTTCCAGCTTTACCTAACGAGCCAACACCTAATTGCTCTGATGCACCAACGCGAGGGGTGCAGCGGCACGGCTGGAACCTCCCTGTGATGCCACCACCAAAGGTGCCACCACCCCGCGGTCCCTGTCCGGCCTCAACATCTGACATCTCCTAGGTGGGAATTTGCTACTGCATGCTAAAACCAGGCATCTCCCCCCGCTAAAATGGGGGCTGCTGTAAGTACCATCCCCCTTTCGAAATTAAAAATATCACATTAAAGGAAAATGATGCGGTGGTGGTTGCACCATTTAGCCCAGGTTTGTTTGGAGGGCATGCAGATAATCAGTTTGGCTACCTTGATGTGATATTAGATGAAAAACTACTATTTTCAGGCCACAGAAACATGCCAGGAAGGGAATCAGAGCTGACTTTACCACTTACTGAATCATACACTGATTTTCTAACATGGGTAAAGGTGTTCTTGGGGGTCAGCACTCAAGCCTCAGTGATGCCATGTGCCAGAGGAACGCGTAAACCCATCTTGTCCCATTAACATCCACTTAATTTCTCCTGTTTCTCCATTCCAACCATGAAATTTGATGTTGTCACTGTGACTAACCCATAAAAATCGGTCGGCTCTGTGCAGGAATTGCAGCACCGCTCCTTGCTTTGTAATTAAATAGTCACGTGCAGCCCTCACCGTTGGCCGAGAAGATCTTGCTGTTGAAGACGTCAACGTTGCGTGGCGTTGGGCAGAGCCAGCGCTCGCTCCTGGGCGTGCGGAGGTTTGGCGCGGGCAGGAAATTCGGGTGAGATGTCAAGTTTCAGGAAAAAATGAGGTGAGGCATTTGCCTCAGGGGGAATTCACCTGGAAACACCCTGCTACGAGGCCAAGGGCTTTCCAAACCAGACCTGCCGTGGTCATGGCATGGTGGGCAATGACTTCTGCTGGGAGTTCAAGGTGGGTCTTCAAAGGAGCACAGTGGGTTTTCTGAACAGAGCACCAGGTCCTTTTGGTGGAGAGAGCTTCCTCGGATGGGTCCATGGCTGGGAGACCCATCTGCTGGGACATCTATCCACCGGAACACCCATCTGCTGGGACATCTATCCACCAGAACATCCATCTGCTGGGACATCTATCCATTGGGAGACCCATCTGCTGGGACATCTATCCACCGGAACACCCATCTGCTGGGACATCTATCCACCGGGAGACCCATCTGCTGCGACATCTATCCACTGGAACACCCATCTGCTGCGACATCTATCCACCGGGAGACCCATCTGCTGCGACATCTATCCACCGGGAGACCCATCTGCTGGGACATCTATCCACCGGGAGACTCATCTGCTGCGACACCTATCCACCGGGAGACCCATCTGCTGGGACATCTATCCACCGGGAGACCCATCTGCTGGGACATCTATCCACCGGGAGACCCATCTGCTGGGACATCTATCCACCGGGAGACTCATCTGCTGCGACACCTATCCACCGGGAGACCCATCTGCTGGGACATCTATCCACCGGGAGACCCATCTGCTGGGACATCTATCCACCGGGAGACCCATCTGCTGGGACATCTATCCACCGGGAGACCCATCTGCTGGGACATCTATCCACCGGGAGACTCATCTGCTGCGACACCTATCCACCGGGAGACCCATCTGCTGGGACATCTATCCACCGGGAGACCCATCTGCTGGGACATCTATCCACCGGGAGACCCATCTGCTGGGACATCTATCCACCGGGAGACCCATCTGCTGCGACACCTATCCACCGGGAGACCCATCTGCTGGGACATCTATCCATTGGGAGACCCATCTGCTGGGACATCTATCCATTGGGAGACCCATCTGCTGGGACATCTATCCACCGGGAGACGCATCTGCTGGGACATCTATCCACTGGAACATCCATCTGCTGCGACATCTATCCACTGGAACACCCATCTGCTGCGACATCTATCCACCGGGAGACCCATCTGCTGCGACATCTATCCACCGGGAGACCCATCTGCTGGGACATCTATCCACCAACGTCATCCATTTTTTGGGACACCCATCCAGCGAGACATCTATCTGCTGGGACATCCATCCACCCATTCCTTCGCCACCCACCCGCTCCCTGCAGCAGCCGGGGGTGCTGAGGATTTCTGCAGGAGCCTTGTTCCACCCCAAACTCCATCCCTGGGAGATCACAGCTCGGAGACATGGGTTTGAGAGGGAGAAGACCAGGCTACAGCTGCTGTGGAGCAGACGTGAAGTCGGTTCACACCTTCCCAAGCTCCAGGGAAAGCCAGCCCGAGGTCTGCACCTTGGCACTCGAAAAAGAAGCAAAAGCCAGTCTTGCTCTCCACGTGACAATCCCTCAAGGCGAGCGCCAGCAGATCGGATAAACCTTCCCAGAAACGAGGTTTCTGCCACCAGCCCACATGCTCGTAGATGTCACCTGGCCAAGAGGCTCCTCGAGTCCCGCAGGCGCTCGGCACGGTCCCTGCCCACAGCAGGACGCAGCAGTAATGAAGCTGTCTGCAGCTTCTCCCGGCGGACACTTCCACATCAGAGATCCAAACCACGTCCAGGCCTTTTTCCAGCCAGGGATGGGGAAAATATAACCATGTCAACGCTGTAAGCACCATCTCAAGTCCAAGAAAAGGAGGGGAGGATTACAGGATGTAGCACCATGGGATTTTATTCGGACGTTAATTGATTAAAAAAAAGAAGTGCAAGAGATGGAATCAGCCCAGAAAAAGGAGCAATAAAGATGCATATGGCACATGCTGCCTGGGATACAGAAACTGCTTGGTTACTCCTGCAGAGCATCCTGTGCCACAGCAAAGGCTCGTGAGCACGGATGGGGAAGACGCTGCACGGGCTTATCAGCAGCTTTACCCCCGTGCTAAACACTGTCTGAAAGGGCTGGAAACGCATTGCCGAGGAGGGATGATGAACTCACCCTCCTCCATCCAGACCATCACAAAACAGAACCCGTGTGGCCGTGCAAAGTGTGCTAAAGCTGCTGGAGCCTCCAAAAGCAAACCCCGCCGGCAAACCCTTTCTGCTTCCCTCCGCATTAAGGCCCGGCGAGCAGACTTCTATCTGAACCAGCTGCCTCGTGCTTCCAGGCTCAGAGCCAGCAACACCGACAGATTTCAGTATAATTTATCCGCTAATGACATTATATGCGACCCGAGGCGGGTCGCGCGCTGCTGCGGGCGCAAGGATGCTGCAGCCGATGCTGCTGCCGGGGCACCCTCGAGCGAGGACTTTGCAGCGATGCGAGGCGGTGAGGTGGTCCTGGGGATGCTCTCTGGCTGCGAGATGTGACCGACACAAACCCCTGAGCTACAGGAGAGCACGTCCAGCTTTCCCCGAGCTCCTTGCACTGCCTTACCCTGCAGCTCCCTAATACAGAACCATTATTTCCCCAAATGTCTCTACCAGCCAATACATTTCCCTTGGCAGAACCGCCCACCAGGCACAGTTATTGCCATTTTTCCTCCCCTTTTGGCTATGTTTCTCTACGGACAATTCTTCACAGAAAGGAAAAAGTATTTTTCTTTTCCCCTCCTCCAGCTGCTGATCTCGTTTCCACATTACCCGTCTCCGTATCCGCTGCCGTGCTAAGCCTGCGCTGCTGCCCAGTGCCTCCAGCCCAGCAAACTTTTCCAAATTATGCAAAAGCTTTCTAATATAGCATGGGAGGGAAGGAGCATTGCTCTTAAAAGCCTTCTTGTTACATGCCTTTCCAAGCGCAAGCTGAGATTCCCTCTTCCTGGCCATCCAATCTGCAGAGAAGTCGTGGGAAACCAAGCCCAGCAGCTCATAGAGCAGCCAATAAAAGCCCCATAAAAAAAACCCCAACATTATATTCCTTAAATACTCACAATTCTCAAGCCAAATTCACTTTTTCCCTGTACTGTCCTCCACAGTATAACCTCACCGCACCTTCTTAGATGACTTTTTTTTTTAAAATAGTCTTAAAATAGTTCTGGTTTTCTGTATTTTGCATCTATCAGCACTTCCTCCTCCCTGTCCGCACAGACCAAATATTCTCTAATTAAGGTTTTTCTTCTCCAATTACGGCTTTATAAACCCAGAGCATTTCCTGCTGCCGGAGGCAGCACCGGCGGTGGGGGTGAGATTTTGAAGGTATTTTGGCTGTTACTAATTTATAGCAATGCTTTTGCAAATCGGAGCACGGTAAAATAAAAAGCAAGTCAACTGAGGCAGTTTTGCTCTTCTTTTTTCCGAAATCTCCCACCTAAATACAGATTCATCCCAGCTTGTGCATCTCAGCATCCCAGACGGGGGAGATGTGGTGGGTTCTCAGCCTCTGAGCCTGAAAAACTTTTGATGGCCTCACTTCGTAATCCGCAAACACGAGCTGACAAGTGGAAGTTACCCGCGGTATGTCGGGGATTTGAAATGATATTTAGAGCCGCGGCGCTGCCAGGGTTTGACATACGAGAGCTTTTCCCTGCTCAGGATCATCCCCCGGCCCTGGCTAACAAACCATCCTGCCTTGACTTATCGCCAGTGCGGTTTTGGGGAGGAAAAGCTGCAATTTTGCCCATCGCACCCTGGTCCAGGGCTCGCAGCAGGATTCCCGTGCAGATACCAGCGAGGGAGGGAGAGCCCAGTCCCAAATACTGTGGGAAAACATGCAAATCAACATGCAAAAAAAAAAGGAGGAGACCCTGCACATCACCTGGAGACTCATCCTTTCTGCAGCGCTCCTGATAACTCCACGCAGGATCAGGAAAATTGCACTTACCAGGAAAAAAAAAAAAAAAACCAAACAAAAAAATCACTGCTTCCCTCCTAATAGAGTCCAAGGGGCTTAAATCCAACCCACCCCCACCTCGCAAACGTTTCCAGCTGCATTACAGCTGCTCTCTTGGCTCTGCTCTCTCCCCAGCTGTGGGGGAATTTCTTTGCAACGCTGCAAACGTTCCCCACACCCCGTTTCCCAGCACGTTGCTGCGCCCCAGTTCGTCCCAGTTTTGCACCGCGGGGGTAGGAACAGCGAGGGGGTTCTGGGGCGCGGTGCGCTGCAATCAAACCGCATCACCACGTGCACATGGTGCATAATCCAAATCAAAGGAACGGCTTTTCCTTTCCTCGTTAATTCACTTCTTGAAGCTTCAGCGTCCCGGGGAGAGATGCATGAGAAGAGGAGGGTGCAATCCTTACCGTGCAGAGCCTCCTTGGCCCGCGCCAGCTCATGCTCCTTCTGCGCCAGCTGCACCTTCAGCTCGGTGGCCGAGAGCACCTCCGGAGATTTGCTGCCGTGCGTCTCCTCCAGGTCCTTCGTCAGCATTTCCTTCATTTGCCGGAGCAGGTGAACCTCCTCCTGCAGCTGGGCCACCTCCTCCCGCAGCAGCGCTGGAGGAAGAGGAGACACAATGCGAGGAAGTCAGTGACCGGCGGCTCCCGGTTACGGCACCCGCTGCAAACTCACGCCCCGCGGAAATGCTGCCGGGGTGACACCCCCGGCTCTTGCAAAAAAAAAAAACAACTTTTGCATGGCCTGAAATCTGCAGCGGTGCTGGCAACACGCTGGGAATGGAGGAGGAGGAGGAGAAAGGGATGGGGAAGCACTGGGTAGGGAAGGGGGACCTCCAATGGGTACTGGTTTCTAGTTTTTGCATTACAAAATATTAATACCGAGCCCCGTGAGACACCCCAGTTCTGTCTCCAGCCATCCACGTGGCCAGGGAAATATCCCACCAAATTCAACAAAAACCATTCTAAGACCAGAAAGAGGAAGATGGAGCTTTTCCCGGCAGACCTGAATCTCTAATTTTGCAGATTTATGCCCAGCGACCACTGTGCCCCCCGAAGCCGCCGCGTTGCAGGAGCATCCCAGCTCGGTCCCCTCTGCAGAAGCTCCAGCCACGTTTCTTACGGCTGCTTAGTGCAATTAAAGCGCTTTTCTGCTGTTTCCACATCACACCCATCGCCCTCGTCTTCCCTCACCACCCTCTTCCTGCAAAACCACTTTTTGGCCATGCACCTCCGCTGAAATCCTCTATATTAGCCAGATATCGTGACCCAAAACGACTTGTGCCAGCATGCAAACAGTCTCATTTTGCTTTTCGTAATCTTTGAGAACGCGTGGAGAAGATCCATTACTCATCCAAAAGGGCTTGTAGATTTTTTGGGTTTGCATCACGCCCTTGGACACGGGGAAGAAAAAACCAAACCCCTCAGCACGCACGTTATAGTTACCGGAAAAAATAAAACAGAAATGAGAAATAAATGCCCCCTCTTCAGGCTGCTGTGGTTGGGTCCTTTCCTTGTCGTCACCGCCTGGGGGACAGTGGCTGGCCATGAAATACTGGGGTTTTTTCCCCTTCTTTCTGGTGAGGTCCCTCGGCACGTGTCCCGTCCCCGTTTGCGAGGGGCGGCGACGCGGGGCAGCGCGGGGAGCGGTGGCAGCTCCCCTGGCCCGGCCGGCAGCTGCACCAGGAAGGCATGAAAATCTGGTTTGCATACTTGAAATGCTTCCCGTATGAAAACTGGCAAGGCCCCATTCTGTAAATTATTTAGCAATGAAGTCACTAACGAGGAACAGCGGGAGCTCCCGGCTGGGGATTTTGGGGCAGTGCAAAGGGCTTTCTTGAAATCTGGGCAAAAAGCAAGAGCCCAGCGGTGGCCAAGGCCAAAGGCGTCTTCCCCAGGGGCTGAAAAAATGTAATTTTTTCCCCTCCAACCTTTGGGAACCTGGGGAGGAGATGCGATAGACTTGTACACGGTGTAATATTTACTGTGCAAAACCCACCCAGCGCCTTCGCCGGCCACAGAAAGCCCCACACGACCCTGCAAAACACCACTGGATGCCACTAATTGCTCATTTTTTTTTTTTTTTCACACTGATAAATTAATTAATTTTCACCTTTCACTGCAAGCTGCTTTGCCCAGGAGGTACCGCGGGCTGTTCCCTGGCAAATCATTAACCGGCACAGGAGGATCCAGGCAGGACGGTTTGCACAAAGGTGACGGATCCCGCCAGATTTCTGCAAATTGCAGCATTTCAGCGACAACCCACAAAAATCCCCATTCGGCAGGGACCCTTCCAGGGACAGCAGAGGGGAAACGAGCCCACGGAAGGGCAGCTTGGGGGGAATTGCTGCAGAACATCTCAGAAGAGTCCAAAAAGCAGATTTGCGGCTGTTTCTTACAAAGCCCCTTTCTCTAAAGTTCTGCACGACGCAGCTTCTCCCAAACCGTGCCGTTCCCGCTTAGAAAATGGTAAAAAAAACCCCGCAAAAGCATTCCTTCTCTGAAGCATGCAGCAAGGCAATTTAATCCCCAACTTAGTACTCGGCTCCTGATACCACTGAAAAGTCAAAATCCAAGATCTATAGGCAGCTATAGGTGCAATATGGAAAGGAGGATGCAGCACCACGCTCCCCACGCCACCAGCTGCAATTGTATTATTGAACCCGGGATCAGCGAGATACCCGAGATTCTTGGGGTTTATATATATATAATTCAAGATATACACACACACACACACAAAGGACTGCGCTTTGCAATATATATTTACTTTTGCAATATACATCTATTCTGCTATACATATATTGCAAAGCACAATTCATTTTTTTTTTTTGTATAGAGACAGATACATAAATTGCAAAGCACGATCCGTGCAGCCCAAGATTGAGGAGAAAAACCTCCTGCTAGGCTCAAACAGCAGAAGACGCACTGTCAGCCTGGGGCTGGACCAAAGCTGGGATCCCACACGCTGCCTTATACCTGTAATTACCCTTATTTCCATACAGGATTTCCAGCCCATCAGCTGGAAACACAATTATCCCCCCGCAAAGCGGGTCCCCCCTTCAGCACCCACTATCCCTCCTCTGCAAGTTTCCATCCCATCTTAACCAGCATCTCCAGCTCGAGAGGGTCCTGCGGAGAAAGTCCATTTTATTTGCATAAATTGCATTAAGAGGACAAGTTGGCTCAAAAGGAAAATTTTGACTTTGTTTTAAAACAAGGGAGGGGAAGAAAAAAATCCCTGCTGCTATGCCAAGTTAAAGCACCTAAATAAACGATGCGAAAAGTGCTATTTGCAGGCAGCTCTTGGCAATTCTTACAGAAAAGTTCCAGGAAAATAGGGTCAATTATTTAGAAAAGTCATTTCAGACTCTATTTTGGGCACGTACAGATGGCTCAACGGGCATTTCCAGCCACGCTCCTGCAAGGCTGGGGCTGTGAATGAGCTGTACATGGCATGAAGTGAGCACCAGCCCTCTCCAACAGGGACTGAGGCATCCAAAACACGATGCAAAAATACAACCCAGAGGACAGAACTATTTTAAAAAATATATTTCTGCAGTTCAGCCTTGCAAGCATTCCCGTATCGGGGTGCAAAGTTTAATTTGCTATTAGCAATCACCTCCCAAATGCAATAATGATGACGCGAAAAGCTTCTACATCGCTTTTTGCCCCTTTTTATTTTTTCCTCCTCTTTTTAATGTTTTTTTTGGGGGGTGGGGGTTGTCTGTGCACTGTAATTCCTGACCCCTCGGGGGGAAGGAAGCATCACCCCACATTGACATGCCCCATCACACGCCAGCTCGTTCCAGTTCCTTCCAAATCTGCCGCATGCGGGCAGCGATGGAATTAATGCAGTTTAAACATTTCCCAGACTAATTGCCGAAAACTACCATTCACGCCGAAATAATTGCCTGTTAATTATATTTCACTTGATAGCATTAAACTTCCATGACACTGTCGGGTTCTACATCCTTTATGCTTTGAGAATTGATTAGTGGTAACAGACAGTGCGATTACAATTTTTTGCCTTTTTTTTTTTTTCGTTGTGGACACCTCCAGACAGTATTTGGGGTTGGAATTTCCACTCCTGCCCCTGGAAATCCCATCTCGGGCTCCTCTCGGGAGCGGATCCACCAGCGACACAGCAGCAGAGCTGGCATCCATTTAAAACCCATCTATTTAAAAGCCTTTTTTCCCCCATGTAACTCAGCTGACACGATTGCTGTACACGCGTTTCTGTCTTTGGAGGGTACGCATTAAAAATGAATGCGGGTATAAACGACAAGGTTTTTGTCGGTGAAATTTGTATCTTAAGCGAAAGCTGCATTTTGTGCCGCTTTTGCAAGTTTACCGGTATGGTGGTTTTTGCTTTACTGGGCACAAGTCAAGGGGTTTTTTTACGCAGGACATCAGCAAGAAAACTCAAGTATGTCTTGGGTTGCAGCAGTGATGTATCGGCAACTGAGGTGAGAGAAAAGGCTTAAAATCGGTGGTTGATTGCACCAAAGGGTGAGTTTACAGGGCCTGCGGAGAGATGTAAATGGGGGAAAAAAGGGGAAAAATGGGACAATACAAAATCTCTGTGCTTATATCGTCATCTAATAGACACTCACCCAGCGAGAGCACCGTGCAACCCTTGGTCCCTCCTCTCTCCTGCAGAGCTTTGCCCCATTATATATAAATATATACATATATATACACACGCACATAAATACACATACCTACACCTCTGTCCTGGGATGGAAAACAGAAGGGTCATAGGATAAAGTACACTATTAGAAAAAAAACAATGATTCAAGCCCTAAGGATGAGCCAAACTAGTATTTTAAAGAGCATCTCATCACCTTTGATCATTCGGCAGCTCTCCAGCTTGGGACCCAAGTCTCTTGCAGAAAGTTCAGCCGAACACTCCCCCCAAGCAGCCTGCACAATGTGCGATTTGCTGCTCCCAGCACGTCTTTGCAAGGAGTAATTTGGAGGAAAACCATGAATCGGCAGGCACAGGGCAGGGTGACAGCCAGGTGGCAGAGGAGGCAGACCAACCATGGCCATGCAAGCCGCGGGCTGCACTCAAGAAAGCACTTGATTAGCTCAAAATACACTCGGATTTGTAAAAAGACCCAGTTACCGCCGCCGCCCGTGCAAAGGCAACACGTCCAACCTCTCCCACCGACACCTGGGCACCACGAGAGATTCACAGCAGCTCCAAACCAAACGGGCAGCATCGGCTCCTCGTGGGGACAACACGGGGACCTGTAACTTGTCGGTCTCACCTGCAGCCGAGTCCCGCTGCTGCCGCATCCCTGGGGACGGCGTCTCCTGCAGCACCGAGTGAATTTTGGCTCCGCACACCCATCTTTCAAAGAAGGAAGCTTTAGACCTCACCCCTCACTACTGATGTGATGCTGCGAGTGAGCTGTCACGCCTGGGTACAGGTACAGACGCTCCTTAGCAAGTTCGGGTTAAAGCTTTCACCCCACAAGCGTAAATCCTCACAAACACCATTTCTGAGCATTTCCCCGAGTTGGACACCAGCTCGTCATCAGCGCATCCCTAAGCTCACAGCCCTGGGACGGGACCCCCAAGTTGCACACCCCGACCGTGCACCGTCAACCAGCACTTACACCCGTCTCGCTCGGGCAGGATGCGCAGACACCACCTGCCTGCAAAGTCACCCCCGCGTCCTGGCACACCCCCCCAAAAAAAAAAAGGATTATTCCCAGTAACGCGAAGCCTGCTCGCTCGGCTGCCCCGGCCACACGCTGCCGGGTGTCTCAGAGTGGATGTAAAGAAATAAAAGCTGATATAAACCCCCTGTGCGCAGCGTTGGGAAGGGGGGCAGAGGGGTCTGGGAGGCAGCTGGGGGCTGCAAAGCCTTTCCAAAGCACACGGGGTGTAAAAGCAGCCGGCTGGGGGGGCTTCGGCCTCCCCAGCGGCCCCCGGAACCGGCCGCCGAGCCCTCAGCGAGCTCCCGGTGCGCTCCAGCTTCTCCAGGAGACAAAATGGACTACGGGGCGCCACCCGTCCACCCTCGCCAGCGCCGCGGGGAGCCCCAGCCCCGTTTCACCCTGGCTGCGGGGGGCCGGCGGGACGACCCGCAGCTGCCCTCCCGCGCGGCCCCGGCAAGCTTCGCCTTGTTTTGTTTCTCCCGGGAGGAAGCGAGCTGCAGCGGCACAAAGGGAGCGACGGGAAGAAACGCGCGCCAGCCTGCACCCCCCCGCGCCCCGGGGACCCCCTTACCTGCGTGGGCACAGCCGGGGCACGGCGCCCTGCCCCGAGCATCGTCCCCGGCCGCCCCTCGCCCTCCCCGGAGACCCGAACAATAGGCCGGGCGCGGAGCGAAGCCGAGCTCGCAGCGGCACGTCCCCGGCTTGCTCTCCTCCTGCTCCGACTTCATGGCGCGGTCGGGGGGTCCCCGGCTTTGGGGGTGTCCAGGCGGGCTCGCTCCTCCGCGGCACGGCTCTGCGCGGAAGTACAGCGGACGCTACCTGCACCGGGAATTTGACCCCTTGCCGGTCACCAAGTTTTTCCTTGGCCTGATGTCACGCCGGCAGAGGAGTGGCTTCGTCCGACACCGAGCCGCGGTGCGCGGGACGGGGGCCCCGGGCGGGCGAGTGGCTTCTCCCCGCCGGCCCGGAGCAGAGGGCTGCGCAGGAACCCGCGGCCCGGGCGGCGGCGGAAATGATTCCTGGCTCGCCGGCCATCGCTCCCGCCACCACCCACCGAGCCGGCGGCTGCCGAGAGCGCCCGTGACCTCCCGGCTGCACCGCCTTGGCCACCGCTGTTTGCGACCCTCAGCCGTCACCGACAGCGCAGCGGGGAAACCGAGGCACGAGGAAGGTAACGCGCCGCAAAGCAGCCCTGTCTCTGGCATGCGGCTTGTGCTAGCTGTTCCTTGCACGGGGTGCATTTTTACTTTTTTTTTTTTTTTTTTGCAATGCAATTATTATTTCTTCTATACAGGCAGGTTGCGATTGCGTGAGCAGCGCTGCAAACCGCCAGGACCGGCCCTGCAGCAAGGAAAGGGCAGGGAGGGGGAGCTGGAGGATGGGGTGAGCGGGGACACAGCAAAACCCGGCGAGAAACCAGGAGCCACTTGGCTTTTCATATGAACGTACACCAGAAAAACCCAGCGGGCTCCTGCTGCTGGCTCGTCCCCTATGGCACACGCTGCACCGTGACCTGGCTTCATCCGGCCGCCTGGACCCCGCATTTCCAAGCCTTCCACAGCAGCCCTGCTTTTTAAATCTATTCACCCCACCACAGAGGTGAAGACCTGGGCAGAAGCACTTTGGGTTTATCAATCTGGGCCAGTCTCTTTGCTGCTACCTGGGCTGGCGAGGACGGACACACGGACGCTGCCCAAGCACGCACTGCTCAGGGCTGAGATGGAAAAAAATAATCATCACCGCCATGTGCTATTTTCCATGAGCACCCGGCACACGAAGCCGCAGCCAGGCACTGTGAACACAGGTCCCCGCCCTGTATCAGCATCTTCGGCACGGGGAAACTGAGGCACACCCCGCGAGCACGGGCTTTGACCCTTTTGGGAAGCGGGCGGCAGAGCGCAGGTGCAGGAAGCACGAGCTGCTCCTGGCTAGGAAAAGATGCAACCACAGTCATCTCACACGCTTGGGTCAATAAACCAGGTCCTTCCCAGCCCCGCGTTGCGCGGCTGGGCCGTGCTCCCCTCCCTGCCCCACCTGGGTTTGGTTTCGCAACCAGCCCTGGTTCTCATTGCAACGAGCCCTGCTGCATGCAACAGCCTGGCACCGACACCCCTGGCACACGGGCTGTCCCCCCAAAACATCCCGTACACGGTCTCCTGGACCAAATTCCCACCTCCTTCCAGGAAAACTTGCTAAAACATTTCCCCATGCGTGTGGAAACTCCCTTCCCCACCCTGTCTCTCACCAAAAAAAACCCAAAAATGAAGCAAGGAGATGTTTCGAAACAGAGCCGGTTTCTTTCCCCGCTCCCTGCTTTCCCTTTCAAAGAAAACTTTTCTCAAAAAATGACACGTTTTTGTCAAACGCTTCACTCCCGACAAATTGGCGTTGTCACCGAGCGCTCGGCTGGGAATTTCGGAGGCGCTTCGGGGAACCTCCGTCTGCTTTTACCCAGTTACAAAGCCACGGCGGCGAGGTTGCAAAACGTGACGTGACGTGTGGGGCGAAGGATTAATTATCGCCCATCTGGCTCCAGGAGCGGAGGCAGGGAGAGTAATTTTCATTCAGGAACTTGGCACCGCTTGGCGCCTCCTCCAGCACCGCCAGAGTATTTTAAGCTCCCCAAAATCACACGTGCATTGCGCAGAGTTTTTGTAGTGATTAATTAAAGCCTCAACCGAGAGAAAAATACAAAGTTTTTGCTTTATGCCCCTACCCAGGCCATACACAGTGACTTTCCCCTTCTTAAAAATAGCATCGTAAAAGCTCTTTGCAAACTAAAGATGCAAAAAAGTAACGAGTAAAGGACAAAACATCATCATGCCAGTCCCAGTTGCAATCTCATTTGGTAGTTTCCTGAACTCAACAGGGTTATTTCTATTGTGTTTTTTATTTTATCATGAGAATTACGGTTGTGATCACAGACGCTTTATGCCTAACAACTTCTGGCTTCCTTGCGATATTTTCATTCAAATGCTAAAAGGCTGTAATGAGACCAAGATAATGGCCTGCAGAAATAAGTGATACAGATCAGAACAGGGCGAATTCAGTAAAAAGAAAAATAAGAAAACAAATATAAATTATCCGTCCTAATTAGCATTCAAAGATGGTAAGTGGGGGGTGGCACCAGCTCCGTGCTCCGGCCACATCTGGATCCAGATGCAAACGGCACCGGCCCCATCCTGCCTTCGCCAGCTTCGTCAGCTCTAACGAGGGCGGCGCGGGATGTCACCGAACCCGTCGCTTGCAGCCGCGGAGGGGACAGGACACGGTCGGCCACCCGGCTTGGGTATCGACCAGCGAAACATGGGCTCTGCCAGCGCTCTGAACCGCTGAACCCCACCAGAATCAATATTTTCCTTTTTAAAATAGCGCTGGGGCGGGGGGGAAAGCGCATCTAATATAGATTCAGTGTTATTCTGGGTTTTACATTATTCATTGAAGCGCATCCTATGCCATGCTGCAGCGAATCCATTACCATATATGATGGCGAAGAAATTACACAACATACGACGGAGTGGTAGCCTGGGCTGCTAAAACGGCCCGCTCGATTGGCAATCTCTAATTAGCAACATGTAATTAAGTTGCTGTACACTGAGGTTGTGCCTGTGCCACCAGCCACTTCATGGTGAAAGGGAAGAATAATAAATCAAAATAATAGTAAGTCAACACAATAATAAACCAAACCGCAAGAAAACCCAGAGCTGCGCGGCTGGTCTCAAATTTTTGGGAATGTTTTCTTGTTGAGGTTTGTGAATCCTACCAGGAAAGGTTAATGATTCATCCATAAGTAAAAACGTGCTCCCGTTTCTAAAAGTCACTTTGCATCCCCAATGACATCCCTGATTTTAATGGGGCTGAAGGCAGGCGACCCGCCTCTGAATTTGGACACTATCTTTACGAACCAGATGTTACTGCCTTTTTAAATTATTTTTTTGATGCTGCATTTTAGCTTTGAGAGAGTTTCATGTAAGCAACCCTAACCATCCCTCTTCATTAACCACTCCAGCAATATGTTTATATATGTATACATATATATATATATATATGTGCCTTAGGGAATCCAGTGTGAAAACCATCTTTTTAGGACACCTGCTGCCCACGCAACCTGCCGCATCGATCAAATATGAGCGAACTTTACACGAACCCCATTTTCCTGCACCCCGGACCTGCCGCTCACTGGGCACGAGGCACTGGGACCAGTTTTTGCACGGAGGAGATGTCGGGCACAGACCAGCCCCAGTACTGCAGGTACGAACACTGCACCCACTCACATTTTTGGGGCCACGTGCAGTGGTCAGATACAGATTTGGGAGGAGATTTTCATGCACAAACCCCACCTCCGCGTGCCCTTGATTGTGCCCAACATCCCAATCGACCAGCACCATGAAAAGCAACAGGGTTTGTTCACGTGCGTAGACTCAAAACGATGCTACAGGGCAATCTTTGGTTGCCTGCAGGAATTGCAAATAAAAAATAAAAAAATAATTTAAAAAAAGGAATAAAGCCTGGCTGAAATCGTTTGGCTTTGCAAGGCAGGCTAAAGAGAGCCCGGGGGGGCTGCAGGGATCAATGACCCCATGTGCCCGGACATATTCCATTCCCCTCCCGTCCACTGCGCGTATCAACAGAATATTTATAAATCAATTGAAAGCAATTAATCAGCTCGAGGAAGATAAAGGATAATGAAGAAAAGAGATTAGCTGGCGATGCACAAACAGAGCTCCTCCGGGGAGGAACCGCTGTGGTTGGAAGCCTCCTCTGCAAAGCCTATTAGCTCCACTTAAAAAAGAAATTTAAAAGAGGCAACCTGAATAATTAAAAGGAAGAGTTAATGGCTCATGCTAACGGCTTCTAAAAAGCTGCGGCAGCCGTGTTTGTTAACCAACGCTGCCCACCGACAGAAGGACCTGCAGAAAAACCTTCACCCTGTGGGGAGATGCCGGGCTGGACCGGATCCCTGCATCTCCTGCATCTCCCGCATCCTCTGGCGCGCTGGACCACGGCTGGAGCCAGGGATGCTCGTGCAGACGCCGTGAGCTGCACGGGGCCGACGCTGCCGGGTGCACCGAAGTGACCAACCCCTTCCATCCGAGTTATAAATAATAACCGAGAAACAACTCCAGGACTCGAGGGGAACCCTCCAGGGATAGCTGGCCTAAAATGACCCATCAAATGTAGCCCAGGGTAGCCTTCCCATCGCCAACCCAGTCCTCGTCACCAAAGCCAGTGTTAAACACACCGTCATTTCGCTGAAAAATGAACCTCTGGGCAAAGCAGCCAACAGCCACGTTTTCTGGATGTTTTCCACAAATATTTCCATCCTAACCCTTCTCAGGACGAGAGCGGCAGCCGCGTTGCTGCCGTTAGTTATGGATTTCACAGCCGCAGAAGATGCCAGCGTCAAGGCTGGGCTGACTCAGGTCTGCAGGATCGGCATCACCATGAACTGGGCACTTTTTTGCCAAAATTCCACAGCTGCTCTGCTCCAAGGCGGGTTACAAGCCGCCGCTTTGTTTTTTAAGGAGCACCCAAAAATGCCACGTCCCCCAGGTGCCACCTGCGTCCCACGGGAACGCACCCCGGGCTGCCCGCAAGCAGATTTCCCAAATTTATGACTTAAAAACCCCCTCCGTACCTCCTCCTCTGGTGCGGCAGGATCCCACCCGAGAGCCGACACCAGGGTGGGCATCTTAATAAAAAAGCGCTCAGGAAGAGCTGCCAATTCTGAGGACAAAACGCAGCGTTTCAGTACAACACTCGCCTTTTTCAAGTAACACTCTACAAAATTGCCGGCTCAGGGCTGAATCCCACATTTGCAGAGGGGATGGAGAGAAAGCATCTCCCCGCCTTACTCGCCAACTTGCAAGGCAGCAATTTAACCTTCAAGGAAAAGCTCAAATTCATGTAGTATCAGCCCTTATCTACAGGCTGGGGGCAGGATAATTCTACCGAGAACAATGTGTAATAGATTAAAAATAACTGCAGTGCAGCAGGGAGACGGGCAGCACGGTGCAGGGCAGACCCAGCAGCTTCCTCCCTGCTGAAGTGACTCAGAATCCTATTTCCAAAAGCTTTTTACCTTCCAAAATAAAAAAGAACAATAAACCTAAAGGTCTTTCCAAGCGCCTAAGCAGCAAGGGAGATACATGTTATTTATACGCCATTTGTTGAACTTCCAAACCATGTTTATTAAAACGTCCTTCGCAGCAAAGTTGGTTTGTCCCTGCCCAGAGGTGAAGGACAAAAATCAAACGCCTGGAGGTTTTCAACCATTCATAACCCACCAAAAATTTACCCAGCGCGTGAAATATTCCGGCACATCCGACTGCAATGAAACTCATCGCCCCCATAAAACGACCAAACAGACCCCAAATTGGTACCAACAGGCTGAAAATGGGGAGCCAAACACCAACCGCTATCAAAAACGTGCTGGTTTTTTTTCTGAAATACCCACAGTATTACTCAATGGGAGTGCTGTGACGAGCAGTGTCACACCGCACGCGTACGCACGCACAAAGGCTGAAAAAGCCATTTAAAGCTTGGAGGGCTGCGCTCGGTGCCTGCCTGGAATTAAGTCACGCACGTAGGTTGCAAAGTTAATACAAGTGACAGCTTTTTATTAATCTGAGCTCGCGGAGCGGGGAGTGGGCAAGCAGCCGCTCTCGTGAAGTTATGGGCGCTTTGCACCAGGCAAACCCAGGGCTCGGAAAAGAAAATATATAAAACCAAAATTTTTTAAAAAAAAAATAATAATTTTTTTAAAAATTAAAAAAAGGAGGGATCCTGGCTCCGACACGACGTCCCGGATATTCCCAGCATCGGCGCTGGGATGCAGCGTGTGGCCAAGAAGAACGATGGGTACCGGGGAAAAAGAGATGGAATGTGAGTTTATGCCGGGACAAAAGAGGAAAAGAGGAGAGCGATTACTGGAGCAAGATGTGCAGCAACAGGAGCTGCCAATTTTCATTACTTCATCACAAATCTCACAGTATTTGGTAGGTTTGTATTATTCTTTTTCCCATGCCAAACTTCAGTTTCTTAACTCAAATGGACGCAGGAAAATCTTGGCTTTCGGCTTATAAATAAAAGTTCGCAACCCTCCTTTTTTAATAAAATACATCTGCACTCTACCCCCCCACCATGTACTCAGAAACCAAAGCAAATAAAAGGAATCCTTATCTCTTCCAAATACACTTTATAACCTGAACCATGATTTTCAAATAGCTATAGTTAGAAGATGCAAATGGTAATAAACGATCCTAGGAGACGGCTACCCAAGAAGCAATTGTATTAACTCGAAACTAAATGTGATTGAGAATAATAACTCAAGTACAGGTTTTCAATGCATTATTTAAGCAAGACAAAAAAAAAAAAAAAAAGATGATGTTTCCTGCTATTTATTCGCATAAAGGTTTCAGCGTCGGGCGCTTTTTCTACCCCCACGGGGCCCTCCCGAGCTGTGCCCGGCGCTGGCCGCTGCCCCAGAAAAAATATTGTCGTACTGAAAAGATCAGGCCAAGAATAATAAGAATAAAAAGCAGTAAGGCAGGGATTTGGAGACGTAAAACAAGCCATGAAGGAGCAAACGCAATGCGGCTGATTTGGTGCAAGCAACAGCGCGTGGGAAAAGGACACCCGGCACGGGGCGTTTGCAAGGGGGGCATGAAATTAAGAGGCGTTTTGGGGAAAACCAGATTGCAAAGACTCGAAATTGTTCAAAGCTATTTTTTTTCTTCCTTAGCGAGACAGGGAGGTTTTTAATATTTCAGCTGTTTTGTGCCCCACGGGTGCTGGGACACACGCCTCTCCTGCGGCTGCCTGCAAGACCAGAAGGAAAATAAAAATTTTTAAAAAATCTAAAAAGGAGGCTGGGTGAAAGGTCTCCATCTGATAGCTCAATATTTCTAAATATGAAAGTCTTGGGCGATGCTTCAAATACTCGATTAAAAGGCATCAGAAGAGGCATCGTGGAGCACAGCCCCAATATTCGCCAAGACGAGCCGTGTTCGGTAACTGCTCTTTGCACCAATTTCCCCCAGGCTATGCTGTAGAAAAGATTTTTTTTAAATCCCTTTATTTTTTTTTTTTTATTTTGAGTGAGATTCACCCTCTCACCACAGTCCCCGCAGGATTACAAATATTTGATGCAACAGGAAAGAAAACAAAACCGTCCCAAAATGACAACTGAGAGGGAAACAATCTGGGGAGTTTTAACCTTCAAAATCTGTCTCTGAATTCTGGTTGCGATTTCTGCAGGCGAGGGAGGAGAAAAACACAACCCAAGCGGTGTCTGCTTCTGCGTTTCGTAACGTTAGACGGGATTTTAAAATAACATGACTAGGCTATAGTTAATGCTATCAAAATTCAAAGTGCAAAGACAACCGATAATCACAGCCGGTTCCTGGGACGAGGATCCAATCGTGCACGGCACAGCTATTTGGTGCTGCTCGCTGCTATCGATTTCCTTTTATTGGAGGGAGAAAAAGAGCGAACGGTCAACAAGGAAACCAAAACCTCTCGGGTAACCTGGCCTGCCCACTCGTATTCGATACCAGCAGCTCAGCGAGCGAAAAGAAAACCACTAGCGGAATCCGCACTGAGTTTCCAAAGCTTAAAAAACCAGATTTGGCAACAAAATCATGGAAGCGTTTTGGTAGGAAAAGACCTTCAAGATCATGGAGTCCAACCATAACCCAGCCCTGGCACTGCCCCATGTCCTGAGAGCCTCATGTCCGTCTGTCCAGCCCCTCCAGGGATGGTGACTCCAGCACTGCCCTGGGCAGCCTGTTCCAATGCCCCACAGCCCTTTGGGGAAGAAATTGTTCCTAATATCCAGTGAATTTTTCCTAATATTTCATCCCCTGGGCTGCTCAACCCAGGTATGGATCCATCTGCCCAGGAGAGCTGCAGACCAGCAGCGCGACGCATCCTGGAGCACAGCGAGGACCAGGGATGCAGATGAAGAACAGCCCCAGAGCATCCGCGGTGGGACACGACCTATAAAGGCAAAAATATTTCTTCTCTAAAACCAGCAGACTTACGGCAGTGCCCGAGACCAAATGCTTTGGACACCTGAAGTCCCAAACTTGCAGCATTACACATCTCCAAGTTGCAGGAGCCACCGAGGGATCGCTCAAGAGCAAACAAACTGAAATACAGCGGCTTGTTTCATTTTTTTAAACACCAGCTTGATTTTATACCAATTAATCCTATAGCCAGAGATTTTACTCTGTTCTTCAGCCACTTGCAAAATCCTCCCGAAAGATCGCTGCGGGGATACAGGGATAATATTGTTTAGTGAGCCAGTTATAATCCCTCCGATAAGAGGAGCTGATCCAAGCGGAGAGGCATTGGCTCGACACTATTTGCAAACAAAAATTAAAACAGAGATAGCGGCAGGTTTGCTCAGCCTCCTGCCTTATCTCCAAAGCGTGGCAGAGAGATATGATTTGATCCGGCTCCGTTCGGGGAAGGAAAACAGGGCTCCAGGGGAATCCAGCGAACGCCGCTTTTCCAGGGTTTGGCAAGCGGAGAAAAATCAAAATACAGCAAAGGAAAAGCACGGCAGGACCTGCACGCTGGGAATTTTGGGAACAGACACCTGGAAATTGGGTGTCCTGTGGCTTTGGTTTCTTAGAAAAGCAGCTATAAGCCAGACCAGCCCAACATCTCCCGAGAAAACGAGTCCAAAAGAAAACTCTCCTCAGCTATAAATAAGGGAGGACTGGATGTTACTTGTGATGCTTAACGTAGTTACTTCAGCTAAGTCACCCTGGGGAATTGCAACCACAACTATTCTGCTGCGGGAAAGTGATTTGCAATTAATAAAAGATTTTTCTTTTTTTTTCTTTTTTAGTACACCAGATTTTTGAGGAAAGATGCAGGGAAAATACAGGAGAACTGGCAAACCTGTTGCAAACAGTGAAGCGTTCCCAGGCACTCATGGGCACAAACACGTGATGAGCTTTCAGAGAGAAAACAGCTTTTCCGCAGGGATGGCAATCACGTTTTTCAAGACTATTATCCTAACACAAACACATTTCTTCTATTTTTTTTTTTTTTGGTGTAAAAGGTAAGTATGTAAGGATGCCATGGCCCTATTCCCAAGAGCCTCAGTGAATAGTGAGGTACACTGGCATAAAAATGTGAATCGAAAGCCTACTTTTTAGATATCCAAGGGTTTTTTTGGGAAACAAATAACAGTGCATGCTCTGAAGAAGCGATAGTGAGGTATAAAGCTAACCGGAACGCTGAGCCCTCAGTGCCCAGCAGCATCCCCTGGGGCTCAGGGATGCAGAATGAGGGGCGATGGAGGGGTCCAGCAGCAAACCCTGTGCCCGGCCGAGACAGGCAGCTCTGCGATCGCTGCCAAAACATTGCACGCAGCAGCTGCGAGTTAACAAAACCGCCGAGAATCACGCCGGCTCCCAGCCTGCATCCCAACCATTCGCATACGGCGCTTCCCTGGCTGCGTAATTGCCACAAAGCCTATTATCTTCCACACCGCCTGTTAGAGTGTCATTAGGACAACTCGAACGAGAGGCTAAATTCTCCTATGCGCACCATTTTAATAATTACAGCCCTTTTATACTCGGCAATATTCAGCAAGGGAGGGATACGAGAGGCTGGCAGCTTGACGAAGAGGATGCTCAGGCCTTTCCAAGGGTCGCAAACGGATTGTTTTCCCTCCCTCATCTTCTGCAGAACAACCGCAGGGTGTTTCAAAAAGATGGGCCCAATTTGAAATCGGTATATCCTTGAAACTGGGTCCACCTTTTTGAAACACCCGGTACTTCTTGCTCCTTCAACAGCTCCTTGAGCGGAGCTTTATTTGAAGAGAAACGCAGACGACCGGTACGATGGAGACGTGCACCTCTGCCACACCGGGGGGAATGCCGTAAGAGGGCATAATCCATGTGTACTATTGACTCAGTGATGTAGGATTTTACAGCTGCTTCAGGATGCACATCACATTTCCACCAGCCCCTGCAGATCCTGCGACGTGAGCGACGCACCATGGAGGCTGCGCTTCCCGGGCCCTCTCTGTCTTCTGGAGGGATTCCCGAGCATAATTTCATGCAGCCTAATATACATTTTTATACACGGAGACCTCGCGAATTTAAATTGTTTAATTTGAAATCAAAAGCATGTTTTAAATTAACACCCAAAACAAGGGGAGGGGGAAAGCAAGCATCCTCCAAAAATATAATATTTGCAAGACATAATCCAACACATGAATATTCTCAACCATCTCCCCATCCCCCTGTCCTCCTCTTATCTATCCCCAAAGCTGCAAACAGTAACTTCAAAGCCAAACCTTGTTTCCAAGCGGAAAGCCGGGGACCCGGCGGGTTCAGGGGGCGGCAGGAGGTGGATCAGCTGCCGGGACGCTCGGCCCCAGCCCACGTGTCCCCAGGGATCACCAAGCCCAAAATAACCGCCGTGCAACCCCAAAATGACCACGACGCGTTACTACGTATCTAAATACATCTATTGCTTTGGCAGGGCAGCATCGCTCCTCCTCAGCAGAAACCATGCAAGGTCAGGAAACTTTGTGATCCTTAGCGTAACAAGATGTTCAACATTGCAAAAATAACAAGCCAAGGAGGATGTGGGCATCCAGGGAATACACTGTCTAACCAGATTTAGCTCCAAAATCATCGTTCCGGTGCAGCAAAGCAGCAGGTCCCTCCCCGGAATGGCCGGGGCACTACAGACAAAAGCACAGATGTGGTTTCTATCCAAGTGGCAAGCGAGAAGAGGAAACGGCCTCGAGTTGCGCCAGGGGAGGTGGAGGTTGGATCTTGGAACAATTTCTTCCCCAAAGGGCTGTGGGGCATTGGAACAGGCTGCCCAGGGCAGTGCTGGAGTCACCATCCCTGGAGGGGTTGGACAGACGGACATGAGGTTCTCAGGACATGGGGCAGTGCCAGGGCTGGGGAGCGGTTGGGCTCCATGATTTCAAGGGTCTTTTCCAGCCATTCTATGATTCTTTGGTCTCTGCTGCTTAAAGCCCTGCTGAACTCCAGGGGATCTCACCGTGAATCAACACCAGCGAGGGTTTGGCAGACTCGGGTTCTCCTTCAGCAGAGCAGAATTAACTCCCCCCCAAAAACTGCACCAAAATTCAGACCAAGCAGCGTCTTGGTCTTTCAGAGAAGCTGCGATCCTGGACTTTTCAGCTCAAACATCTCACATGAAACAGAGGAATTTCCCTCCCAGTGAATAGCGGTTTCATACATTCTTTGGCAACTGCATTACCATTAGCAAACACAATCTGTATTTCTGCCTCGCTCATTAGTTTGCCAAGCGCATTTGAAAGGAATATTTTATCCGCCGCGAGATAAACCCCGGAGGCTTCGCCTCCTGACGTAAGCGACCATGCACAAAGTTTTGCTGCGGGTAAGAGGCTTGTTCCTGCAAAAAGCCACCTCGAGAAAGCAAACCTGCACAAATCCCATCTGCAAAGGGCATCCGAACAGCTTAAAACAGCGATGGGGGGCCGAGGAGCTGCCCCCACCTCTGCTGACAGCGACCAGCCCCTATTCCAACCTGGAATAAAGCGTGGTGGCAATCAGAAGGGGGAAAAGGAGCTGTACCAGAGCATGGTTAAAAAGCACATGTTGGATCGTGGACAGAGGAGAGAAAAAGTCTCCAGACCCAGAGCTGCCACCTGCAATGCTGCTTCAGCAAATACCGGGCCCCCTCCGGCCCCCAAAACTTCCCAGATTTCCACCTTTTTACAGGTTTGTCCTAAGCTCCGGCTCTGCTCCCTGGAAGCAGTAATACTGGGATTTAAACCAAGCCGTTTGCAGCTTATGGTTTGGTTCATTTTCCTAGGATAGCGTTTAAATGACAAAACTCCCTGAAAACTCCAAAAAATGAGCACTCGTGTTTCCAAACTTTTTTTTTCTTGCTGATCTGCATATCAAGTTAACTTCATTTATGAAAAAGGGGATGGAGGAAAGGGCTTGTTTGACTTATTTTCTCTTTCCTTTGACCCAAGAAGCTCCTCCAGGCCAGCCCAGGCCGGTCCAGCATCCCTGGTGCAGGAGGAGCGATGCTCCCAGTGCTCCCAGTGCTCCCAGTACTCCCAGCCCTGGGGCACAGCAGCTCCCCGCTGCCTGGGAACCGCCAAATTACTGCAGCACCCATTTAAAACCAGCTTATATTCTCCTCAGAGCTGCGTTTAAAGGAGCCAAACAAATCGAGACGTATCCCTAACCTGCAAGCAGAGGTTGCTGCGAATACACAGGGGAAGAGGTCTGCTAAAGAAAGCAGCAGCCAACATGCAAAGCACCATCACCCGGCCCCAGCATGCTCAAAAGGCCTCATTTTTTTTTTTTCCCTAGGTGTTTAGTTTAATTTTTTTCCTGCTTCTTGGCTGCGCTCTGCTCCAGCAGCCGGGATGGCACACGCTCCCACGCAAAACTCCTCCAAACCTGCACCAGGGGCTATCGCTACGAGAAACAGCAGCTCCGGGGGCTGTTGTTCCTTGTTCCCCAGCAAGGGAAAAACCACCCCCAGGCGACGCACACACCAACCACCAGCTCCCGACCCCCTTTTTACTGAGAAAAACCCCCAGCAGCTCCACACCCAGGCAGGAACCACCAACCCGCAGCTGGGAAGCTCCCAAATCCCACCAGCAATTCCCGCAGCCATCCGGTCCCACCTTTGGTTTCCAGCTCAACTTTGCTCTTTACTTATTTTCCAAGTTCAGTTGAAGACGTTACTCTAATTACAATTATCTCTGGCACCGCTCTGATGACCCAGAGCGCTTCTCCAGCTCATTCCCCCCCCAACATTCGGGCAATTTTGCTTTTGCACCTTGTCCCAAGAGCTCCTGCTCGCTTGGGGTTTTCTTTGAAACAGCTCCACTCCAGCCAAAACCCACCAGAAAGGGAGGCGATGTAGAGAGACTGAGAACAAATGGGAAAAAAAAAACTCTGCTGAGGGTGGTGTGAATGGAAAAACCCCATCATTTTAAATTAAGAGTATGTCTGCCCCCTCGGATGCGGTTTGAGGTAAAGATGGGATGATTCAGGACGAGGCTCATGGGCTCAGTTTTGTTCCTTACTGGCAGCCAGGGACTAATTAGGGGAGCAAGGAGGATTCCCCCCTTTGCACCCCTACATCCATGTGCCTGGGGACATGCGGAAGGACGGGATCCCTCACTTCAGGGCACGTTTTCAGCAGGCATTTAAGAGCTTAGCAGGATTTTCACAAGCACCTAAGCCGGCTAAGGTGCCTAAATCCCACTGAAAGTCCCTTTGAATACTGCTACCTTCCTAAATCCCAGCCGGCGTTCGTTAGTGTCATTAGACACTTAAACACCTCCAGCCGCAAATCCTAATCCCACGGCTGGGAAGCTGCTGACCACCATGAGCTGCAGCTCTGCAATTTGGGGGCAGGGGACCCCGATTTTGGGGCAGACCAGGCAGCACCCACCCCTGCCACTTCCCACACCTCTAGGGAAGCCAAGACAGCAACGACTGTTCAAGGTTTCCCACTTTTTTCTTTTTCCCATCATTCTTGCTCTATCACTGAGAGCATCGTGACGAAGGGAAGATCCCTATCTACAAAGTCTCTTTGAAACGGGTATACAACAAAAACCACACTTCTTCCTGCTTCTGCACAGGGATAAACCTTTAAAAAGCAAGGGGCAACCCGAGAGGGAGATGTGTTAAAGCCAGATGCTCAGCGTGCCGGCAGCGTTCCGGACACACGGATGCAGCTTTTGGAGCTGCCTGGTGCTCCAGCTGCAGCAAATCCGACCCCGGGTACCGCAAATCCCTCCTGGCAAACACCCCATCTCTCCAAATCTGGGCGATTTGTACCCTTCCGAGGTTGCAAGGATGGGGGATACAGCTGCAAGGTGTGTTTTTGGGGGTGCAGACTCTCCCAGGTGTCTTTCCCCCACCCTCAGGGCAATTTAATTCCCCTATGAACCTCTCCAATAACACAGGGAAGGAACGTGCCTGAGCGCGTTTGGCTTGTATCATGTCAAATGCGCTTTAATTGGTGATAATTTCTGCATGCCTGCTATATCCAAGTGAAAGTGAGATGCATGTGCTGCTCTCTGCTCCGCAGCTTAACGCTCCTCAGCGAGTCGGTATTAAAAACAAGGGGCTGCAGCAATGGGAACAAGCAGATCAACTTTTAAAGGGCAGCTCGTCCGACAGCATCACGAGATGTTTGAAGTTCGCTACGACATGGGAACTGGCAGCAAACTCCAATTTTAATAAGCATGAGGGATTCAGAGAGATTCTCCCTCTTCCTCTGCTGAAGGGAGGAGGGGTAAGTGACATTAAGAGGGAAAATTCCCCTTTTATCGTATGTACAGGCATGATGGAGCAGCCCCCCAGACACCTGATGTTCAGATGAGGCTGCACCGGCTTCTCCATCACTGTCGTCCAGCTCTAATACTTTGATCGATAGGTTTATGCACATCCACGGGCAGATGACAGCACCTGCTATTTGCAACTCCATCCCTTCGACCGGGGACGGCAACACGAGAAACCCGGGAGAGACCGAGCCCGTGGCAAATAAACACCCACACGGGGGTTTGCGAATTATCTGCTGGGCGAGGAATTATCGACCCGGGCTAGAAACAGGCGAGCAGCCAGCGCAGACACCCAAATGGTGGCCATTAATTCCAACCCCCCCCACACACACAAAAAAAAGAGCTAAATTCATGGGAGAATTTTATTTCCTGTGATTAATTTGACCAGCGCTAATTACACCATAAACCAGATTGACGCCCCGTGTCTTTCCGAGGTCTCTGCCTTCTCCTCCCAATCTGGCTCCCACCAGCATCGGGGCTTCTGTGAATATTTATAGGGGGCAAAATTAAGGGGTTTTGGGGGGCTCTGCAGCAGGATAAGCCACAGGCCCATTCAGAAAGCAAAACACATGAGAAGAAACCACAAAGCCATGGCAGCTCCCCCTGCACCGAGCAAGCGGGGGTAAGTTTTAAGCAGCATTTTGCATGGGTAGTCACCATCCTGGGGAAAATATATCATATATATGACCTTGCAGGTCCCCAAGGTTTTCAGCCCTGGTTTTTTTCCGGTGTGCTCAGTGCTGGTGCCACCAGCAGCAGGTGGGAACGGCAGCCAGGGTGTAATAATTCAAATATTCCCCGGGGAGCGCCAGCAAGAAAAGCACAAATCTTTCCTTTGAGGCGCATATGAAAGGCGCTCTTTGTGCTCGGGAACACCGTGTGCGTTTCGAATCCGCACTGGAAATGTGAATCCAATCTGATCGGCGCTTTCATTTTATTTATTTATATTTGCTTTTAATATAAACAAGCTCAACAACTCTATATAAACAAAATCTGCTAAAGCTCTTGTTTTCCCCCTCACCTGCCTGATTGTTTCTTTCTCCCTTTGCTTTGCTGTACCAAAATAAACAAACACCATCTATTGATTCCGGCTGTTCTCACAAGATCTGCGGCAGAAATGTGATGTTCGCTGGGTTATTGCGGAGCGATAACTGCGTGCCCGCTGCTTGGAAATGCTTCCTTGGAACAAAAAAAAGATAAAAAAGCAGCTGTATCATAGCAAAGGAGGACATGCTTTGCTTTCACAGACTGGAAGGAAATCTGACGTATGACTTTTTTAATAATTCATTTCCACAAATCTACATCTTTCCTGCTTTAAAAAAAAAAATCCAGGATACAGTAGGAAAATCAATACAAGATATACGAAGGTTTGCTTTTATTTTGGCTTCCAAAAAAACAGTGGCACTCACAGACCCCGCACCTCCTCGGACCCAGCACACCCACCCGCTTTCACCAACCACTCCTGCAAAAATACATTTTTCTGCTGCATCTACATGACGGCACCAAATTAAAGGCTTTGCTCTTCCCTGCAACCCACAAAACTTCAAATTAACCTTTTGCTTTCGGGGTAATTAATGCTGCTACAATGCTAACGACCTGGTTCAACCCAATGCACCAGAGAGCTGCCCCAGCCTGGATCGAGATGCCCTTGCAGAAAGGTCCATCCTGGGGGCAGAATTATAATCTTCTTAAAGAATGCTCTGTAATTGCCTAACATTGTAAAATCCTGCAAAAAGAAACTCACTCTGCAGCACATTTGATATATTCTGGTCCTTGGTCAAGCTCTGCACAAGTCTAATAGAACCTCTTGGCTTTATCCCCCCTTTAAATTTTACTTTTTTTTGAGTTTTCTATACGGTTACCAAAGCAGGATTTGGCATGTTCGGCAAAGAGGGACCGAAAGCACCAGTGAAATGACAAGAGACCGCAACTCAGCGAGTCCTCTAGACCAAAATTCACACGGAATCACACAAAAGAAATCTGGATTAAATCAACCGCAATAGTTTCAATTGAGCTACATTTGCCCGAAATCCAGAATCCAGCCCAAACGAACACCAGCTCCAGATTTTTAAGGCTTACTCGCCACCACATACCTTGTCCCCATCACCAGACGGATGGTTACGCTCCACAGGGTCACCACCCCTGCGCTCCGTTCACCTTCACTGGCAACTCTATTAAAAATCTCATACTCCTCACCCAGAAAAAGACCAGATTTTGTCACAAACCCACCCTGAGTTGACCTCTGGCCGTCAATAATGGGGCGTTTCTGCATCCAGGGAGGTGAGGAGCACCCAACCATCTCTGCTCACCTCGCTATCTGCGGGCAGCATCGTCTTCCAAGACCCACCCTGCCCTTCAGATGTTCCCACTTTCCCCGTTACCTGCTAACGGAGACACAGAAAAGACCCCAAAGGAAGCGACTCCAGGCAAGTGTTAGAAATCACGAGCTTCATCCCAGCCCAAGCAGAGCAGATACCACCACCAGCTCTGCCAAGCCAGCCCACAGTTGGTTTCTAAAGAAATTCTCTTTATTCACAAAGCCCTAAAGTTCATCTGCATGAAACTACTGCTCAAAAAAATATATATATATTGGGATTTGCCCAAAAGACCCAGGATTGCTGGTGGGGCACGACCACCCCAGGTGGTTTTCCTCCAGGAGAACTTCGTGCCTGAAGCTGCAATGCTCCAGGTTGGAAATAAGCTCCCTGCTTGCTTTTTTCTACTCTAAGACTCATGATCGCTGCTTTAAAGAGGGAATTAAACTGATGGATTGTGGATAATGCAAAACCTTGATGTCCTAGAAAGCCACACAAATAAACGTTATCAGAGTAACTAAAAGAGGAGACAAGATAATTTTAGCACTAAGTGGTATTGAGACTGTCTGAGTTTTCCCTGTCTTGCCTAAAACACGGATATTGCTGCTGCACAGTCCTGCTATTGCCCACGTACAAAAGCATCCCCAAATCGGTTTCCTTGCAGGAAAAGTATTAATTGCTATTGCCCACGTACAAAAGCATCCGCAGATCGGTTTCCTTGCAGGAAAGGTATTAATCAGAGCAACTTCAGCACAAAAAATTCGCCTTGGGTTTCCATCAAGGAGAGCGTTAGGAGAGCAAGCAAGGGCCACGCACCTCCTGCTACCACCGGCAGCTTCTGACCAGGAGGACCGAGACCAGAAGCAACCTCAGACCACAAAAGGGAGAGGATATTTTTGCGGAAACACAAAATTAGCACTGACCACATTGTCAGGGTATCAGCTCACACTTGCTGCCAACAAATCAGGCCAGATGTGCATCTGCAGTTGCTCATTTGGCCACTAACCTGCTTGAGCAATCACAGAGAATGAAAACATCGCCCTGCAGTCACTGCGATGCAAAGAGCTCGTACGCGGGGCGCCGTGAGGTCTGATTTCTGGTGCGCCCATCTCCCGCTGCCGCTCTGGACCTCAGCTGCAGGATGAAGGAAGGGGGGGAAATCTTCAATGGGTGCAAATCGACAGATTTACATCCACTCTCTGCGGCAGTGCAATAATTTACAGTAACGCGAGAAGTGACCGCTGTCGGAAGGCAAGGAGAATAGAATTACGAAAAGAAAGGCTATTTTCAGTTGGAAGGGACCTACGATGATCATCTAGTCCAACTGCCGAGGAGTTGGAGCAAGAGGAGCTGGAGCAAGTAGGGCTAAGACAACCCCCTCCGCTCTTTGTATTTTCTATTTGCAGGTCCTGGTTAGAGCACCCCTTGAGTGCCGGGAGCAAAACAGCCACTTGCAGTCCAGATGTCCCCTGACGGCCGTCTGTCTGTCCTGACCAGCCCACCGTCCCAGCACTACCATGCAGAACCTCGATTCACCTCCACGCGGGTGCCGAACAGCTTCGCTGCTATTAGGAGACCTCACGCACGGTACTAAGTGCAAAAACGCCATCAAATGCCACACGTGCGTGTGTGTGAGCAGAGGACCTTTGGGGATGGCTGTGGACCGGCTCCGTCTAATGCATTATTGTCATCTTAGCGTCCCCTTTGTGTCTGAAACAAAAATCAAGTCCCTTTACGGGCTTTGCTTCTGCAGGGATAGCGGCTGCACAGCCTTGCAGCTCAAAAATCAAAGGAATAATTAAATACCTGTAATTACTTAGTCAAAAGAGAGCTCTCAGAGTAAAAACAGGAGAGGGAACATCCTCAGGATGGTAAAGGTTATCGAAATACCAGGGTTGGGAGGAAGGGGCTCTTACAGCATCGCTCCCTATTAACAAGCAGCAAAGCAAACCCTTCCAGGAAGAGGAGAGAAAGAATTTCTTCCTCTGCCGGCAGTAAATCAAAGGGCACCGTTCAGCTGATGGGAATTGATTTTCCTCCTTTCCTTTGCACTTAGAGCCAAGCGGGATTGTGGCGAGAGCCCCCAGATGCGGCAGAGCCGAATCGATGGCGGGGAGGGACGCGGTGGGGACATTCGGCACCGGCACAAGGTTCCACCATCCCGCAGCATCGCCCGGGGGTGCATCCCCCTCCCGTCCAGCGAGATTCAGCACAGCCCTTCCCAAAAAGCAGAAAAAGCGAGTGAGATTGGAGCTGGCGACAAATGAGATTTGATCGGAATAAAAATAGGGGGAATAAGCTTCCACTAGCACAAGGGGAGCAAATTCCAGGTGACTTTGGTGCTGGAAATGGACAGCGGGGGGACAAAAGGGACAGGGTGGGAGACAAAAGGGACAGGGTGGGGGACAAAAGGGACAGGGTGGGAGACAAAAGGGACAGGGTGGGGGACAAACCCCACCGCGCCCTCACAAACAATAATTAAGAGCCCAGCAAACAAGGCGCAGCGTTCCGCTGTTCCAGTACGGCTCCAGTGCTAATCCACTGCTAATTAAAAAGATTTTTACTAGAGGCTCCCTCAAACCCAAACCTCTTTGGCTTTTCATGTGCACAGAAAGAAAGGAGGAAAAAAAAAAAAAAAAAGAAAAAGAGCCGTCTGTAATGCAGATCCTACGGAGATCGATCCCTCTCCCACTTGCCAAACTCTTTACTAAAAGTCACCGAAATGCAACAATTTTTTTTCCCCTTCTTTTGTACCGAGCGTCACGCAGTCGCAGGACAGGGGGAAGGCCGGATTTGGTTTGGTTTTGCTCTAAACCCCAACGACAGCCTAAGGTGGCCGTTCATATAAGCAGAGACCTGATTTAACACCTTATAAAGCTCCGTTGTTTTCTCACTATTGACTTTTATTGCGGCGCATAAAATTTTTAATGAGAAATAAATTGCTAGAGATACATTACCACGGAGGAACCGTGATCTGCTCATTTGTAAGCTATAACGTCAAAGACCACATTTTTGAAATCCAGAGAGAAAAATGCACTCGCGGTGTATTTATGTCGGTATCTAGCTGGAATTGGCACCTGGATGGCGACAGTCCCCTGCAATGGGACTGCGTGACATCGGGCAAGATGCTGGTGATGGGATCAACGCAGGAACCACCCAAGGGCGATGCCCACCAAGTGGCTTTGCATTTCTTTTCTTTTTTTTTTTTTTGTTTTTGCTCTCCTTATCAACAGCTGTTGGCCAAAGCACGTGCATTTCAAAAGTTACATCTTTTCCACGGTGTTGCCATCGACAAAGCACTGGGTTTATTTTCTTTCCCCCTCCCATGATTTTATCTGTACAAACCAAGCGCTGCCATTCCTTATTAACACACCCACACACCATTGCCCTCCTACACCAGCGATAGATCTGCGCAGATTTACCTAGAAATCACTATTTTTAACACGGATTCAGATCTACATGGATAGGATTATTAATTTTCGTGTGAAAAACAACTCCTTGCTGTTTGCCAGCTCCTACCTACCACTTGGCAGCCAGACTTGGATCGATGAGTTTGTCACTTGTCCATCATTTTCCACCAGCAATTTCCCCCCTCCGAGAGCAGCACATGAATTGCACGGGGAGAGTTTACCAACAGCACGATGGCTTCTGCGTTGACAATTATGGGGAGAAGAAAAATGGTTTGAACAGCTCTTCAAAGGTGACGCTTTGATCTCCAGTGTGCCAGGAGAAATCTTGGTTCCTGGAGACGTTATTCAAGCAACTGAGGACAAATGTGTATAAAATGTATATACAGAGGAAGAACAGAGTGCTTAAGCTATAGGAAAATATCTCTAGGTGGTGAATTATTGTGCTTGTAAAATAAATTTTTCTTAAAAGTTGCCACTGATAGTTCAGAACGCACATGCTAGTGCTGTTATGTGAGTTATGCGAGTATCTGCCTTTTCTCTGAATATAGCCCAGAGCTGCCAAGTGCTCCCAAAACCAAAGTTAACCAATTTGCAAATAATGGCTGGCACATTCCTCTACTCTTTTTTTATTTTTCTTTTTTTCTTTTTTAAATTCTTGCTTTATTTTCCAAGCAAGTAAGAACCGTCTCCCTCCCCCTCAGCAGTCCTGGCACTTTGCACGATGCAATTTCCTCACCGGGGTTTCCAAGAAACGTCCGGAGCACCTGAGGCACGGAGGTGGCTGCAAAACACTTCCAACATTTTTACCCAAATGTCGTTTATTTTAGGTGGGTGCTAACGTGAAGCAGAGCACACCCGTGGCCATGGGAAACACCTTCCCCATCGCCCATGCTGAGCTTCCAGCCCAGCCCCAGACTCCAAACGCACATGGCTCTTTCTTAGCCAATTCCTTGGGTTTTTTTCCCCCGGAGAGGACCTAAATGCTGTGGGACAAGCTGGTATCGCAGGGAATGGAATAAACCAGCTCATCCTAACTGGAAAAAGCATACAATATTCAGAAACTGCCATTTTTATAGCCTCTAAAATTGTTAACTTCTGAAACTGCTGCAGCACCTTATGAACGAAGAATAACGGAGACAAATGGCTCAGCCATGGCAAGAGGGAAAACCAGCAGCAGGAGGGGAAAAAAAAAAAAAGAGAGACCCAAGTACCCTGTCTTAGTCTTTAATAACTCATTATCGTATTATGAAGCGAAGGCTCGCAGGATTATGGTGTTTAGTAATATTGTAATGGACGCGAGCCAGCCTTGCAGAAAGCTTTTTGTATTCCTGCTTTGTGCTGACCCGGCTGCAGACCTGGGCTTCGCGGCCCAGCGCGCTGTCGAAGGCAAATATCCCTCGCTCCACATCGGTAAACACACGGGCATTTACTAAAATGTATGCTTAGTTAATTACATATATATGAAAAATAGATAAATGTATCTCTAACACAGGTAGGAGGGAATTTCAGACCCCGACGTTCTCTGGCTGCTTCCACTCAGCCAAATAGATGATAAAATCCTTCGGCAGCAAAATAAACCAGCTTAGAGCAAACGAGAGGCTTAGCGTGCCAGCACTTTATATTTTCTGGCTGGGACTGGCCATTGCTGAGGACACCGAGCGCTTTGTCACGGTCCCTTCCCGCTCCTTGTGCCCAGAGACCTGCCCTGGCTTTAGTCCTTTGGATCGACCAGCACTGAGCGCAGACTGAATTATTTTGCTTTCTTTGGCTTTGGCACCGCTCTGCGGGCTTGGGCAGAGGTTCTTCTGGCACAGGGCGAAGCAGAAAGGGGAAAGCTTCAGAGAATAAACTGGATGCTCCTATGATACACTACAGAGCCATCCTCAGTTTCTATGATGAGTTTTAAGCACCCCCAGGTGTTACCCCCGTCTCTTGGTCCCCTTACTAAAAGGAAAATAAATCCTCAGCGGGAAAAATCAGCGTATGTACCCAAAGCTGTCGAATGCACAAGGCGGCGAAACAAAAGAAAACATGTTTTCTTCCACCTTTTCTCAATTATAGCAGCAACTGAGCTTTCATGCCAACAGAATTAGAACTGAGAGCATCATTTTAATCTGAAAACAAGATCCAGTCTGGGTGGTTTGTTCTGAGTTAAGTAGATGCATTTTTGCAATTCTTGTTTAATTTCAAAATTTCCTTTCTCCAGAGGAGCCGACAGCCGTGTCCTACCCACCCGACCCAGCGCCGTCCTCCAGCCCTTCCCACCAATGCCATGGGACCACAATCCTGCGCAAGCCCCCAGGCCAGAGCCCACCTCCCACAGCCGGGCACTGCTGGGGAACACCAGCAGCTTTGCTGCCTTTTCCAAGAATTCGTCAGCATATTACTAGTAAATAAAACATACATTTAGAAATTCCAGCACATAATCCTGCTTAAGAGAGAAGGGGATGTTGCAACATGAGTGAGAGTAGGTCGCATTTTACTCCTTTCTCCAGCATTTTCACACTAACCTTCTCACGGCCACGTTATTGAATTAGAAACGTCCAACTTCATCACGGCTTACTTTGTCTGAACAGGATTTGGGGTCTCGAAGGGCCACCGCAGACTATCATGTTTAAAGAGCGATGTTAAAGACAGCAGGACAATCAGGGATGTGTTAATGCACTGAGAACCAAGCTCCTTTGCTGCCACTTCCTTCTTTCAGGACAAAATTACACAGATTTAAAAAAAAAAAACCCCATGAGAATTGGATTACCCCTCTCTCCTTCCAAGCGATCAGATTAACTTCCTACAAACCCATCCCGAATTCTCACATTTCACACTCGTGGACTCTTGCCAGCAAACACAGGAAACTATTTTCTAGCTGGGAATGAAGCAAAGTCCCAGAGGCCAAGGACCGAGCCCGTGGCCAACACCAAGCCAGAGCGCGGCATGAGGAGGAGGCGGCAACGCCACACACTTCTCCAAGCAGACAATTTATATAGAATCATAAAATAATTTTGGTTGGAAAAGCCCCTCAAGACGATCGAGTCCAACCGTTCCCCAGCCCTGGCACTGCCCCATGTCCTGAGAACCTCATGTCCGTCTGTCCAACCCCTCCAGGGACGGTGACTCCAGCACTGCCCTGGGCAGCCCGTTCCAATGCCCGACAACCCTTTCTGGGAAGAAATTGTTCCTAACATCCAATCTAAGCTACAAGACTTCTCTCTTGTGTGCAAACAACCCTTTCACTGCTTCGCCTTCTCCTCACAGACACAAATGTTTTCCCACCAGAAAACAACTTGCATGGGATACGGGCAGATTTAAGAAGAACAAGTCCAGGAATAAGGAACTTTTGAGAAGTTTGCACTGTAGGAAAACTCCTAAGATGAAACGCAGTGAGGAGGGGTCCGGCCCCAATTCCACATCTGATCATCCCTTGCAAGAGGGGACGGCACCTTCCCCGGACACGCGCTGCAAGGCCAACAAGACGCGACGTTGAGACGTGTGCTTCTTGTTGGCCCCTCTTGTGAGCCGGCAAGAAATATCTCAGGCTTAAACAAGGCTGTGAGATGCCTCCAGAACCCATCCGCTCGCCTGTGCCGTGTTTACACGCCATAGTGGTCCTTCTCCTCTGCTTCAAGCCTCCTCATGCAGGAAAACCTCCAGCGAAAGCAGTGGGAGGCTCTTAATTGCCTCTGCTCCAATCAATACAAACAGCGCTCGGCAAAGCCACGGCAAACGCTGGCTCCCCAACAACAGGATTTCCATGTTTTTCTCCCAATTCCACTGCGAAAGAAAGCTTAAAAGAAAGAGGGTTCTATGGGGGCAGAAGCAGGAGGTACCAGAGCTATTGCTTCATGGATGAGCCCACCAAACCTTGTAGACCTTTGCCAAAGACTTAGCTCCAACATTGAGCAAAGGTTGAGCTCGGCCAGCAGGAATCGTTCTTCTAAAGGCTGGAGAGAGCTGACCCCCATCTCTATACATTCCCAGCTCTCCTCCTCAGCTGCCCTCAAAACACAAGAGCCCCGCGAGCTCCGGTGCCGAGCGGGACGGAGAGGACACAAGTCATCCCTGCCCTTAAATGAACCGCTGCCACTGACAAACGAAACCCGAAAGCAACAACCGCAAGCATGTTGATTTAATGCCATCTGCAAAACATCTAAACTTACACTCAGCGGGAGGCACGGCAGCCGGGATTTCTGAGGACGCTGGGGGAATCTGAGCTCCCAGATCTTCTGGGGTCTCGGGATATTTCGGAGTCAGACTTAAGCCTGCTTAGCGCAAATAAAGCACGAGAGAAGAGTCTTTCCTCATGTTACAAAATCCTACTTCAGACCCTGGGAAAACACAGCAATACCTGAAACGTATCTGACAAGGCCAGGATTAACCTGTTCTTGAAGATGTTGCTACTTTTCATCTGAAGTGAGCACTAAATTGTCTTTAAAAATGTGTTTAATTAACAAGGTTTTACCAAGTTTATTAAACAGTTGTCCCAGTCTCTTTCCTAGACAAATCCTTAGCCCTGCAAGTTTCTAGAGGTCTTCCATTCCGTAAATTACAGCCTCATCTGTGCTATTACATAGCCTGTTATTCTCATTCACCTCTCCTGTTATAATTACTGAGGTCATTTTAACAGGTAATTTGGCACAGCTGTCATCACTTCCAAGCTTAACGTGCCTTCATTTGTAAGAGTGCCACACAGGCATGTTTCTCATCCCAGGAGCAGCCCAGACAACCACAGGCGGGATTTTCCGAAGCATCGCAGGACCCCGTGCGAGGTGTCAGGATGATACGGCCGAGCAGGACACCCGAGGGCTGGTACCCGCTGTGCGAGGTGCTGTGCCAGCAGGACAGACCGACGGCTTCTCTCTAAATCGCTCGCATTTTCAGGATCAGATACAAGATGCCAACTCAACAGGAAGAGATGGGAGAGGAGCAGGAGTACACAACACAACTCCGGTCAGGGGAGCATATTAGACTTGCAACAGACCAATGCATATATATATATATATATATAAAAACCCCATATATAGTGTGGGTGGCCAACTGTCATGATCCTGCTCGCTCCGTGCCAAAACCTTCCCACCAGAGAAAGCCACAGAACAAGCCACGAGCCTGGGAGAAGCCGGGGAAGGGAGCAGCTCGCGGTGGTGAGGGGCAGCAGGGACCTGCAGCTCCAGGAGCAGAACCAGTCCCTGCGCGACCCCACGCGTGCTTCCCAACAAGGGTTTGACTCCGGGCGGGATAACCACGAACGCTGTGGCAAGCCAGAACCCTGCCTGGGACCTCATTCCCCACCACTCCTCCTACCTGTGGCCTCACTAAGCGCTTTGTGGTGTTCCTTCCAAACCAGGACTCTTGGCAGGCGCTGGAAGAGGACATGGACTTCAGCCAGGCTGCAAAGAGCACCAGACTCCTTAATTACTTCACAACGCTTCCTTAGTTATGTCCATTTGTGCATGGCTCTATAATGAAGTTTGTCAGATGTCACCTCCAGAGACTCGTTCACCCAATAGGGATGCAAATGGGATCAGTAAGAAATTAATTTAGGGTGCAGCAATATATCAAAAAGGAGATGGAAATAAACCAACCCAGCCCTGCTGTAACAGAGACGTCGGCTTGCTGGGGCATGAGCAGCAAGACCAAGGCAATGGCAAAAAACAAGGGACCCGCACCACAGTCATCGCTACAAACCCAATCCCAGAAAAGAAAACACTTTTGAATAGTAATCATTGGGTTAAACTGGGATCTGAAGTTTAAAATGCTTATTTATGATACATTTCTACAATCTCTCTCCAGGTTACAAATGCATTCATTCTCTGTTTCCCATAAACCTGGGCTTTCTTTTTAATCTCCTTATGATATTGTGAGGGAAGGACTCTAATTTCATAGACCACGCACTTGAGACAATAACCGATAAAAACCCATGAGTTTCCCATACAAAGGGCTTTAGAAGAGCCGACGAGGAGGAGACGCCACGGGCTCAGAGGAGGCGGAGAACTGCAGAAAGAGGCTTTCCAACGCAGAGGAGGTTACACAGCCCACTAAGCCCCAACTTCTTTGAAAAGCAGTTTTCAGATGGGGATGAGAAAAAGAACATGTCCATAGTTAGCTTGGAAATCACCTCTCTTTATAAGCTTGAGAAAGGGGAGAAGAAAGGGAAAAAGAGCAGAGATCCAGAACAGAAGATCGTGGGTCCTCCTGAAGGTACCTCCAAGACATCCATTGCTCGAGGGGTCCTGCCCGTTTCAGCAAAGATCCCCCAGCCTTACAAAGCCATGGAAGGCTCAAATACCAAGTCTCAAAGTCCTTTTTCTTCTCTTTTTTCTTCCGGGAAACTAGACTTTGCGACTGCTTAAAATCCAACCCAAGTGCCGAAAGCCACTCACACCAGTGCCGGCTCCAGAAACCAGCACAGATCCTGCGCTACTTGTTCGTGACTTCAGTCCTGGCATTTGCGAAGGAAAAACTATAAGCCTGTCCCAACGATACACATCCCTGCTCTTCCATCCCTGCCCAGGGAACATCTGTAGGGTGTAGGTTCCTCCAGCCAACAAGAATGGAGGTTGGGGGGGACCCAAACAAACCCGTCTTCGTGTTTTACAAATAAGTTCTTCTTTCAGAAAGGAAACTGAGAGCCGTTCACGGCCGGCTCTGACTCTAAACGCTCGTGAGAGGGCTGCCATCTGGGTTCAGATTTATCACTTGTGTTTCCTAACTCGCACATCTGTTTTCTGTAAGTAGCTGTCCAAGTCAATGCATCTCCCCTTTCCTCACCAACCGCCCACGGAGCTTTTCAAGGACAAACCATCATTGCTTTCCGTGTTTATCTGCTTAGTGGTTTCCACTATGTCATCTTAACAATCTCGAGTACTATTCGTAAAAAACCCAGAGCGGGCATTTTTAGGCCCAGCCTCCCTGTGCTCTTGCAGGGCTGTAAATTTGCTGTTCGAGAACCATGCCGGGGTGCCCATAAAAGCAAAGTAACACATTTGGCAATTACTGGGAGTGGGTTTAATGAACATGCTGAATGAGAAGCCAGCGGTCTGTTCCCATCAGCAACCCAGGAAACTCCCAGTCACCTCCTCTAATTCCACTAAAGTCATCAAAATTACTTCCATCGCCCTCTGCCAGAGCATCTTCTCCTAAACCGAAAGCTGAACAACAGGAATCGGAGAGAAAAGGGGAATTCCTCTAAGGATGGACGCGTTGGGAAAATGGCAAAAAGCCAAGGTGGGGGTCACGGGGAACTAATGAGACTTCCCAGAGCCCAGCGCATCCGGCCGCGAGGAATGTGCAGCACGCGGGGGGCAAAAAGGGCCAAGGCAGCCCCAGGAGAGCTGGGGTCCTGTGCACGGCCACTGGAGCAACAAAACCTACTTAAAGCTTTGAAATTTTGTTTAATGACGAACCGATAATTTCTCTTTCTTCTTAAGAAGCGGCCTCAACGATTTCTCTACCAAAAACGTGGAGTACGATGCATTATGCCTTCTTTCTTGTGTGTTTATAGGAAAACCTACCGACTGGATACTGAAGTACTGGGATAAATGGAATAAAGCAACAGGGGGGAAAGACCAAGAAAGAAAACAGAAAGCATTTAATAGGAAATTCGTGTTTGCAGCACTGTTGGGACAGTCAGAATCAACCACACAGGCAACGCGGTCCCAAAACCATCACTCCGTCATCCCGACTTGGAAATGGGTCCGAAAGGCAACAGCTGATGTCACATCACTTCGGTTGCTCCGAGGGACGCGGAGATGGGTAAAAGCAAGACGTCAGTGGGAAACGGCGTGAGAAGAGGGTGTGTGATGCCACCTCGTCTCTCGATGCGCTCGGACGACACGCGTTTTGCTTCCAGGCAAGCGCGATTATGCAGTAAAATTGCTCTAAATTAATAGGCGCAACCGCTAAGGGTGCCCTTCAGCAGAAGTACACGGCGTGGGCCATTGCGTGAGAGGAACCAGGAGCAGCCCCTCAAGGGTTTGAGGGCAGGGGAGCACTCGAGGAAAGGCGTAGATGCAAAACGGGGAGGTTATAGGCGAGCGTATAAAAAGCGGTAAGAGAACAAGCAGCGGCTGAACAAAGATTGCAGAGGATATTAAAGGAACTCTCCGACCACAGAAGAAATAAAAGGTCAGTGAAGGGAGATGGTGACTTCTCTAAGAAATTGTACAAGTGCGTTCCTGACACAAACATTGACAGGAGAGACAGATATACAAAATTAATTTTGCTCCCTGCCCTGACAGCACACAGAGACATGGACCGTCTGAACAGGGAGAGAGGGAAAAAGCAGAATAACTGAACAGGCAACCGCAGCAAAGGGTCACTCCAAGAGTCACCTAAGCAGGACACCTCTCAGCATTTAATATATCCGCTAAAATCCTGCCTCTTCTTCTCACCAAACCAGAGAGGAAAGGGGACGGGCGAGAGCGAGAGCGCCCACACCTCAAACGTGTCTCCAAATTCACAGAACTGGACCGTAACAGATTAAACCAGAGCAGCCCAGAGAGGACAGACAAAATATCAAGCAGAATTAAGCCTTCAAGGATATTACGGTCCTTGGAGAAAAGTGAGCTTGATTCATTTTATCCTTATGCTTCACAGCAACTTTAAAAAGCCTCTTCTTTAGATGATGCTCCAGAGTGATTTTTACACCAGGCTTTCGAGAGCTGTCCCCCTCTCTCTTCTCTAATATGTATAATCTACATCACAAATGATATTGCCCTTACGAGAGCTTTATTTTGGAACACTGGCTGCTGCAACGGCCACAGAAGAAAGCGAAGTCTGCTTTTGCCTTGGAAATGTAGATTTACAGGAAGAGCCATCTATTTTAATCCCAGACTCTCTCTTCCCATCAACGTGTTTTTCTTCCTCGAAGAGCCCTGTTTCCAGAGTTATTTCGCAAGTCTTCCTCCTACTTCTCTGTTAATTATTGCTGACAACACAGCAAAATGTGAAGCGCTCTCACTTCTGAGATGTTGGGAAGACGTCCCAGCACTGCCAGGGCAGGTGAAGACAGAGATTTGGAGGCATCCAGGGCCAGTTTTTCCCACTACACAATGTGCTTCCCCCAGCATCATCAGCTGGCCTGCAGAACAGGGCAAAATACAACTTTTTGATGGAAAAAGCAAGGAAAAATTAACAAGGCAGCTTGTTTTCTCCTGCCAGCCCTCACGCGCCGCGGGAAAGCAGCCTCTCCGCTTTCTGCTACGTCTAGACGCTTCTTTTCTTGTAACATCCCAGCCCGACTCGCCCATCAGTAGTCTTTAAATATTGAGAAGGGCCCCTGCTGCGATCGCTGCTGCTCCTCCCGACCCAGGGGCCGCAGCCGGGGACGGCCGAGGCCACCGAGCAGAGGAGGTGGCATCTGCCGCCTTGGGCGCAGCTGCTTAAGTGCAGCCCCCGAGAAGCAAATCCGCACCCAGCTTGAGCTTTGAATTATTAATATTATTTAGATAGAGCTGTCGGGGAGCAAAGAGCCTTGCAGAAGCGCAAGAGAAAGACGCTGCCCACCGCTGCCCGGCTTTCGAGAAGCTCCCGCACCACCGCGCGCTTCCCCGCTGTTGGCACCATGTTCAGCAGGCCGGGATTAACTTTTTAGCATCAAAAGGCTATTAGAAGCATCTCTTGCTTTGCTGATTTAGCTTGCGGGAGGTCAAACGGCTTGCGGGAAATCCTCAGGTGGCACAAAAGATGCTGCTGAGGGCAATCAGCGTTGGCGTTTTGATTGCAGCGTTGCAAGACGAGCTGCAGAACGAAGCCGCGAAGGGGCTACGAGCCAAGTCCTGCTGGACAACCCAGCATCGGGCAACACGATCACAGACCCGCACATGAGTGGAAATCCAGGTCTATGTGCTGTTTCTTTCCTCGCGGCCACCCAGGACGGTCTCAAAAGACTTGAGCAATATTCAACCCAAATGGCAGCCAAGCCTGGATGTGGCTCTTTGTTGGTCTTCAGATGCTGCAGCACGTGGCCGGGTGCTGTTTGGAGCATCGCCGGACGGATCCAGCCACCACTTCAAGTCTTATTTACCACGTCGGGAGGTTTCTCCACCCCTCGAGTCCTGGCAGCTTTGCTGGAGGCTCTTGACTTCACCTGGGGGACACCCTCTCCTTCCTTCCCCCCAGTTTCGGACCTTGTTTTTCCTTCGCTCGCAGAGGACAGCTTTGTGCTCACCATAACTCAGGGGATTTAGCAGCTGCCACGTTCAGGGGCTGGAGGGTTTGAAGGCAAAAATGTGCTCCTGGCTGCCACATCCACCACAGCCAGAAGACGACAGGGGAGGGCAAAACTCAGCTTAAAGGCAGAAAGACTCCACTTGTTCACAGACTTAAGTTTGCACCGTTTGCACGTTGAACTTGTGCTCCCAGCCCTCTGCAGCAGGAGGCTCGGAACAAAACAACACTTCAAACCACCCCAGCACACAGCGCGGACTGACGCATGGGTCTCACCCGACGCTTGCTATCGTACGATTATTTGGGCTGCTACAATGACATCTCAATTCCTTGCAGAAGTGAGATGCTGCAGCCAATGTTGCCCTCCCAGGCCTGGGTGCCTGGATGGATGTGCTGCTTGCACCATCCTTGGTCTCACCAGCAACTGCTTCTGGACCAGAACCGGCCACGTCTGACATTGCTCTGATTTTTGCAGTAAAGTAGAGAAACAGTCCACAACTAACTCAGTAATAAACCAGCAAAGAATTCTAACCTGCCGAGTTATCTCAGGCATCACGCTCCGTCCCAGCCAGCTCCAAAATCCCTCCCAATCCAAATTTATCCCTCACCCCTCCACATCCAGCCTGACCTTCCTGCAGGCACAAGCCCCAAAAATATGAAATATCCAAATATTTCAGTCTCTCCACACTTCATCATGACAATAAAACACAATGAACAAACATCAGGGAAGGGTGGAGGGAAGACACTGCTCCAAAATCAACACAATTCCTTTTCCTTTGGTGCCCAAGCCAGGATAGCAAGTGCACCGAGATACTGATTTAAGGGTGGTGGTGGTAAGGCTGCGCGCTGGGTCCCACCAGCAAAACGAGGTACGAATTAATACACCGCCAAGCAATACCTAGCTGCAACGATGAAATTATTCAGCCACGTTTTCCCTTCCCAGCTCCCCCCTCCTCGTCTCAGCCATCCCCGCGTCTCCGGGCAACTCTTCTTCCCTTTCCCATCGAGCCAACAAACACGCAGGCGTTTAATGGCAACCCGTACCGAACGGACAATGAAATGAGAAGGGAACAAAAGAGCAAACCTCGCTGCGCCATGGCCTCGCGCTCGGCCGGGCAGACAATGGTCCCAGCTGTTCCCGGGAAGCACCCGGCCACAATGAGACCCGGCTCCGGCACCAAAGAGGGTCCCGGTTCCCCGGGGGGGCAGGAGGTTGTCGCTGGAATATGCATCTCATTGGTTACCTGTCAGCTTTTCCGAGACGGTTATGAAGTACAGTCGCTGCCGGAGGGTATAATGGGATGTAATAACGAGACCGCCGGCTCGTTTGACGCCGGCCCTTCGACAGAGGAGCTTTGATTAGGTGATGGGAACTGGCAGCATCCACTGGCTTTAAAAAAAAAAGCCACAAGCTCGAAGCTGTAAAATAAAGGGGGCTCTAGGAATATGGCCACTTTTTGTCAGGCCAGGAGGGATGGAAAATAGAAATAAATGACAACTTTAATTCCTTAGCTTAATTTCTCCTCCCCTGGGAGGTCCCATCCTTGCTGTTCCTCTAGGCTTAGACGTTATTTCCCGGCTCCTCAGGAATGCTAGAAAAATGACATGTTATAGCGCCAGGGAATTAGAGCCTGCGGAGGGGGCAGGAGGAAAGCGCCCTGCCCCACAAATCACTGCAGCCTCTCACGGAGCGCGGGCAGCAGCTCCAGCTGCACATTCCCCTGGGGAGGCACCCACAAATTCAGTGGGCAGGACCACGGGTGGGATTCGCCTCTCCTCCCTTTTATCAGCGCAATATCTCAGTCGGCCCCTCTGCGCCCAGCAAACTTGCAGCAAGACGCTTAGACAAGAGCACAACTTGAATATTCCTGCTGCTCGGTGCCATCCGACACGGTGAGCAGGGACCATTAGCTCCTGGTTGAAAACTCCGTTTTTCCAGCTAAACGCAATTTTTGTGGCTGGTGACATGACCACCCATGCAACACCCTCCACCCACCTCCAGCCCCAGCACCCCCGTGCCCCGGTTTCCCCAGCACGCACGTCCAAGCTGCCACCGGGACATGGCAGAGACAAGCGGAAAAGTATTTTTCCTCCCTGTAAGCCAAGGAAAACATGTGCAAGCAAGATGGATGCGAGAAAACCCTGGGGTTCAGGAATGCCAACTGGAAGAAATAAAACCTGACTAATAAAGCACAGGCTGGGGAAGCTGCTACTGAGGCCAGTGATGCCATCAAGGATCCATCCTGATCCCCCCGCCCTGAGCATCCCGAGCCCCGTGGTCCTGCTGCCATGATCCTGCTGTCCTCGAGAGACGGGTGGTTTTGTGGAGCAGCTCCATAGGATCGTTTTGGTTGGGAATGACCGCCAAGATCATCAGGTCCAACCTTAACCTAACCCTGGCACTAACCCATGTCCTTAAGAACCTCATCTCCACGTCTGTTGAACCTCTCCGGGGTGGTGACTACATTACAACAAAAGCAAAGGATTTAGCTCAGAAGAACGCATCAATTCAGGGATAACATCTGGCTGTGTTAAATATTCCTCTCTGCGTTTGCCAATGCCCTTATCTCCTGTGTTTTTAACCAGATGCAAGCGATGCAAGCGCAGGGAGGAAAGCAGCACGCAGGTTAACGAACACGCCGACCCGCAACAATCAAATTCAACCAATGTGTCTGCAAGGGATGAGCAGCAAGACCACAGCCAGGAGAAAGGAGGCGGGAGGGACCCGCTGGCTGCGTTACCCATTTCTCAGCCCAGAAAGGAAGGGGAAATGGGGCTATTTCCCTCAAAGCTGTGATTATATCCAAGCAGCCGGCAATGCTTGGCCATGCAAGGCTCTGCACGGGGCAGGATTTGGGGTCCGGGGAGGATTGCTGGCGGCCAGGACAGCCTGTCTGCTCTCGCGGGGGCATTACAAAAGTAAAGTGGCATTTTGCAGGCTCAGCACAGCTCTTCCTTTCAGCACGAAACCCATAAACAACAGCCCAGCGGCTTAACGGGACTGAAATATGACGGTATTCAAAGGGGATGTCAGGAGGATTAACAGCCTGTCTCCTTCCAGCTCGCTGGGAAGCCGCGCTAGGACCGGAGCATTAACGCCGCGCTGAGCGTCCAAAGTTTTACATCTTCTCCGTTAAGCAGAATCACAGAATCACAGAATGTTAGGGATTGGAAGGGACCTCAAAAGATCATCTAGTCCAATCCCCCTGCCGGAGCAGGAACACCCAGGTGAGGTTACACAGGAAGGCGTCCAGGCAGGTTTTGAATGTCTCCAGAGAAGGAGAATCCACAACCTCCCTGGGCAGCCTGTTCCAGTGTTCCGTCACCCTCACTGAGAAGAAGTTTCTTCTCACATTTAAGTGGAACCTCTTGTGTTCCAGCTTGAACCCATTACCCCTTGTCTTACTGTTGGTTGTCACCGAGAAGAGCCTGGCTCCATCCTCGTGACACCCACCCTTTATATATTTATAAACATTAATGAGGTCACCCCTCAGTCTCCTTCAAACTAAAGAGCCCCAGCTCCCTCAGCCTTTCCTCACACAGGAGACGCTCCACTCCCTTCATCATCTTTGTGGCCCTGCGCTGGACTCTCTCCAGCAGTTCCCTGTCCTTCTTGAACTGAGGGGCCCAGAACTGGACACAATATTCCAGATGAGGTCTCACCAGGGCAGAGTAGAGGGGAAGGAGAACCTCTCTGACCTACTGAGCACCCCCCTTCTAATACACCCCAGGATGCCATTGGCCTTCTTGGCCACAAGGGCCCAGTGCTGGCTCATGGTCACCCTGCTGTCCACCAGGACCCCCAGCTCCCTTTCCCCTACACTGCTCTCTAATAGGTCATTCCCCAACCTGTACTGGAACCTGGGGTTGTTCCTGCCCAGATGCAAGACTCTACATTTCCCCTTGTTATATTTCATTAAATTTTTCCCCGCCCAACTCTCTAGCCTGTCCAGAAGCCATCAGCGGCTCAGCGGGGGACACACGTCACGGCTCCCGCTCGGTGCTGGTGACACCAGGAGGGGTGACAACCCACCAGTGCTCTCCCTTTGGCACCCCAGCCCTGGCAAAGCATCACCAAGGGGATTTTTTACCATCACCAAGGGAAGCAAACGGGTATGATGGTCATTAAGGACAGCGAGAGCTGCTTAACAGGGAACTCTTCTTCCTGGGAGGTATTTGGGCAGAGGCGAGTGATTACACGGTGTTTGACCAGCTGCTAAATCAACACGAGGATCTAATAAGAAAGCCTGCTATGAGGCACCGTAATATTAAACCACACGGAAAATAAAAGAAACATTAAAAGAGCAAACAAACGCAAAATGTCATCGTGTTTCCTCTCTATTTGCCGTGCAGAAGCGACGGCTCCGCCGCATCTCGGGAGACTCGCCAGGACTTTCCGCTGACGCACGTGGCCCCACGTGTGCCCACCTGAAACACCGAGCACCGGCCAGGAGACGCGCAGACCGCGGCGGCAGCCAGCCCTGCCGTTCCGTTTCACAAGTGGCAGCACTGGAACTTTCTGCTCTTTCAGTGCGCTCATGCACTTATTTTAAAATAGAAACAAGCTCAGACAACCGCTCCTGTTTTTGCGGGCTGATCCACCCACACATCGGTCAAACCTCCAAATTTCAAGCCAACTTTCTGCAGTCGCAGAGAACTATTCCAGTGCTTGCACCACCGATTTGTGCTAATTTACGTGACGTAAATATTTATACAATTACAGTTACTATCCTTCGATGACTGAAGTTATCGCATTTCGAAGGATCTATATTTAAAGAGTGCCAATACCCCGATGGCAAGGCAGCTTTAAGTTTTAAACAGCCGTGTTCCTCCTCGCGCGGTGCGCAGACACACACTGAGCCACCGGAGAGCCTGAGACCTCCCCTATTCTCTGCAAAGCCCCAGCAGCTCCTCCCTGTCCCCCCCACCCCCCGGATTTGGCCTCTGGCACCCCACACATCTATCGTGACACAGTATCTGCCCATCATCTCCAGGGAGGGAAGGGGAGCAACGGGATTGCCGTGCAAAACACTGATTTGTAACAGCACCGGATTCACTATCTTCTGGACAAAGCCAGAAGGAAAAAGACTTTATTTTTATTACAATCAATTGAGAGCATCACTGCCTATGAGACTGGACAAAGTGCTTTACGCTGGTACCGATTCCTGCTCTTCCCATCCCTTCGGACGAACGCGAGTGCTGCAAGTTTCCCTCTGTCAGCCCGTTATTTCCAAGCACCTGATATTTCAATGGGAATTCAATATTAGCTCTTCGTCTGTGCTTTCTGAACTACCTTACTCACCAAGTGACGATGCAAAAATCAGAAAGAATACTAATAAATCAGGATGAGGAATTCATAAACTGGGATCGAAACACCTTCATAAATCATCTCATGCTCCCTATATGTGGGTGGGTCTAATTACTAGAGAAGAAAAAAAGATAAATCTCATCTAGGTCGGGGCAATCCCCTTTCTGAGCAGAATAAAAAACCCCCTTGATTAATTATTAGCTGTAGATATAAGTCAAGAGGTTTTCGGGTTAAACATGGAAGCACCGGCAGGGAGAAATCAGGTGTAACCCCATTGCCGTCCCCATCCAGCCCATCTGTCACCCTGAGCTCTGGTTTATCACTGTCCCCCCTTCTTTCTTCCTGACTTAAGCAAAGCAAAAATTAAACACACTTTACCACCTGCAGTTTGCAAACTCGGCCCTGACTCATCTACAAGTTTCTCCAACAGAAGTAACACGAATAAAGCGGAGGGGGAGAAAAAGGACCAAGTGGAAAAACACAGTGACGGAGGAGGGAGGGAGCGCTTCCTCGCTGTCCTCCCAAAGCAGTGCCCCACAGCTGCTTCATTCATAAATATTTTACCGATAAGGAATCAGCCTGCCAAATCTCAACAACTGCTTTGATGAAAAATATAAAAAGCCTTTTCCATTAGTGCTTTTGATGTTCTTTGCATACGGAATAACGAATGCGGGAGATTCATCTTCTTCCCCTCCTTTCTCCTCCTTCGCTTGAGCCTTTTATCTGGCAGGGCCGTGCGCATCATCCTGCGCCCGGGGAAGCAGCAGTGGAAAAAGGAGCAGAGCTGACCTGCTCGTGTTCCCCACAGCATCGTCCCGCTCCTCTGGCTTTTTCCACCCCGGGGGACAGGACCGCAATCAAACCAGTGTACCCGCAGGTTTTACGGATGCTGTTGACGCTCCACACCCCGTTTCCCCCCGGCCAGACAATATTTCGCATCGGGACTCTACCTGGAGTTGCCCAGCAGAAGGTGGGGGGAAGCAGCAAGTGACCTTCTCCCAGCTTCTTATTGCTCTCAGGAACTTAATAGCTCAACATTTATCTCAACTCAGCAGAGATGTGCTGGGGATAAAGGAACCATCTCCCGGAGCACCAGCACCGGCGTTTCCAACCCGCCGCTGCTGAGCTTTAAATTGCATCTTTTATCGTCTTCTTGCACTTCTGCTGTAACAGAGCATCCAAAGCAATTAAATCCAACCTATTTTTTCCTACTTTTATTCCTTGAAGTGGAGCTTTCTTGTGTGGGGCAGAGATTACGGGGTTTGGACTGGATTTTGATTCGCACTCATTTTCCATTAAGAACTCGACTACGCTCATCTCCTCTTCCTCAAATGAAGCCTCCTACGAGTTCCACAAACTTGACAAACAGAAATTTGAAAGCAGTTTAAAGGAAAACAAACAGAAACTGGTGCCTTGCAGAATTTTTGCAATGAAAGCCCTGGAAACACAGATAGCATTTTACGGGATTTGACCGGGAGCAACATCTTATCAGAGCAAGTGGGATGTTAACGCTTGCAGGAGAGTTATCGCTCCTCATTATTCATCCTCCTTTTTTTGTGTTAGAAACAGTTAGGAAACCCATCACCGGCCGAGCTCGCGGGCTTCTCGGCAGAAAACTCCCCACATACAAGGACCAAGGGCTCCTGCCCCTTTGGGGGCAGCGGGGTTTGGTTTGGGGTCTTTACCCCATTTTCCGCTCCATGACCCAATGCAGCAGGGAGAGGAGCCCCGCAATGTGTTCGAGGGATGCACCGCTCCCGATGCTGCCCTTCCCCTGCTCTCTTGCAGGTGCAATCTTCATCTTTTTAGCCAAAATCCCCTTCCAAACCACCGCTTTTGCATTAACGTCCATCTGAGTACAAACTCAGCCTTTTTACCCGAGCCCGCGGGTCCGATTGACAGGGCTGTCCTTGGTCATCCCTGCGGGAGGGTGACAACAGCGCACTCAGTTAATATTTTTCCAAAAGGAGCCAAAACCAGCACCAGGATGGCGACGGGCACAGGGAAGAGCACGAGAGAGAAAGTCTTTTTGTCCTTTTATTCTTTTGTTCCCAGAAGGTCTCAAGAAAACACAGGTAGGAAATTAAACCTGCTTGCACACTTTTAAACGACGGAGTGAAGGACAGCAGCACCCAGAAACCAGGCTGCCTTCCCACCCAGCAGCAAAGAGAACTCCCAGCAACTTTGCATGAGAAAACTAGGCACGAAGCAATTAAATTACTTCTACGGCAAGTGACCAGCAGGAACTGGGAGCAAACCAGTCTTTTCCAGCACTTTTTCTCCCCTATTTCTTGCCCGTTTCACCTCCCCCGGTTGTAACGCGGTGCAATATGCTGCATTTTTTCTTTTTACTTCAGAAGCTGATGTGATGCTGCACTCACAGAGCTGTGCAAGGGCACTGCGTACACACCAGACACATCAGCCGAAAAAAACCAACCTATTTCCCATCCAAACTTCCGTTTCCTAGAGGAATTTGAGCTTTTTGAATTACACCACCTTCTCCGGGCAAACAGGCCCTTCTGAAGGGCAAGGCTCAAGACACTGCAGGGATGCAGTTTTTAAAACCATTCATTATGCAAATGGCTCATTTATTGCTGCTGAGCTGAAAGCAAGAATCCCAGGCATGCAAATAAAAATAAGCAGGGGGGGAGCAGCGGCGAGCAAGCGCGTGATGGCATCTGCTGACGGGGGCAACACACAGCACAGACCTGGCAGGCAGCGGCTTAGACTGGAATTTCAAACTACAGGTTGAAATCGGCTTCCAACCAACATCAGCGACTCCCCGGGCTCTGCAGGACCACAAGACCGGAGCATCTCCAGCGAGCTGGAAATTGCACATCACATCCTGCCGGAACCCTATTTATCCCCAAACTTCACTCGTCGCAAGACGTCTGAGCTGAGCACGGCTGAAATTCAATAATTCGGGGTCACCGGGCGCTTGCGTGTCGGCATAAACGGGAGAGATGAGGCGTGAAGGGGTTACGGGAGATTGCATCAGCGGGGTTGCAACAGCGCCAGAACCGCAAAGCTTTCTCAAAAATCTTAATAAACATCCCGGTGCTGGGTGGGAATGAGTGCTAATTAGCATCTGATAAAGATTCAGAGAGAGAATCCGGCTGGGAAAAGAGACGAAAGTCCAAATTAGCTATGCAGGCGGGAAACTTTAGGCAGGACTATCCTGGGAACAGCCTGCTTCCACGTTTCTCTTCTCACAGTGCCTGGAAGCACAAGGAGAGTCGCGTGTAAGATGCTCCGTGGCCAAGGATGAGCCTTTGTCCTCCAAGAACTGAATCATGCACAAACATTTCTGAAACTCGGCGCCTTCCAGCTACTGAATCTAATTCAGGTCCAAGTCCTGGAAATGACCTGGCACGGGGTATCAGCGCACATTACAGCCATGGGAAATAATAAGGAATTTAAAAAGCAAAACAGAAACATTGAGCTGAGTATTAAAGAACCTTTCAAGTTCAAACATGGGGGGGGGAAAAAAAGCACGATATCAAGCCGGTCCAATGTCAGCACTCAAGGTCAAACAGAAAAATAAATCTCTGCAGATCTGCCTTTTAAAAGCTATTGTTAGTACCAGTATGTTAATATCATTAACATAGAATCATTATGTAAATTCTGTTTTTTCAGCTCGGTCGAGGTAGTTTTACTGTAGGAGCAAAGTAGAAGCGGCTCGTGCGCTGACCTGGGGACCCCGCGATGCGCAGAGCGCACCCCCACAGCAGGTTTAGCACTCACGTTCTCCCCCTGTGTACCGGATTTGCTCATTTTTACATCCTCCTGTATCCTTAAACGCCATCGGTAAAGTTCTAGCTCAAACTGCGACAAAAGTCTCGTGGCCACTTTTGCTGCCAAAACGACCGAAAGGGCAAGCGAGATCCCGGCAGGATCTGGTGGAGCGTTCACGAACAAGCAGATTAATTGCCAAGACGGAAAGGTCCTGATACGCAACCACCCGACAACAATCAGGCAATCAGTCATTATGCGTCTGTTACTCAAAGCCCCGGAGCTGGCACAACACCCACGTCTGGAGCCACATCAACCCATACGATGACAAATATTGCTGAATGTTTCCTGCCTCAAAACCAGCCAGGCTCAGCAATTTCAAACCTGGCAATGGAAAAGCATAAATTTACCTGGGCCTGTAGTTTCACAGCAATAGCCGTATTACATTAAAACCAAACAAACAAAAGGTTTCTACAATGGAGAGACTGTTCCTCGCTTCAAACAGGAACATAAGAAATAATGTACGTGCAACAATACACCAATTGACTTGGCGTTTCACGCGCGCGGTCCTGCACAGATGAAGGACAAGTGCTATGGGCTGAATGGGCTCCATTCAGTACAGCTAATTAGCTGTATAAGCATATGCAAGATCGGGACCTAAATTTGTTCTGCGTCTCCTGGGACACTGATAACTCCTTTTTCTTCTTGTCGTGCAATGTCGATAGATAGCGCAAGTCTAAGGCAACGCTATAACCTCTGGCTGTCACACGGCATTTCTGTTGCAAAGACGTTAAGGTCGGGAAACAGCAGCTCAGGTGAAAGAAGAGTCTTGTCCGCGATGTTATCACAGGTTATTGTCAGAGTTGGGAGCAGGACTCATCTCTCCTGAGCTGCCACAAACCGATGCAAATACCCAGCCGTGCATAACACCACCGAAATATTTGCTGTGAAGAGACAGCGCGACGTTCAGATAACGGATCTGATTATCAGAAGCTGCATCCAGCGAGACGAGGCTCTAATTTCACTCATCTAAAACAAATATTGCTGCAACCGAGGATGAAGTCTCTTATTACAGGCTTGATCCCGTGACTTTTAGTTGCGCCGCGGAGCTCTGGCACAATTTTCTCCTCTGGCTGATCCCTTCGTGGCGGAGACGAAGAAGGGGAATGCGGCGTGTAGCACTAGAGAAAATTAAACTTGCACCAAAATATGGGTGACCACCACTAGATCCCTCTGAAATGTGGCTTTTGCACAGGACAGAGGTGGACACGGAGGTCTTCTGATAAAGCTGCCCATGTCTTGCAAAAAACCAGCCCCAGCCACGGCTGCTGGCTTCTTACCCCAGCCAGAGCACAAAGCAGACATCCCAAGGGAATAAAATTAACCTGGCGACTGAATAACATCCCTGACCCACCTAAGGAGAGCACCTTGGATCGAGCGGTGTTTGCAAAGAGCTCTGCAGGTCCTCGCGCGCACAAGGGAAGGAAACGACCGACAGGGTCTCGATCCCATCCCGGCTGGAATCGCTGGCAAAGCTCCCATGGGCTGCGGGAACGCGGCTCCAGGGGTGCAGAGCTGGGGAAAACGGGCTACAAGGGCTCAGCCCCCCTTCCCACACCAGCCAAAACCCCAAATCCAAGAGGTTTTAAAGAAACTGATGTCCAGTTCAGGTCTCTCCTACGAGATTTGTCCCATTCCTAAGTACTTTGGCTGATACTTATTAAAGGAAAAAGAAACACGACTGAAACATGCAGTAACCGGACTAAGTTCTTGCTACATTTTATTCCTTCCTTAATCTAAACGTATAGTCATAAGAGTAAGATATTTGCTATAAGGAAATGAGCTGTCAAGTGATTTACGGTCTCGCTCTGTCTCAACAGCTCCAAGTCTTCTCCAAGACCTATTTTTAGCAAGCTGTAAATTGGAGGCAATAAGGGACAGGGTGGGAGCCGGGAGTTGAGAACTGTATAAAGCAAATTCGTGTACTCGTCCGTTATCCTAATGCACCTATAACTGCCGTGTCGAGGTACCGTATGGACAATCATGGTCAACGTTAGATTGTCTTTACTGCTTCAAGTTGCATTCTTGCATGATATCAGCCTGTGCAGCCACCGATTCCAGGTTGATTGGTTGGGGTTTTTTGGGTTTTGTTTGTTTTATTAAGGGCCAAAACAGCTCATTGCCAATACGTACAAGGAACCCCCATGGCGTATGGATGCTACGCAAGACCAAAATCAGCTGGAATAAGCAGAGGCTTTTTTCCAAGAAAGCTCAAATAGAAACCTACACCTTCTACCAATTTCTCTTTCAATCATCTAGCTCCCCATCGACTATCAACTCCAATAGAAGCAGTTGCCTTATTCACATTTTATTGGTTATTCCAGCCAAAATTATTTTAATAATTCCCCTCAACAAGCACTAAGGCCCTATATTGCAGAAGCTTTTCTTTCCAGCATCTTCACTTGCAAATGATTACAATAATTATTCTAACTCCCATATAGCACTTTCTATACAAGAGCTTTAACAATGGAAAGTTATTACCGGAGCTTTAACAATAGAAAGTTATTACCAGCGTCCTTATTTGTGAGAACAAGGCGCAGAAAGATCAAATGAATTGCTGAAGATCATTCGGCGACTCGCTGGCAACGCCAGGAACAGAATTGTAATGTCCTGACCCTCCGTCCAGCCCCGATCTGGACAAGCAAAAGAAAAATCATCCTTGAAGCACGTATAAAAAGGGAGGGGTTTGTTTTAAAAAGTGCTGAAAATGAGCTTTTTTCAAAAGGAGCGGTGGTGGCAAACGTCCTTATCGGGTTACGTCAAGTCTGATAAAATTCTGAAAGAGATTAAATGACGCTACTGATTCCTGCATAGTGGGGAAATGGATAGAGATAGATAAAGATAGACAACTCTTTCCTCTCCCTCGTTTCTCATCTTCCCTTTGGTTTTTTTTGGCCCCTGAACTCTCAAAAGCGACATGTCCAAAACCACCAGTGAATTTTGACCATCTTGGCCAACGCGATTTGCTCAGAAGCACCAAACGTACACTAAGTCTCCGTGAAGCTCTCCCCTCTCAGAAGTATTTCATGAGACAATTTATTTAGGAGAAAGAACAGACCTCAATCAGCAGAAGGACCACGGAGAAACAGAATATTTATACAAAGCCACATCCTGACACCATACACGATGAAATCCTCCGAGGTGACTATTAAGGAGATTGCCCAGCGGAAAGGAAATTCAGCAAACCAGATTATCTCTAACAGGCTTATCCACTGGAAAAAATCATCAGAGCAGCGATGTGATAGTTTTGAAAGACAATGAATGAAAGGTAGGGGAGAGGAGAGATTGTAACAGGGTGACAAAGAGCGAGAATCCATAAAACACAGATTGTCACGGCCGGTGAGATGTAAGGACATTACGCCGCCCATCGTATGGCTGGGAGAGGAAAGAGGCGTCAAGATGTTCACAGCGCCTTGTGTCTATGGCTTTGCCGGGGCATTACGGCTTTTATCTTTTTTAATACAGTAAGAAGAACTCCCCTGTTAGTTCGGTTGACAGCCGTGAACTGGATCAAAAGAGCGTTTCCAGCAGCAACAATGAACTCTTCCTTGCAGCCGCGTCCACAGCTACGTCCCACAGCAGAAGAACAGTCTTCTCCAACCTGAGATCCCACATGTTTAAATCGACAGCAAACCTCCAACAAACTAAAAATCGGTGAAGGAATAAAGCTCATGGGATGGTCTTGGACTGGAAACTATGAGAGACAGTTAAACTCTTCCCACTGCTGCAGAGTTCCTGGAGGAAACAACCCCTTGAGCTGGACCATGACGGCTCTATGCTCTACGTTGTATCGTTGCTGAGCTAACAGGGCTTTTTCTTACGGGATAATTCTGTTATTTCCAACCCAGACTCCTCTTAAATCTCTGACCTTAAGCCAGAGCTCAACAGCAGCCAAGACACGCAGCCCTAAATCTTTACGTCCCCCTCCCTTGCCTCAAATGTACCAGTACCCCGTGTGCTCCTCAGCAGGGGAATTGGGTGGAATAATCAAGAAAAAAAAAAAATCCCAATGTGGAAAGGCTGAGAGGTCCAGGCATGGGAAGATGTCCCTGCCATTAGCTCTGGCCGCAGATGGGACAAGCAGGGACAGACAGATTAAGGGATTTGCCTGAGCTAATGACATGGACATCTTTCCAGTGACTTCACTAGGCGTTGGACCAAATTCCTGTACAAAGAGCTGCACTCAAGAGCTATCAAGGAGCTTAAGTCATTAGCATTTTCTAAGTACTTTTAGATCCTTGAATGAAAGGGACTATCAAAGTGCAAAGTAATTTTATTAATGATAACAGTCTAAGAGAGGCAAGTTGGATCCTTCGGTCTAAAGCCTTATGGTACAAATGGTTTTGTAACACGAAGGCACCACGAAGTCCTAAGAGATATTAAAGCTTCCTTTCAAAGACCAGACGCTAGTTTTCAACGATTCCCTTTAACTCAACAAAAGTTCTGACGGTAATTTTCACATTTCCATGCAGCAGCGTCGACCCAAAGCCACTTAGGGAAAGCGAGAGGATGAAAAACTTCTTGCAGCCGCTGGTGTCGGCAGAGTCGACGTGCCTGGTATGGTCGTGTCAGGACGCCGACCGCAGGCGACCCGCACAGCCCCAGATTCCTCCCGTCGTCCTGGGAAGCAGAAAATAAAGCTATCACGGGCTTCGTGCATGCCATCCTCCAAAATTATACAGAGGAACGGCACCCGGGCAGCGCCAGAGGACAGAAGGCAAGAAGCCTGGCATGACCACAGGCTGGCCTTGCGCTCGGTTATTTTCCTTCTTCAAAATCAAATCTCAAGCCTATAAAAACACTGGCAGCAGGCGCCGGAAGACGCAGAGTGTACTCTTGTATCGTTTCACTGGTGGAATAGACTTCATCCTGTTTCCTCTGGCCCCAGATCAAGCAAGACTCTTCACAGGAATTTTCCATTATCCTGTGGCAAACACACCAGGGCAATCCGGCCGCTTAACCGACTTACACTCTGACCTCCCCCCTTCAGCGGCGGCGAGATCGTGCATAAAGCACAAGCTATTTCTTGCACAACGCCCCGATTCCAACGCCGCGGAACGGGGGCTGGAAATCCCGGGCTGCGTTACAGGACCACGACGGGGTGATGGAGATGACACCGGTCTTCTCTGCTCCACCTCTGCCCGCCTCGCAGACCCTCCTGTCCCCCATTCCCAGTTGCTGAGCCCCTAATTTATTTCCCCAGCCCAACAGACTCAAAACCAGGGGGAGCATGGAAAGCCTCAGCATCACTCCTCTGCTTCTGCTTTGGTAAATGCTTTTCTTTCACTGCTTTTACTCTTGTCTGTGAACTCATCTCCAAAGCCCATACAACCGTCCCACCATCGCTCACAGCTGGATCTCCATGTGAAAGACACAGCGAGTGCCAAATTTACCCCGAGTAAGTCAAGGGAGAACATCCCAATGACTTCACCTCCCGTCCTCAGGCTCTGCAAACCCGCCAACACCTTTGCGGATACATCAGAGACCACCGATTAACACAGGTGCCCTCGAACCACCAAGGATCAGGAAGCCCCTTCGCATCGCGGGGCGGTGCGAGCGGTTTGCCCAAGGCGTGTTCACGGCGCCGATGAACGTGCAGCGCTTACCCCGGCTTTCCCTACGCCGCAGTTATTTGCTCAAGAAAAATGTTCGGCATCTCCTCATCCCTGCTCATTTCCGATGTGGTTTCTCCTCTCCCCGAGGTCACAGGCAGTGACAGGCGTCCCCGAGGCTTATTTGTGTTTGGAGCCATCTGCTAAAGCAGGGAGGGTTGAAACAGCCTACAATAAAAACGAGCCACTGAAGAGCACTGTGGTTTCCTTGGTAGGGGTGACCAAGTGCCAAAAAAATTTGTTTTACTCCCTTCCTCCCGGAGATCTGGTCTTGAATAGTGTGATGGCTCAGCTCCAACTACATAATCTCTTTTAGCAGCATGGCTCATATCATCTTGGAGAAGGCAGAAGGCTGCAACCCCAAAACCACGTGCTTAATTACGCTGCAGCGTATCAACTGTTCCACTTGGTCTGGTTTGCAGGGGACGGGGAATGCCAGGATGTCTCACCCCGCTGATATCTGCGCTTGAGTCCTAACAGCCTGCGAGTCCCCGCTCCCCGCCCTCGGCCACCACACCCTTCATTAAGCAGTCTGCGAATGAATTTTAAAAAGCCTTAATCCTGCAAACAGCTTCTGCATCACCAATCGAGCACAGCTCCGCTGTCGGCATCGCACGAAGGGGAGAGGAGAAACCAGCCCCCAGCGTGGGGGCCGGTGCACAAAGCCCACATTGTCCTGCCCTGCAATTAAAAGAAAAAAAAAAAAAGAAAAAAAAAAGAAAAAAAAAGAGAAAGGCCAAGGCTTTCTAATTGTGAAGGGGCAAAGCTTTTCTAGCGCGTATCCAGCAAACGGCAGGTTCGTGCACTGCAACGTGCAAGATGTTGCTTGCGCAGCCCAAAACCTCATTTGGGGTAAGGACCCTCATGGTGCCTGATGCTGCACATGCAAACAGAGATGCTGCTGCTCAGGGAGTTGCAATTTCAATATACCAGCCCCAGCTCACACTCGCTGGGCATTTAACGTAATGAGTTTTACAGGGGAAATGAGATCCGGAGCTTTTCAAAGCCTCTTTGCAATTTGTCAGCACCTTCCTCCCACTGTAAGGGATGAAGTTGTCGGGAATGCTGTGAAACAAGTGCCACATCACCTCTTTGAAACAAAAATATCAAGGGACCACATCACGTCTTCAAATATTAATCTGTACTTACCAACTAATCAGCACTGACAAAAATAACTCATCTAATTATCAGAACACTAGCACTTAAATAATGAATTATATGCCTTATTAGAAAGTATAATAGATCAGAGGACGTGAAGCAATTGCAATTAGTAAAACAAGAAACGCTGGAAAACAAAAAAACCCCAACTCTACAAGTGTGATCTGAAGTGTATAAATTTATCTTCCAAAATAGTGGCTCACCTCTTCTGACACACCAAATGGCAGGAAGGCTTGAAGCCCACTGCAATTCGATGAATACGATTCACCTTAAAATTGATAAATATTCCCTGCAAGGAATATTTGCGCTGCTCTCTCCCCAACCCCCAGCCCATCTCTCCTGCCCACAAATCCCTTTGACATGCAAAAAACCCCCCCTATTGATTGCAAAACATTTTAAAAATAAAAGAACTCCAATGCACTGGGTGTCTTTGAGATGGCATAATAGGACCTGAGCAATGGTAACTGATCTTTAAAATAACATCCTTCTTCCGACCAAGAGGAAAGATAGTGAGCTAGGGAAATTCCTCTTCATTTTAAAACTGCCTTTTAATAACCTGAGTGCTATTCGTGTGGATTGGGCGGTTATGACAAGGATAAATTAACTCAGTGTCCAAAATGGAATTTATTTAGCCCAGCCCCAAATAATTAATAACATTCCTTGCAAACAGGTCCTCAGGTTCCTCCCTCCGACAACCGGCACCAAGTTTGATGTTGGATGAAGAGGCTTTTGGTTAAAATTCCCCTTGTGCTCGACACACCATAACTCACTGCCGGGTTTGCTGCATTTTTCTCTCCGTACAATCCACAGGTACTTTTACTAAAATAAAGCACCTTTGGTTTCTTTAATGAGCTGAATAGGCCAGTTCTAGCCTACTCCACCTTTAAAAAAAGAGGCTTGCCCCCCAAAAAACAACGTGTTAATGCTTTTGCGCAAAAATATTTTCTGTGTGAGCTCACTTTTAGGGGAGAGTTTCAGCTGGAGACAATTAGGGAAGGTCAGGAATCCAACCCAAAAAGCGGAGGGGAGGATTTAGCTTGGAGCGTGGGGCTGTACACACCAAATCCATGGAACTGCCTGGGCACTCTGTGTCTCATGTAGGAACATTTGTTTGTGTAGATCCTCCAAGAGAAACCAGTCAGCCTCAACTTCAACTTTTGCATCATGCTAGAAAACAAGTATTTTTCAATCCAAACTAAAAGAGTACATCCTCTCGCCTACTTGCGGCTCAGGCTATACACAATGTGCACTAATGCATGGGAACGAGAGAAAACGACTGGAAATGAAGTTAAGTACAACCCAAGGTGAAGCCAAGTTGTTTGTTTTCATTGCTAAAACCCACAGAAAAGAAATGCAAAACATGAGACAGCCCAAAGCCAACGGTGAAAATCACATTCAGGCAGAGGATTTTCCGAGGGTAAATGTTTGTTTTCATCCCAGTGCACTTAGGTCAGCTTGAATTTATGTTAATACCATCAACGGAGCAGCGCCAAAGCACTCACACTTGACAACCTGTAGGTTGGTTTTTAAAACAAAATATTAATTTGTCCTCTTGGGCATGAATACCCAGCACTACTCCTCTCCCATTGCACCAGTATACACCAGTATAAGCCCGCAATACCTACAGCAACACTGATTTTGGCCACAATCGGTGGAGACTGCAGACAGCCCAACACTTTCATTTATTCTAAGCACCATCTTCTCACCAAATCTCCATTCTTCACATTTTTGTCTGCTATTGTGAGCGCAGTAGCGTTCCCGTGCCCGTCTCTCACGTCACTCCGGTCTCTCCATGCTAAATCTCTGTCCTGCCTGGTGCTCACAACACCAAGTTAATCATCGGTTGTGAATTTAATTAATGTGTTGTTTCTCCCTTCAACCAGATCATTGATAGAGTTGATAAATCAAACGTGCCATTGTACTCGGTAACACTGGATTTGTGACATTCCCCAGAGGACTGGGACATGTAGATCGAGGGATGAAATTCATTGAGACATAAATACAGCATCCTCATCGGTGGCAGTCGGATGTGATCACACTCCGGTGATGGGAGCATTATGTAAGGGAACATCGTGCTCTGGCCTGCTCGACAGAAATGCCGCAAGACCAATCCAGAAACACATAAAAACTGGCTGGCAATTCATTTCGTACATCACTTCTCGTTCCCCTTTCATTTGCGCTGCCAGATCAGTAACATTTACTTTTGTTTCGCTCAGCCAGAAACCGATCCTGACGGGGCAGTATTTTTATTTATTTTAAATGGAGGATGGAGACTCAAAATGGGGAATTCTCCATTTGTCATCTTCGAGACCATTAGGGGTTTTTGCCCTCCCCTTATGACAATGAAGCCGATCCCTCGTCCACGCTGGTGCTTTCCCATCACCCCCCATGTGCACCACAACCCCTGGGCTGAGCAAAACCGTCGGGAGGTTGCGATGGAAACTGAAGACCAAAGCAACATATAGAGCCAGCACCAACTTTGGACCAGCCTGGCTAAAGCAGCCCCACAACCGCCAGGCTTAGACCCTGGGTGTCCACCGCAGACGTCCAGCACCGCAATATCCGCAGTCTCACCACCCATCGGCACAGTCAACCAGATCCCAGCTACTCGGTGCGTCAGGTTTTGCACGGCCACTGGCCAGAAAGGAGGCATCAGAAATCATCTTATAAAAAACCCCAAACAACATAACGCAACGACGGCAAAAAACCCCTTGTCCGTGTGCAATCTTGTGGCTCAGCATCTCTTTCTGCTTTTCCTTCAGGTTTGTGCTGAGCAGCCTGGCTGGTTGACAGAACTTCCCACCGCTTGGAGCAGCGGCAATGCAGAAAAGCTCCCATGGTGAACAGGTTTCAATGATGGAAGGGGCAAGGCAAAGCGCGAAGAGGCACGGCTCTGAAGCCAGAGCCATCTTCATGTGGAGGACCAATCCAAAACCACAAGGGTCCTGGATGTGCGTCCTGACCTTGAAAGACCCGAGAAGATCTCAGTGGACGCTCTGAGACACCAAGACTTGACCGAGATGCCTCCCCAGGTGGGTCACGGAGATGCGTTGGGCAACAAGTAGTGCTGGGAACACCCCTGAGGAACCAACTCCGCTTACGGGCACCTCCAGACGTCATTTGACGCAAGCACGACAGCCTTTACCAAACGCAACCCATAATTAAGCTGAAGCGGTGCCTCAGTAGCCAAGGTGATGCTATGGGTGGGATCATCTCACCTGCTGCCCCGCCATTCATCTCCTGCTGGGACGTCTGAAATATCTGGGAAGAAATTCCCTCTGGAGGTACCGACAACCAGCCCGGACAAGACCTGGACCTGTCGGAGGGCTCAGCTCGGGCGTGACGAGTCTCGGCGCGGGAGCCCGGCCAAGGTTCAAGTGCTTCGCAATTAACTTTCACAACAAACCAAAGCCTCAAGAGCTTTTCATCTCCAAATAAGTAGGAGATGTGGGTCCACGCCAGGGTTTTTGTGCCCTCGTTTATCGGCGCTGATGAAGACCTCGCTGCTTTTTGCCTGTTTGCGAGCGCGTCCGTGCAGTTAGCTGCCTTCGTTTCCGTAGCAGGCTAACGAAGAAAGGCCCGGCGTAGCTGTGCAACAGGTTAAAACACGGGGAACATTTGCTTAGCAGTTCAACCTCATGCAAATAAGCTTAAAGGAAACGCTGAAGAGCAAAGAGAAAAATTCCAGCACAGGTACAACCCACAGCAGAAATCTCCTGGTCGTGCTGCTGTTCTTCACCATAAAAATAAATTAAAAATATTTTTTAAAAATATGTATATATAAAACATTATTTCATCAGAAAGTAGCTAATCTTCTCTGCTAGTCATCATTTGTAAGAGGTGAAATAACTAACAAAGCAAGTTGGTGCTTGCCTGAATAAACAGGCAGGAAGAACCTCCCGTGTGCAGATCCCAGCCGGGCAGGATAACACCCCGGCAGCGGCTCCTCATTAGGATCCTTTGTACGGCGCTCGGCACCCGGACAGACACCGTCCTCGTGTTCACGGAGTTCAGCGCCCAACCAGCCCCTCGTCGTGATAATACTTTTAATAACACCAGGAACGACAACTCGCCTGGGAATACCCCAACTTTCCTGCGCATCCCTCGTCCGTCGGTGTGAAACGGAGATGCCCGCTGCAGCGCGCACACACACACGCTGTTTGTGGCTTTACCCGGCAAAGTTTTGGCTCAAATTCAGAAAGAACTGGCTCTATCTCGCCCAGGACAATATTTACTCAGCTCGAGCGTGAGCGCACTGATAAAATACAGTGTTTTGCGTAGCACTCGTGTTAGGATTTATGGGATCTGTTCTGTTCTGGACAGGCTCCTGGAACTCCCTTGATATCAATGGGAGCCGTGCCGGCGTTCAGAGGCACAAATGGACTTTTTGGTGCTGTGTACATACTGAAAAGGGCCCCGGTCCCATACCTGCAAAAGCCAAAGGGCGAGGGGCTGGGTTACAGGTGGGCAGTTGACATCCTCCTGGATTTAATTCAAGCCTCAGCCGTAGCATCTCCGGTACCCTACACCTCTCTCCACCCTTGTTCCCTAATAGAATGGAATAAAGGCAAATCTTTGTGCTTTTATTCAAAGTTCTAATTCAAAGTTCTGTGTTATTTTTCCTTACCTTTTTTTTTACCCCTTTTCAACAGAACAAACAACAAAAACTTTTTGGTCGTGTTAATTACCAACTTAATACTGCTCTCCTAACAACACACACACAGATTTACGATGAGATCAGAGCAGCTCTGCTAAGCAGGGATAAACCTAGTATACTATAGAGGGTTATACTTTTTTATTAGTCTTTCTTGTTGGTCTAATTAATGGTATTACCCTCTGAACTGTGCGCACACACTTAGAGAAATTCAAGATATGCTGAAAACATGCCCCAGAGGAACCAGAGTATGTTTAATAAGTTCCTACAAGTTATCTCCAGCACTAGGTGCATTCATGCCATCCACTTGTAGCCAGCAATACCAACTCGCCTTCTTACTCAAGACACTTGGTTTGATAAGTGTCTTTGACCATCAATACAAAAAATGGCATAAATAAAATCATCTTCAAAGCACCACTCCAGTTTTTCCACTTCCCCTCTCCTCACCAGATTGTCACAAAGACATCGACACACATTTGCTGATTCGAGCCCAAGAAAGATGCAAAACGTCACTGCAAGATAACCTTGTGCTTGCATTGGCAGTAACGACCAAAAATGAATTAGCAAATGAGAGCTACTTCACAAAAACTGTTAGTTAAGCAAAATATCCCCCCAATTTGGAGTCTTTATGTACAGCTGCAACTAAAAGGAACCGGAATAAATCACAGCAAGTCTTCAAGGCTCAGATAATTTTCCTTTTTGAAGAGAACCCAAAAGCTCAGCTGCTCCCAGCTCGGGATACACTGGGGGATCCAACACCGGCATTTTTGAAGGTATCTGGGTACGGAGCACCCAGCCTGAGATGACACTGGACATGAGCTCCTGCGGCAGGTCATCCGCCAACCCAACGGCCAAAGCTCCTTATTATGCACATCCTGACCAAGGGGCAGGTCCCTGCAACCACACAGGCACCAAAATACCTCCCCAGGCCTTTCGGCCCCCTGGGCTTGGCTCGGGCTGTGACAAAGAACCGGGTCAGGTCACCCACATTGTCACAGAGCTGGTGACCATCTCTGGAAGGCACCGAGGTGGGGAAAAGACCCTTGAAAATTAGGGGAGATGAACGTTAGGAGCTGCACTAAGTGCCACGAGACCAAGAACCAGCGGTATAATCACATTAATAAAGGCCCTGAAAAAGGCTTCAGCCCTGCAGTTCTAGACGCGAACGCCGCTCCCGAAGGCGCCCACAAAGGGCCTCTCGCTAATGAGCATTTACTTGATTTCTCCCTGTGCAAACGTGACCGTGCAAAGCCAGGTTTGACAAAACCTCGTGCTGAGGTCAAAGGTGTGCGTGCTGCCATCGCGCTATCGACAGGCTGTCACCGCCACACCAGCCGGCTCCGCTCGTTTGATATTATCTGATCGTTTCATGCTGCCGACGAGCGGAGTTCACCCGTTATCTGCATACGGGATTTTAATCCTGCAGGGTGGTCAATACCACGTTATTGTTGGACTAATTAACAGGCAGAGCTCTCGTTGCTTTTTTTATGCGTGCTACCCCCCACAAAGGAAAACATATATAGAATAATCACAACCATACACTGAGATTTAGCATCGGGTTATTTCCAGGAGCCACGGACTTTCTGAGGCGCATCAGTCCAACCCCGGCAGCGCAGGGAGCACTACAGTCCACAAACCACAACAGCATCAAATAAACCTCAGCCCAAGGTAATATGGTTCCATTTAAATGAAAAAAAGAAAAGAATCCTTAAGGAACCTACAAGGTACTCAAAGCTATTTAGTAAAGTGCTTTCCATTAATCTTGCCATACATGTAATGCTGAATCAAAGATGTTCTGCCGCTGCAGAGCAAATGTGCCCATCAGAGGAATTATGCCCCAAATCAAACTGGTCCCTAATGAATGCACTCGGAAAGCGCAGTGATAGGCAGGGTGTGGAAGATGTGTTAAATGAGATCATTTACCAAAATACCCTGGAAATGATGCATGTCCAAGGAGGAACAGCACATCAAAAGGTTCTCTGCAAAGGTGGCGAAAATGCAAAGTGCCTTCTGAAAATGCAAAGTGCTTTCCGAAGCTTTGCTCTGCCTGAAAGCAACAATAAACTGTACTCGGTGCCGCACGCGGAGCAACCCGGGCAGCTGCGGGTGACCTTTCCGGGCGCCACACGCTTTGTCCCGGGGACAACGGCCACTGCAGACCTTTACACAACCCCAGCAAAACTTTCACAGCTTGCAAGCAAATCCTGGGAGCTCAAGTCACAGAGCTGCCCCAAAGCCACTCAGTGACACGGGTACAAGAACATCGGCAAGGAGAGCGAGGTGGCAGCTCGGAACCCCTGCTCCAGCATTCCCCGTTAACCCCTTTCGCTCCCTCCGAGGACGGCACGTTCAGCAGCTCCTACACCAGGCAGGGGACGTCCCCAGGAGATGCTGGGGACCCACTCGTGTCCCTTTCGTCCCCACCACCGCCTCTCCCAGCAGCTCAACAACCCACCAAAAGCATCACGTTCAAAAGCATCACATCCCCGGGGCTTTGCAAGAATCCACTCCCATGCCAACACTCAACAACTGCCCATGTACCTCATCATTAATAAAGCCTGAAGCGTTTCTGCTTATATTACAACACACTGCTCCAAAATACGCCTTCGTGGCACTAAATACAGCCCTTTGCATTAAATAGGTGGCCCTTCTACTGTTTCTCAGACCCACGCCACGGGGAGCTTTTTCTTTTGATGGGTTTTCCCACAGGAGCTGCACAGCTTCAGCCCCACCAGCTCCTGCTGCTTTTCGTGGAAATTCAGTAATTCCCTTAAACCGGCCGCTCGCCTCAAAATGTCAGGTTTGGACCCCTCTGTACCACAAACAGAAACCCTTCAGGAAACCAGAGCTCATTTGAGCAAAACCCTGCATGGCTTTAAAACAAGCTCTGTTCCCAAGGATGACAACAATGATCTCAGCAGATTCAATCACAGGATTCAAATGCATGGGGAGCGCGCGGTGTCTCCACCTTTCGTGGTTCCCCCTCTCCTGCCTGAGCCATCACTTTGGTGGGAAAGAAATAATGACAAATTTGGGCAAAGCCATTTAACAACTCCAGATACATTATGTGGGATATGAAAGTTCAAGGAATTAACGTTAAGAATCTGCAGGTGGATAAAATAACAGGTTTTGCCCGAGTAGATAATGCAATAATTGATAGACATAAAAGCAAATAATTGGGTGTATTTAAGGCTATGAAAAGCAATGCTGAACACACAGAGAGATGGAATATTTTGCTGTTGCAGGATGAAGAATATTTTCTGAATGTGCACTCAATGACACTGTCCAGCTCTAACAGAGCGTTCCATGCCCAACGAATCACCCAGGGCTGGGCTCTCCTCTTCCTCGCGCCCTCAAACAGGAGTCGTCCCAGCACGGCACCAAGCGGAAAACTGGTCCCCAAGGTCTTCTCCAGCAACATCCTTGTGCCCAGATCTCCGGCAACAGGCTGTGATGGTCATGCCAAAAAATGCCATGCCCTCCTGGCTTTCACAGAGGGCAGCCGCTGTTCAAAACGCAGCTGCCTTGGGAGATTTTTCCTACTGAAAAATCTCAGTATAGTCCAGTAAAACCTTTACAGCAGCCCTTTAGGTTTCTTCTAAGATGTTCTTTTTCCCCTCCTGCAACTTAAGAGAGCGTCTAGACCATCTAAATCTAGACATCAAAGGTAAGTTCCTCTGATCTGTTCCTCAAATCAATTTGCTTTGCTTTCCACCCCTAATGCAGCACATCTCCCTGGAAAACAGGCAAACGCTTCCTGTGCTTGTGCGCCTGCAGCAAATTTCGACCTGCAAGAGTATCTTACAGCAATCAGAAATATCCTGGAAAAAAAAAAAAAAAATCCCACTTGATGATGGGAGGGCAGACTGCTCAAACCAGCCCGAGCACCAAGAGCACAATCTTACAAAGACCTTTAAACACATCCCGAAAGGGTACGGAACGCTCCTGTGCGCCCCTAAACCACGACACACCAAACTGAGCATTTTAGGACATTCCGCTGCTAAAAGGGAGCAATTAGGACAATTAGCCAGCTGCACGAATACAGTGCTGACCTTGTGTCATCTTCCCTGCCAAAAACTACTTCTCCACAGCAACGCCAGCTCGCCGGGTTTGATTGCTGTTGCAAAAACGAGTCACAGGAAAACCTGACGACAGGCATCAGCACGGCATTGCGCTCACCTGCTTTCTTTACATCCCACACGTATCCACACCAAACACTGTTTTTTTTTTCACCCCAACGTGGGCTATTTTCTGCAGCAAGGAGATGTAACTCCCTGCTGAGGGAGGACACGCTCTCACGAGAGAGGAGGCGATGGAGAGGTTTGGGATTCTCCTTCAGATTGCCACCCAGCGCAGCAGGACAACAAAGCAGAGATTGTAGAGGAGCGGAGCGCGTCCCCGGGGGCAGCTGCAGCAAAGGCTGTGACACAGCAGCTCCCCATCAGGTAACCCCAAAGGTTCAGCTCTCACACACAGCCTGTAAAACCTGTGAAATTTTAATTTAGAGGGAGAAGTGCCAAGAAAAGATCCGAGGCAGAACAACCCTGTCAGGACTGAGGAGGGTGAGAAATAGATTTATGGATGCCCTCAGAAGAGATGCTGCTTCCAAAAAAAAAAAAAAAAATAGTTTGTGGAAGCAGCAAAAGACACAGGCGAGTTTCCAAGACCGGGATGCAGCCCAGGCCTGGACCGCGCCGCAGCAGAGCATCACTCAGCCCCTTTTCCTTCTTCAACGATGAGGCTGATCCTCTCCCAAGCCCTGAGCCTCCCGGGTGCCCAAAGTAGATCCGTGATGCCTTTACCACAGCACCACGGTCCCCTCGTCTTTCCATGGGCATCTTCGCTCCTTTCCCATCATCCGAATGATCCAAAAGCAAAGTCTAGCCGTGGTGCTGCATGCACTTAAAATCTGCGGCTGACCACACATCCACAAAACAAAGCTCAAGAGCTTTTTCCACTTCTCAAGGCAAATGCAGCCCTGCCTGCTGCAGCCCTCACGCCTCGCAGGTGTCAGAAACCCTAATGAAAAAAGCCCGTTTCCTATCAGGTGTTCCACGTAAAACTAGCGCTCTGCCACAGCTCATCTTCCACAGTAAGCAGCGGAGGTCTTTGCAATTTAGCAATTTTCAGACACATCACTTCATCAGGTAGGACAAAAAAAAACCCAAACAGAAACCTGCCCCCAAAGCCACCCATACCAGGTCTAGCTGGGAGCAGCCAGGCTGCACCAAGACCGCCAGCTCCGTCGCCACCCCGGCGGCTCCTCACACGGATCTGGGGCAGGGGAAGACTAACGAGATGAGAGAAATAAGCAATTTGTCAGACTACTGAAGCCGTGTAGCCAGAGCCCGGCTGAGGGCACTGGGGTATCAGGACGTCCCTGGGAGCTGCCACCTCCGCCCAGTGTCACACTCAATCACAATCAATACCTCTGCAAAGTTGTTCTTACCCGGCGATGCTTTGTCCTCCCACAAAGCGTCTGTTGTCTCAGGTGCCCTTGGTTCACAGCCCATCAGCATCACTGAACCTCAGGCTCTTAACCCAGGGGAGACACCCCCAAACCCACCAATTATTCCCCCTTAGGCCAGGAGTACACAAGGAAAACCTTGGAAGGAGCTTTTCAACTTTGCAACTTCTGCAAACAAACCGACTACGAAAAGGACTTTGGCCAACGCTTTCAAAAGCCGTTATTCCAAGTCTGTTCTGGTGGGACAGCCCAGACCTGCTGCTTCTTTTTCTTTTAAAAAGGCTAAACCCATCCCACGTCCTGCTAACACAGCGCACATCTCCAAACTTCAAAATAAGCATTTGTCCAGCTTGAGGTCTCCAGACCTGTTGCTCCCCCAAAATCCATCTCAACATCTGGCAGCATCAGCCATAAAGACTCAGGCAAAATTTTCCGGCAAGAGAAAGCAGGAACAGATTGCAAAGCTGGTGGCGAGCAAGGAGCGAGTCCCTGAGCCCTCAGCATCCCACGGGTGAGGATGCCGCCTGACAAACGCGGTCTCTGGTTGACCGATTCCCCAGGGTTTCACGCGGAGACGGAGCCGCAACCCGGCTCCGCGCGCCGCACCACGAGCACAGCGGTTCCGCGAGCTGCTGCGTCAGTACCGAAGGCTCTTACCTCACGCTGTCAACAAGAAATAATGAGAATTGAATTTTAATAAGCTGGAGACCGAAGCACAGCTATATATCGTGCTAGCGGCTAATTTATAAGGATGCGCATCGGTCCTGTTTGGTGCAAGGAGAGGAGCAGGGGCCGCTCAAGGAAAGACATTTGCCCTCAAAGGCTGCACAAGGAGCCTCCCCGGCTGCAAAGCCTCTTCTGGCAGCTCAGACAGTTTCATATCAAGGATGCAGATGTTTCTGCATCACCTGGCCCCAGTGCCAGAGAGCACAGAGTTTGCTAGCATATCTGGAGTAATAAAGAATAACTAATGGAAGGAAAGCCTGTCCTTTTGGGGGACACCCAGCCTCACCAGTGATTATTTGATAAAGTGTCTGAATCCAACAGAGAAAATCACCCTTAACTGTCCCTGAGTTTAAGACTAGGACCTGTTTATTCCTCCTTCTCCCCATCTGCATGTCTAACACTAAACGTCTTCATGGTTATGCTACAAACCGGGGAGTCAAACCCCCTGGATTCCGTTGTCCTTCAACTTCTGAGTTTACTTGAGTTTACTCATCCCCAGGAGCTTCACTAAAACTCCCCTGGATGGGCCCTAAGGGAACAATAATCTAAATATTACGCTAAACATGCCAGATGAGGCTTTTGAATAGGAAAACTCCAGAAAGGATATTTTAAATTTCCATTTGCAAAGACTAAGATGTAATGGGGATCTGAAGTGCTGTCTGCAGCCAGCTCCTTGTGTCTACAAGAACCACGTGAACATCACTACACACAAATTTATTCCCCAGTGCACGCAATTGTTTCAGAGCATGAAACTAATTGCTCCCTCACCCCATGAACTATGCAGGACAGAGGTAAATAAAGTAGGAAATTATTAGAAAGAGTAATAGTACAGCAAGACCTTGATCTTGCGATAAGCTGGGTGCAAAAACGCTCCCGATACTCGACTGGACAGCAGTATCCATATTCCTCGGGTTCCTTTATGTTATCAGCTCTCAAGTTCTGGAAGAACAAATGGCAGGGGAGATTTCTGAAGGGATGAAAATGGTACATTTTCAACAGCCTGAGATGATTACTCGCAAAATAGCAACAGCACAGAGCCCAGAGGTAACTGATTGCCTCCTGGGTAAGAGTCCAAGTCTTTGCATTGTAGCTATGAAAGTGTACAGAGATCAAAAAGAAAAAGAGAAAACTCTATTTTAGGCTGTCACGAGCACAAAGGTCCTCCTGGCCCTTTGGCATCGCCGACTACCAAGACACGACTGAAATCTTTCTTATCTGCCCCAGATCAGTGCGCAGCAAGGAGGAGAAACCCTTTATTCCAGGAGCAGGGGGCAGCTCCTGTTCCCTTCCCAGCTGAATTTCGGCAGCGCCCGTGCAAACACCACCGTCCCCAGCCCCGCACAACGTGAGCCGGGACTCGGCGACCGCCCCGTGCCACCAACGCTCCGAAATAGGAAGCGAGACGAGCCAAATGCTGAGCCAGGTATTTATTAATAACACTTAGCTATTGATTGCGCTTTACATCTTCAAGCACTTTACCAACATTAATTAAGGTGTTTTCCATTTAATACCAGGAGGAGACTAAAGCAGAAACATGAGGCTAAACAGACCAACCGCCTGATTCAGGTGGCAAGTTCTTGCACCCCAGCTTTGCGTTTCCCCCCAGATATTGCTTTTATTCAAACCACTGAAAACACAAACGCAGATTCAGCAAAGCCAAAAGCCCAGAGGTGCACCCAGCGTGAACGGGGGCCACAGCTGAGCACAAAAGCTGCACCAGCGCTTGCTGCGACGCTCTGCTGCCAACCTGCATCCCCCCATCACCAGCATCCCGACCCGACCACAGGCACGCCTTTTGCTCGCAATTAATTCAACCAATATTAATTCGAACCAGAATTCAAACACGAGGGTGCTGACACACAGCTCTAATTGCTGCGCTAAGCGCCGGGGACACGCAGTATTGATTTCCCTCCAGGTTTAGACGGAGGCTGCAGCCAAACTACTTCTTCCAGCAAACTCGCCGTTTAAAACCGACTGTCAGGACTGAGAGGTTCGAATGATTAACACTCACGCTGAGGACTGTAACAATACACAAGTTTCATTCCTACCCACGTACGCACACCCACCATCCACTCCTGCTCTTGCACTTTGCTGAATTCTTCCACTTTTGTTTTAAATTACGTAAAACAGGCCCTTGAAGCACACCTCGCTGCTGGAAAAATAGAGCATTGCAGGGGAGAAAAGTCTCCATGTGCACAAAAGGGGCAGAGTTATTACCTGGAGCCGTCTCGAGCTGCACCATAATTATAGAAATAACACATTTCACCAAGTCAGCGTTAATTACTGCCTGAGCATAGCAGGGGGGACACATTTACCTCCTTTCGCGTGGCTTGGGACTGACCCGGAGCACCTGCCTGCAGCGCTGGGATCACCGAGCTCCTTCCCATGACAAACAAAGGGACCAGACGATTCTCCCACCTGCTTCTCCACCAGGACCCAAGCAGATCCTCACCACAAACCCGTCAGCCACCCCAGCACATCCCACATTTGCACCGGCAGGTAAGCAGCTGCCCGTCCAACTCACTCCTGCCTTCCTTTAACATACATCAAACAGCTCAGCAACCCTCCTACTTACAAGATGTGACAACAGAGCTATTCAGAGATACTTGTTTTCACCCCATCCTTCTGAACACCATCACAAAATCCTTGAGGAAAAATGTAAAGTTCACTACAGATACCTTAGGCCTGTCTATACAAACCCGGAGTGGTGTAGGAGAGCGTATTTATGGCAGTATGTAAACAATAGTAGCAAACTTAGGGAGGAAACTCAAAACAGAGAGCGAATCTAATCAGCAGGAGGCCAAGTACTCTCCCCTTTCTCCTCAATAAGCACGATGAACACAATGCTCTTCAGATGCAATTTTATACTTAACTGATCGGCTTCTGTTATAACACCAGTGGTATGTGGCTGCGTATGTCACATCTTAAGCAGCAGCCTCTTAAACTCACGAGGAATGAAAAAAACCTCACAGATCTACAGCTACAAGGCCAGAGAGTCACCCCTCGTAAGGGAAATGTCCTCTCTCCTACCCCTTAGACACCAGCACCCTGAGCCAAATTTGCCACCTTAAGGAGGGGGAGGATGTAGTGACTCCTCCAGCAACTTCAGCAGCTGCCCAAGGTACCACTCGTGCACCCCGACAACGGGACCGCTCCTCACCACTGGTCACAGGGACGCCACAACCCCCAACATATCACTTTTCACCCCAAAGTGCACGTAATTATAGTTATTAAGCAGAAGGGCACACCTTTTGGGGAACGGAGTGCATTTCTTCAGCACCATTACACTATGCCAATTCTGCTCCGGCACGCTGACAGTAAAGGAACCCAAAGAGGAGTTTTTGCATCACTCAACAGATTGGAAAACCTCCAAGGAAGGCAAACGAGAAACCCTGGCCCTTGGAGAACCACACGCACATCCCTCCCTTGCTGGGGTGTCCTGCAGGAACAAGGGCACTGCCCCTCTGCAAAAACACACGCTTCTCCCCAAAAGTCTCCTGGAGAAGAAACAAATCGCAGTATAGCCACAGAAATAGGTGTGTGCACCAGCAGCCACAGGATTTCACCTGTTTTTCTAGCTGGAAGGCTGCATTTCCACACGCTGATGCCCCTACAGTGCGTCACCAGCTGCGTTCCTGATGCCCCCGCTCCGGCGGGGATGATGAAGGCATCCTCCGTCTGCCCTCTCAGCAGATTTTTATAAAAGAAAGCACCTCGGTAACCTGGATGCGGACATGGTTTAGATACCAACAGGAACCTATACGTGTTACCCGACTGCACATGTAACTTTACTCCCCGCGTACCCGCAGCTCCCAGGAAGCTCTGCTGGGTCCAGCTCCTGCCGCCCAGCAAACCCACCTGATGATGGATTAACTTTGTTTAACAGCTGGAATTCACACACCACACCCCTGCTAACGAAAACAGCAGAATACAACAAGCTGGATGGAACAAATCCACAAATTAATCCCTGTAAATCAATTTGCATTAACGCCACGAACAAAATACCAGCAGTGAACCAGCAGCCGGCTGGGAGCAGCGGTGCCCACTGAGACCTACACCACCTCTGAAAAGCTACAGCTTAACCGAAATGCAACTGTGAAACAACGCCAAACCACCATACCAAGAGAGACCCACAGTCAATAAGGAACATGTAAATTAACAGCTGCTGCTGATTTTCTCACGCAGGTGTAAATTCAGTTCAGTTATTGGGAAAGGGGAGGGCTTGCGTGATTTCTGATCTGACACCAAGGCTGCTCCAGGGTGAGCTGTCATGCAAGCTTACAATTATTTAGTAAATATATATATATATTTGCATTTAAATGTTTTTAAAGTAACCGTGATAGCAGCACCGGTTTGATGAGCAGAAAGCAGCACATCTCAGCCAGATGAGAACCGGACCCCGTCAAGAGCGCTACAGAAACAATCCAGACCCCATTTGTTCACGCAAAACCAAGAGCACAAATCACTCCCCCCGCAGCCCGTTTTCCACGCTCGGCCTCCGCTGCTCCAGCTCCGAGGCCTGGTGACAACTTTTTAGGGGGTTAAAAGCGGCGGCGGGGGGGGGGGCGGTGTTAGGCATCGCGCAGGGGCCGCGCAAGCCAGATGTACCACAACACACGCTGGGCACTGGCTGCGCGGGGGCGGCTCCCTGCAGCCCCGCGCACACCGCGCTCTCCCGCTGCCGGGAAGCCGGTTCGCCCCCCCCCGGCCCCTCCCGGAGCGAGCGGAGCCCCGGGCCCGGCGGCAGCGGCAGCACGGGGAACATGGCTGCTTTGCCTGCCCAATTACGAAACCGGTTATGGGAGCCGGGGTACCGGGGAGAGCCGGCGTGCAGGGAACGGGCGAGTTCAGCAACGCGCTGGGGATGGCGGGGAGGGGGGAATCCTTCCTTGGGCTGGGGGGGTTGGAGCCGAAAAACACGGGAGAAGTAGCAGGGAATGAGCAGCTGCTCAACAGCAAAGGGGGATCCGCAACCGGCGGGTGGAGCCGCGTCCCGACGGGACAGACACACACACACACACCCCCACCCCGCTCCCCATTCCCCACCCCGCAACTAAAACACACAATGAAAAATCACAACAAATGGACGCGGTTTGGAGGCGGCGCCCGCGGAAGGACCCGAACCCCCCATTCCCTCACCCCGCCGTCGCGGGGGGGGGCGCGGAGCGGCACCCACCTTGCGCGCTGTGCGGGCCGTGCTCCATGGCCGGCTCGCTGCCCAGCTCGGCCAAGCGACGGCCGGTGGCCGCCAGCTCGGCCCGCAGCGCCGTCACCTCCTGCCCCGCCGCCTGCAGCGCCCCGTCGATGCGCAGCGCCAGCTGCTTGTTGTCGTCCATCATGTGCAGGATTTTGGCCTGGGGGAGGGAGGAAGAGGAGGAGAGAGGTGAGAGAGCGGGAGCGGCATGCGCCGCTGCTGGGGGGGGATGAAGGGGGAGGCGGGCAGGGGGCTGTGCCGGGAGAAGAGGCTGCCGGAGGGGGGAGCGGAGAGAGTGGGAGTGGGCTGGGAGAGGGGGCGGCGCGAAGGGGAGCGGGACTGGGCGAGGGGGTGCAAAGGGGGGGGCTGTGTAAGGGGGGGGCTGTGCGAGGGGGTGCTGTGCACTGGGGAGCTGTGCGAGAGGGGTGCAAAGGGGAGCGGGCTGTGCGAGGCGGGAGACTGCGCAAGGGGGTGCAAAGAGGCGGGGGGGGGGGGTGCAAAAGGGCGGCGGGGGGGTGTAAAGAGGGTGCAAAAGGGGGTGGGGTTGCCCAAGGGGGAGCTGTGCGAGGGGGGGAATACTGTGTGAGGGGGGTGCAAAAGAGACAGGGGCTGTGCAAAGGGTTCTATGCAAGTGGGGAGCAAAGGGGATGGAGCTGTACAAGGGGAAACAGGTTGGAGGGGCTGCTCTCTACCTGTTGCCCCCCCCGGCAGCCCGGGCAGGGTGAGCGCGGCTCGGGCACGCGTGGCGCTCAGCGGCGGAGGTGGGTCCCTCTTTGGGGGGTGCAGCCTTGCGGCAGCGCTGCATTAATAACGAGACCCCCCCCCCCCCTCACCCCCCCCGGCAAGTTCGGTGCAGCTGCGGTGAATGCTGCAGTGCCCGCGGCTGCCCTGCAAATGCCACTCATTAAGTGCTTTGCTGCTAATTAGGCTCAGGTTCTCTCCGCTCCGTGGCCATACCCAAAAGCTGCATGCAGCTTGCTAAGGTAAAATGGGCTCCAAAAATCCCCCTGAAAGGATTTTTTTGAGGGAAAGCGCAATCTCTGTATCCTGTAGCAATGGTTAATGTGAGAGCCCTTACGCTGGCAGCTCATGTGGCACGAACCCAGGGTGAAAAATCCAGAATTATTTGGTATCATCGCTGGCGACTGCTAGAGGGAGCGCTGCTGTTTCCCTGCGCCTCAGCGATGCCTTGGAGGGATGCACTTGTATGCTTGCCAGGGCCTGGGCTGCAGCGAGGCTGCGGTCCTGCACCCGGCAGCTGCATCCCCACCAAACCGTGATGCTGCAGAGCTGTGGTCCTGCGTCCAGCAGCTGCATCCCCACCAAACTGCGATGCTGTGGTCCTGCGCCCAGCAGCTGCATCCCCACCAAACCGCGATGCTGTGGTCCTGCGCCCAGCAGCTGCATCCCCACCAAACCGCGATGCTGTGGTCCTGCGTTCAGCAGCTGCATCCCCACCAAACTGCAATGCTGCGGTCCTGTGTCCAGCAGCTGCATCCCCACCAAACTGCAATGCTGTGGTCCTGCACTCAGCAGCTGCATCCCCACCAAACTGCAATGCTGTGGTCCTGCACTCAGCAGCTGCATCCCCACCAAACCGTGATGTTGCAGAGCTGTGGTCCTGTGCCCAGCAGCTGCATCCCCACCAAATCGCAATGCTGCTGCTCTGGAAACTGCTGCCTGCACAGCTGCACCTCCCCAAACCATCCCTGCTCCCCAAAACCACGGGCAGCAGCGCTGCCTGTTTTCACCTGAGCTGTGCGCACCTTGAAAAGTTAACAGAAAATCAGAACCCTTAAGGAAGGAGGGAGCAACAACCTTGCTCGTGTCTCAAATTTGCTAAAGCCTCCAATATTTGCCTAAACCCAGCTGAACAAGCTGAGGATTTGAGGCATTTCCTTGAACTTGAACTTCAGGGTGCTCCTTTTCTGCGTCGCCGCTGGCGTTGCAGAGACCTTAGCCAAAATTCGGTAAAAACGTTAGAAAAGTGCTTCCCTTCTCAGAGAACTGCCCGGATGAGTCTGGGAGAGGCTTGAGATGAGCTAAAGCAGAATCGCGTCAGTGTCCCGCGCTGTGACGGTCCCCGGGGAGCGCTGGGATGTTGCTCTGCAGAAGCAGAGGGGTTTGGGATGCAGCATCCCCAGGCAGCGTTCAGGAACAGAAATCAGGTAAATGTCATGTTGGTCCACTGAAAAACAACATTAAGATGGGCCTGCGTCCCCCAAAACCTCAGACCTGATCTGAATCGTGTATCAAGCCGGCTGTCCAAGAGCCAAAAGGATCGAGTCCTTGTCGAGTATCATCTAGGCCTTGTAATCTGGAAAAGGATTTTGTAAAACAAAGAAAATCTAGTGTTGAGATAAATGGTGCAGTGGCTTTTTCAAGGGAAAGTTATTTTTAACTGAGAGTTTCCAGCGGTGTTTGCAACCAAACCAGCAGCGCTAGGCCAGGGCACTTGGAATATGGGTGGAACGGGCTCTTTTCCTTAATGAATTCCCAAAGGGCAGCCAAACAACCCACAAGGAGAAGAAATGCAATGTTTCAAATTCTTTCTTCGTCATCTATGCAACCCTCCCCGCACAAGATAAAATTCTTTAAGTATATATAGAAACTGAATTCTAATCAAGATAAATGCCCGGTGTCACGCCTGATTTACATGAGTATTTGCTGCAAACTGTGCTTGCAAATGAGAGAATTATGTATGTAACCGGATAACCTGAATGTGCAATCGCGGTAGCGTATATGCAAAACTTAGTCATTGCACTTGAATAAAACGTAAGCTTCAGCAGAAAGGAACTCAGCTCTAAAGTGCAGGCACATTATTTTTATCATAAAAAAAATCAGGTTAAAACTGATTTGAGCCTTCCAAGAACACATTCAGCTGCTGAAGCAAAGTCCAAATTATGGTTCTTACTCAATCTAACCTTAATAATAGACTAGTTGAGTTGCTGTACCGGCAGCACTGGAATCTTTTTAATTTACCGATGCAAGAGAATTTCTACATTAGCAAGTGTGCTATTTAAAAAATATATTTCTTAAAGTTGGCTGTGGACTCATCCGTAAATTAATAACCTCGCTTAAAAAAAAAAAAAATCTTCCTTATTACTTTAGGTCCTTTTGAGATTCCCCTGAAGATATCTTGAAAGGTTTCCTTGCACATACCTCCTCCCATCCTTACCAGGGAACAGCTGGGTCCATTTAAAATTGATTTCGATCTCTCGAAGCAGGATTTGATTTCTCCGAGCTTCCGCCTGGGGAGAGCGCGATCCCGAGATATTGGCCGAAAGAGCTCGTGCCCGGCAGAAAGCGAGGGATTTCCAGCATGGGGGTGGCTGGGGGTTTGCTGGCCACATGCAATTAAATTGAATTAAAGCGACAGGGTGTCCCCCCCGTGCTGCTGCCCTGGGTTTGCAGCGATGCTGACCCCCCATCCCGCACATCCCTACACGTTCCCGACCCAAAATCACCCCGGTTCTGAGATAAGGGTAACGCACGAAGCCATAGAAAGGGCCTGATCGTTGCTCCAGCAGCAAAACTGCCTCCAAGAAAGACGGATTAAAAATATCAACCAGGGTCTGTATTCAAAAGGCAATACCCGAGGATTATTTTGGGTTGTGCGGATTCCCATTTCTAAGGCCAAGCCTTTGCTGAAATCCTCAAAACTGGGATGAAACGAAGCGTTAGGAAATGAATTGGGCCTCTCTCCCTTTCTCAGCTTAGTTTTGAATTAACAAAAAAATTAAATTAAAAGCTAATTAAATAGCCAAAATTAGAAACATATTATTTCTGAAAATTGCTTTTCTTCTGGTTTGTTTTTTTTTTTTTAGTTCCAGCTTTTCCCAGGAGCTTGACAGCTCTGCAGCAAGTCCGTGTCCCCAAGGGACGGGAGTCTCTGGCCACACGATGAGGCAAAGAGGGCTCAGGGATCCCTCCTAAGGACACACGAGGAACCCGAGTCAACACCAACAAGTCTCCATTCAGCATCTTTTCAGGCGGTGCAAGGGTAGCCTGGAAAACCTGAACAAAACCCCTTAATTTTGGGCAACATGTTCTAGTAGTAGTGTTATATCCAGGCAGGCTGTTTCTCCAGAACATATAGATGGCATAAATGTGGATGGAGGAAGATCTGAGAATACTACCCGTCCCGTTTGCTCTCTTTTCAGCCTAAGGAATGCAGAAAAGAGAATATGAGGAGCTTTATGAGGTGAAAAGGGGCTGAATAGCACATGGTTACTGTTCGGCCCTTCCAAACACTTCAGTTTGCTATTCAGATTACCACTTTTTATAGTTTAATATGTACAATATACAAAGGAACCAGTTGAACATAATGGGAAAAAGCCTTTTGTGTTAAGGTTGAACGTAATCTAATACGGCCCTTTGACTTGATTCAATTAAATCCTTTCTTTTCCAATTAAATAATCAGCCAGAATTTAATAAAAATGAATTTCAGTGTGTCATCTTGCAGAACGATGACCTCTGAGATGCTGAAGGCTTGTGTAAATTCTGCTGATCGCTTTTTATCTGCTTTTGCCTCACTTCCACCAAAAAAAAATTGCCTTCTGTCTGTGTATTTACATTATTTTCTCATCTGCTCCATGTATCTCTGTTTGCAGTAACAATTCCCAGCTGAAAGGGCTGCGAGCATCACCACATCCTCTAAAATGCCCCTTCTGTGACTGGAAAAAAAAGATGCCCAAAGATGGGACTTTTGCTCCGCGCCTCTATTTTGTCGTGCCCTGGCACGCTGCAGCGCCAACAGCGGCAATTTGGCCCTTGCCAAATGCCACCAGAGGCATCTGTGTGGCCATTCATCAGCAAAGAAAAGCGCACCGAGAAAACCCCGTCCAAGAGACCAGCGAACTTCAGCAGCCACCGCCAGGAAAAGCGCAGCCTGCCCCGAGTTCAATAGTGTCTCGTAGTGCATCTCCGCTAAGTCATTTCCATCCCAGTTACAATCGTTGCTAATGTCTATTTCTTTTTTTTTTTTTCTTCTACAAAGGTCACATTTTTATTTGTGCATTTATAACCGCGTTTGACCCTTCTCGCTCTTAAAATACTGAGCGCCAATTCTTTTCTTTCTCAGTTGGAGCATCTTAACGCAAACCTTACTAATGTGTTAGTGCTGCGCTGTAGCTGAAATGCTAATGCTTTAGTTCATAGGTTATTAAACAAGGCTAAGGATGCACAGGTTAAAAATTTGGGGGGGTATCCTGGTCTTTCCCTGCGATGCTGCGGTGACACATTTCCCCATCTCTGTTTCCCGGTGACCTTCTTGTGCTGCACATCCCTCGGGACCGCGAAAACAAACCCATTAATGTCTATAAAGTGTCTCGGACTGGGGGAATTACACCACGGCGGCGAGATACAAGCTTAATGGATCAAAACAAACCCCAGGTCCAAACCTCCCAGCTTAGACACATCTCAGTTACCCGGTGCAAACCTCAAGGAATCCCACTGAGATGGGATAATTGAGAGAAAAATGTGATCCCGGAGATTTTTTCTCCAGTAAACCCATTTTACGTTAATAGGAAGCAGATTTCTAGACCCCTTGCAAACAAACGACTTCCACAGCATATTTCACAGCTGAGCGCATCTATGGCAGCAGCCTTTATAGGCAGCTCTATTAAACCCAACATTTGTTTAATGAATTACAGCGATCCAATGAATCCATGTACGTTCAGCCTATATTTAAATGTTTACAGGGACATCAGCAGCCACCTCTGCACAAACAGGTATTGGTGTCAGTGATGAGCTCCCACTGCAATATACCTGAAAATTTCACATTTTGGGGGCTTCTGCTTTCTTGACTATTGTGGGCAGTTGGTTGCTGTTTAGTTTTATAAAACTGTAAGTACAATTACCCAGGAGTTTCATGGTTTCTGCTTAACATAAAACTGTTTGGGTTCAGTGCAAATTTGGGGGGTTTTCTCCCCCTTGATGAACCACATCTGTCATCTGATATAAACTGTTGCACATCTCCCACCTGGCTGGGGCTGGTCCATGCAACTGAAAGGTGAATTAATCCATTAAAATTCACACAGTCGAACACGTTGACATGCTGCAGCTGTTTCCAGGATGACCTTATCTTCATCTCACCCATCCATACATAAACCTTGACAAAAAACTGTGGTCCACCCTTCTGTTTTAATGTATCCCTTGTTGCAAACTATGCATGAAGTGCTCTCTTTCATGGCATAGAGAAGCGATAGTGATAGTGGTGCGATAATTTTGCTTTCTTGCAGGGATACCTCTGATCTGTGGTGGTCTCCAGCCCAGGAGCAGCTTTGCTGGCTTGTTCCTACAGGTCTCTCTAGGAGAAGGGCTGAGCCCCAATGGTGCATCCACGTGGGCTGAGCTGCCTGGTTATGCTTTGCTGCAAAAATTGTTTTCATTGTAGTTTGGGCTGAAATACCCCTAAGGAGCTGGTTGTAGCATCCACTAAGTGCAAAGTCCCACTTGATCTGAAATGGTCCACAGCCATTGCCCTTGGCCAGCCTCTCCCTGGCAGAAGGATGCAAGAGGATGCAGGAGGATGCAGGAGGATGCAGGAGGATGCAGGAGGATGCAGGAGGACTCCCTGAGCCCTTGGTGCTGGCATCTCCGGGTGGTTTCAGAGCTGAGCTCGCTGCGTGGGTGCTTGGCGGTGGCTCAGCGAAGCACAGGACCTCTGGCAGCTGTGAGTGGGTGGGTGGAATGCCAGCAAGTCATGGAGACCCACAAATGCAGCCGGAGTCTACAGAATATCTCAGTAACGCTCCATGGGAATGCACTTGCAGGAGCAAGGAGAGCGAGTGCGGACCCAAACGTGCATGCACGGTGCCGATGTGCTTGGCAGCAGCAAAGTCTGCCTGCTAGTTCTGTAAAAGCCCTTGGATTTCTCAAACAGCTTTCCGTAAAAGAAGAGAGAAATAGGGAGCAAAGAGAAAGAACTTCAGGCAAGGTCTGTACGAAATGCCATTTCCCCATCACAAATTAGAGGGGCAAAACGTGGTTTTTGCAGAACTGAAGGGGTGATGTGGGAGATCAGGTCCTACTGAGTTCCTACAAGAAATCATCCATCCTCTGAGGAAGGGAAGAATGGAAAGTCCATTTGCTTTGCAGACCTGATTTACCAGCTGTTCAGACACTGCCATAAGGATCATATACAAACTTAAATGAATAAGGAGATTCTGCAGCAAGTAGGTAGCAGAATAATAGGCACCATGAAGAAAATCCTGTGATCAATCAGCAGACAAATACATACTTAAATTAGGTGTTAGCGGAACAGATGCAGGAAAGGTGATTATGGGTTGCCTCTGTGTTTCCTTCAGCAACAACGATGACATGCCGGGGTGGGTCAATGTACCCTGTCATTAATGGAGCATCAGCATCCCTCTGACAGCCTCTTTGTCCTGTGAAGTCAATTCTTATGAAGATGTGACATAAGCGAGAGACACAGGGAAATTCAGATGCTTTTCAATTGTTTTTGACCTTCTACATGCTTTAGCCTGGCAGATGACAAGCAAGACCACTGTCCTAAATTGGGCAGGAGGTGGGAATAAACATTTGTAGCCATTCAACTGTGGCCAAAAAATACCATTGGCAAAAACAGTGGGAGAACAGCCCTTCCCAGCCAAAAAAACCTAGAAACAGGGTCTGCAGGGCAGAGCACGTGGGAAGAGTCAGATAGAGCATCCTAGAAAGGAAGAGGTTAGAGAGAAATGTGATTTTTGACTGTAATATTTGTGAAGAAAGTAAAAGATGAGACCTCAAGTGTGGTTCGGGCCTCTCAAATAATTCTAAAATTAGTGCAGAAATTGAGAGTTCTATAGTGGGAGTAAAGGAGAGTGGTCTCAGGGAAAGCCAGGCCAGGTGTGTAGAACTGTCTGAAAAAAATAAAGATGCAAAATGCTAAATAAATATTTTGGATGGACAAGACTGGAATCACTGAGCTGGCAGGACGGTTGCCAGAGGGGTTTTAAGAAGGTGATACATATAAAACCTATGGATGGCAATTAAACGGAGCAGGACTATTGCCAAGCTCTAGTGTTTGCTCACCGTCAGTAGGTTTGATGGGGACAGAGATATCTATCTACAAAGCTATCCAAGTGCATTTAATTTTTCCAATACCTACTTAGCGTAGCTTGTGTGCGGGTAATATGTTTATCCTATAATGTTAGTGACTTCATAACATGGTACTTGGCTCTAGGGAAGTTTTTGTATTATTAACTTCCTTCCAGTACATATAGAAAAATAAAACTTCTTCCTATAGAAAAGTGCAGGATGACGTTTCGTTGGGCATTGAGTGCAGTTTCTCATAATGCCAGCGGGCCGGCGGGGACAATGAGCTTGGAAAAACTGGGACCTCAAACCTGGTGGAGAAGATGTGAGCGGAGGGTGGGAATGCAGGGGGGACTCGCTCTGTCACAGTGCGAGACAAAGGGACAAGGAAAGAAAAAAAAATGGTGCCTTTTGTAACATCCACATTTATGGTTCCTAGACTAAAAGTTAGGCCAGGCCTGCAGTGAGAGGGGGTGATGCTCCAGCCCCTGCCCCTCTCACTATCCAACAGGTCTGGACAAGCACCAGAAATGACTTGGGGCTGTTGGGCTGATTTTCTTGCCTTCTGATGACACCCCATTAAAACTAACGGTTCATAATCTGCACCGGACCAACTCGGCCTCAAGATAAAGATCTGCTTCATTTGCAGTTACATAATTAGCAATTACCCTAATTTCACTTAATCAAATTACATTTTTTTTTAAAATAAACGTTATCTTTTCTGAAGAAAAAATAAAGCAGCCCGGGTCTACTTCATACGCACCAACATCATTATCCTGTTCGCAGATACAATGTCTAGACACTTCTAATGAAAATATTCATTATTGCTAATTTGCATCTCTTTCAGTTCTAGGACAGAAATCAAATGAAGATGTCAAAGCAGTGCTACGTCTGCCGCAGGAAAAAAAGGAGGCATGGTGACCCCCAGGTCCTTCCAAACGTGAGCTTAGCTCGTGTATAGAGAACATCTCGGGCATCCTCGGAAGCCAGGGCAGCGCTGGAGGAAAGGTGAGCGAAGAACATCAGAGGAAAATAACCGCGTAAGAATCTGGATCTGAAATCTGCGGCTTTAAAGAGAAGGGAAAAGCTCAGCAGCAAGACACCGAACCGCCCAGAGACCCGCTTGGGTGGGTTTGGGTTTGAGGACACTGAGCCAGAGTGAGTTATAAAGGTGTTATAAAGTAGAGAAGAGAATTTGCTTCTGACCCCCCCTGCGTTTCAGCTCTTATATCCCTTGGACTTACTGGAAAAATCCCAGCCTTGAACTGGAAGACGTGTTGAAACACAGATGTTAATCCCAGCCTTGAACTGCAAGACGTGTTGAAATACAGATGTTAATCAAGATGGTGATAACTCGTGTGGGCTTAGTAGAGACTTTTCCTGAAGATAAAGTATATTTTAAATGTACTCCTTACTTGCTAGTAACAAAACTTCCCAGTAGCACAATGAAATATATATTACACCTCTGAAATACACTTTTCACTGAGCTTGGAGAGTAAAACTAAGATAATCTTTTTATAGCAAATAGGGATGAATACTTAAAAATAATAAGAAGTCGGTGAATATTCATTTGAACTCCTAAGCAAATTTGCCCTTGTCATATTTGCATCTCTCTTGTGTTCTCTTTCTGTGCAACGGAGTTTTATTAGCATGAACATTCACAGAAAGTGAATTTGAAGCCTGAATACCCATGGGAAATGAATTTTAAATTCACTTGCTGTGTGCAGTCACCCAAGAAACTTGATCATAATTGTTTATTATACTTAAATATTTATATTGTGGAAGTACTTGTTAGATAAAAAGGCCAAGATGTTCTGGTGCTGGGTGTTGTACAAACACTGTCCCAGGCTTAGAGGAATTATCTCCATCCCCAGCAAACACAAATGGGGACGTGTGACAAGTTCGACCAGGCTCGGTCACATAAGAGCTGAGATGGCAGGTGGCAAACGTCAAGGTCAAGGACAAGCATTGGGGCAGAGGGGAGAAAGATTAAAATGTTTCCGCAGTTTTCCAGGAAAAAATGCGAACGTTGCAGCATATCCGCTCGATGGCACGACCTTGCACAGGGTGTGTTCATCTAGGATATTCAAAATAGAGTCGAGGATTTAAAGTTCATCAAGAAACATCCTTGTCGAAGCTTTTTTAATGCTCGAGTGCTATGGCCCAGACTCCGGCTTTCACTCCGGAGCTCAGATTTCAGCAGATCAGTCTTTGCTAAATTATTTTCCTCTCCTGCCTGCCTCGGTCTAGAACGCAACAAGGGAGCAAATTTTTTATGATTATGGAGGAATAACTTCAAGGTCAAATTCCAGCTGGGCGCGGGGCAGGACTCTACACATTGCACCCGCGGACTGAAGCACGAGCAAATTACCAACTATTAAGGGCTGATGAGCAAAAAAACGCCTTGAAATTGAAGCTTAAGTTACAGTAATAAGGATGCACAAGAGAGAAAACTGCGTTAGGACGTGCACTATCTGATGCATTGCCCTTAAACTGGATTTGCTGCTGGAGGGGGGGATTTAGAGCTGCCTCCCGGAGCAGCATCAAGTCTCTACCAGCTTCCCTACATACGACTGTGTCTTTTAATTATCACCCACCGCACTCAGATGAGGGTCGCCCGTGTCAATTTGCATTTGCGACGCACCGTGCTGCAGCAGTTCCCTGCCCCTCCGTAGAAACAGCAGGTGTTATTGACAATGTAATTAAGTGCCATCAATAATTATAAAAAATTTAAACTGCCCCCGTGTTGCTTGCAAGCAAATCGGTGGCAGTATTTCACAGCGTTTCCTTTAAATGCAGGACACGGAGGTGCCACCGGTATCCACGTGGAAAGACGTAATTAGGTAAATGTGAGAAGCACAAGAGGAACGTGATGAGATAAACCAAGAGAAACCAGCGCTGGGGACCGTGTTGCTGGAAATGCAAATAAATAAACTAAATGCTATGAGCAGGGTCTCAGGCCTCTTGGCTTTCCACCACCATGGCATAAGATGCCACATGTCGCAGGAGTGAGATGGATGATACCAGGGAAAGGAGATCAAGGTCAATATTTGGTACAACCCCACAGTAACCACTAGAAGAAAACATAAGCACCAAATGGGCTAAAAACACCTTCCCCAGGACAATATTCCGTTGGTAGCAAAGGAAGTCAAAGCTGGCTTTGACGACTTGAAGTGGTTAACTCTACGGCTTCTTTAAACCGGGGAATTAATGACACTGAACTTCACAACAACAACGCAAAATTAAAGGCACCCCAAGAATGTTCTCTTAATTGTAGCAGCCGGCTACATTAAAGCTGCTATAGGAAAATTCATTTACAATTCAGCTATTAAATTGCAAACCATTACCACTGCTTTTATGGCTTTATATCCCTCTAACAAATTTATTATGTAATTACTCTGTGCAACAGCATCATTTCTAGCAAGCGCAGTTGAAATAAGGCACCTTTTCCAAAATCCTAACAATTCTGTGTTTTCCAGATGCGATTTATACAACAGAGGAAAAACATTACGGTGCAGTTTTCTGCTTGGGATTCTGAGACATTTGAGTACGGAACCGGAGCCCTGACCATTACCTGGCTCTAGTTACGTTTAGGAAATACCCAAATTCTGGGTGTCGAAGAGCTGGGGCTCAGACCCCAACCAGGACCAGCATCAGGGGCTGTTGCACGTGCTGTTATGAGCCAGAACGGGCAAAACGGGGCGATAAAGGCGGGACAGAAGCGCTCAGCGCCGACAACTGCCATTTATTTCTGTCGGAAACGCAGTTGCTTTGCAGGGCTCGGGGTTGGCTCCAGCGGCACAGCTGGGGCTCGGGGAGCTGCCGTGGCCCCCCTGCCAGCGGGCTCAGCCAACCCCCGGCCAATCTGCGCTCACAAAATAAAACAGCATAAAAAAATTAAAGACTTTTTTTTTTTTCAAAAGGGCATTTTGTGCCTTTCATTATCCACCTCTGCAAAATAAATCTGTAAATAAATAAGTAAACTCTTGGGCATCATAAAAAAGCTGCATAAAGGGGCATTAAGCAGGACACACATTTCCCGGGCAGAATGACTGGATTATTGTTGGGAGATGCAAATAAATTCACATCATGTGCCTTTTTTTTTTTCTCCTCCTTTTTCTTTTTGTACCACCCTCACCAAAAGGAGGAGACAGCGTCGGTATCCAGCTCAGGGATCTCTTGAGCAGATTAAAGAGCCAATTATGCTGGATTTGGGGAAGCTGCCTACTGCCCAGCCTGAATCTGTTGGGTTTTATAAAACCCTGGATTAAACACTCGGGAGCTCACAGCCCCTGCAATGTCTCTGCCCCAGCAAAACCATCACATTGCACCGGGCTGGCCGTGCCATGGCCACGAAATGAACTTTGTGGAAGCGATTCCCTTATCTCGTGGGGTTTTCTTCTCTCCCAATCCACCAGCAAGTGTTTCTCAGCCCTTTCTCATTACCTGTGATGGTACCTGGGAGCTTCCTGCAGGCACCTGTCCTTAGGGATGCTCTGAAATAGGTACCGTGGCGCATCGCTGGGCTGGCCTCTGGGGATGGAACACAAGCTCAAAAGGAAAGGGATTAAATGAACAAGACTCCATTTTTTTCTAATTATCATCCTTGCTAATAATAATATTCCAATTATTATTATTCATGCAGTTTTTGTTTTGAAAGGGAGGGTCTTTGGGAGTCCCAAGGGCTGGTAAACGCAAAGAGAAAGCAAAGCAGCAGCTCTCACAAAACTGAGTGAGATTCTCAGCCCATCCCACCCCGCGGTCGGAGGGGACACGGACGGGGTGTCCCCGCAGCCTCGGGAATCCTAATGGCACAACAAGCCCATTTAGCGATGCAGGAGGCATCTCCCCGGGCTCGCGCCTCCTGAATCACTCCTTGGAAGGGCTGAACGGCACAAACCCCCCTCGCAATTCAGAGAGCCGCTCGCCTTCTGCCGCCACTGCTAACAAGCTCTTTGTCGGATTATTTAATATTTATTCAAAATATTTGCCGTGGGTATAATGACATAATGACCGAGGCCAAGCCCGACGTGGTTAGAGAAGCACAGCACCCTCCTTTCCCCAATAATAACGAAATCCCTGCAAACAGTTGGGGGGAATGGGCTGATGAGTGAGCTAATTTATTCTGCTGAGCCCAGTTCCTGCCAACACGGCTCAGTCTGGCATGGGACAGACTTACTGGGAGCAACCCGGCTGGGATTTGCAAAGAGGAGGAGGGGTTTGAGCGAATGAGATCCCCAAATCTTGCCTGATTCAGCAGGAACTGGCTGTTCAGACAGCCCGGGATTATCTTCCTTCTGGGGTCTGGCTGTTGGCTCAAGTGCCGCTAACGAGTCAGTGAGTGATGGATTTCCATCGAGTGTGTTAAGTTAAAAAAGCGGGTTTTAGGCAAGGTTAATGAGCAATAAAACTATTAAGAATAAAGACACAGGAGGAGAAAAAACAAAGCTTACATTTCCCCTTAAAAAACCCCTGCTTTTTACATACCACAAAAAAACCCCTTTAATACGTATTTTGCTTAGCATTGTCCCAAATTTTCCCTAACTGCTGTTAATTTTCTTAGCCCCCAGTGCATGCGACACTGAATTTGAGCAGCAAGTTTCTTTAAGCTTCAGCACCTGCCTGTGCCGGTTGGGTCAATGAGACCCCGGCAGCCCGGGCTCCCCAGGCAGATAAAAGTCGGCCCATCGCCGTCTTCAAAATGAGCTCGAATTGCCGCGGAGGTGGGAGCAGCCAGACTTCAAAGGCAGCCTGCCCCCTCCGTTTCTGCTCTCTGCTTTTTCTTCTCTGTTCCTTTAAAATAGATCTTTGCTAGAACCAGGAGCAAGATTTCTATGGAAATAAGCCATTTAAATTATATTTATATTTAAGTTTTACTTTTTCTTTTTTTTTTGATTGACAAACTGATGTGCCCGGTGGCTCACTCAATTATTCGTCACTATTTTCTGAAGTAGGGCAGTGGGACTTTTCCAAAGAAAAGCCTCCCCCAAATGCATTTTTCCAGCAGCTGCCAGTCACCAGAGAGATAAGATCTTCACACGCAGACATGTGCTTGACCCGTTTCTCCGCTGCGATGAGCTCCCAGCTCTGCGAGCATCGCCAGCAGGAATTCAGCAAAAAGTTTGCAAAACCCTCAGACGCTACACGGACAGAAACGGCACAAAAGGCCACGACAAACCCGGCTGCCTTGCTCGGCGATGCTGCCAGGAGAGCCGGGCTGTGAAACACCTTTGGAAAAGCTGCGTACAAAGCCCTTGGCAGCGGCATCGGGGCCGGCTGGTTGCAGAAGCAGCACGGCAAGGCGGAAAGTGGCCTTTTAACGGCCTGGATAACGAGATCAGGATGCACAGGCGTCGACCAGAGCGGATGCTAAAACAATTAATAACGATCTCCCTGCCTCGCCCGAGACAGCCGGACGGGGAAGGACAGCAAGAGCACGAGGACGGGGATTCGGTGCGTGAAGCGCATTAACAGTGAGAACTTGCATCTCAGCTCCATGTGGGCACCAAACCCTCTGCCCCATCGAGATCCCAAGAGAGAAGCGTGTGCCACGGAGCCAGCAGTTGCTATGGTGACCACGGATTTTCTTAAAACTCCTGCAAAAAGGAGAGCAAAGGTCCAAGAAAGCCGAGGCAGAGCAGCTCCTTTGCAGGCAGGTTTTAGGGTCACGTACGGACACTGCACGACACCCTGAGTCGTGATACCACCTCCGGCTGAGCAAGTTATTCCCTTCAAACAGACCCACGTTTGCCCCATGGGGGTTATTTTTGTGGCAACCATCACTGTTAGGTCTCTGCTGGCTCCTCTCTGCAAGACGCCAGTCCTAGTCCGGGAAATATATTTATTTCAGCGGTCTCCAAGGGTTATCTAAAGGCGCAGTTCCTCTGTCGATACGGAAACCAGCTTTTTAAATGCACCTCTACTGACAGCGGGATGAACCTTCTTCCTTCATTGATGTACTTTTGAAACGCATGGAGTAGTCAGAGGACAGGCAGATGGAGGAGCAAAGCCCCCTGATTATCCCGATTACAGCCCAGCGTGTGGGCAGAGCCGTCCAGACCCCGCAGCCGCGCTGCAGCGATACCTGCTGGGGCGGGATGCAGAGCGAGCATCCCAGTCTGGAACTGGGTTAAACCGGCAGCCTAAAGCACGAGCGCTCTTTTCCACAACTACCTAAACTCAGCTTTGCCTTTTGACATTTTAAAATGGCGTTTTGTCCCTTCTCAGCCTCTGAGAGTTGGGGTAAATCAATAACCCCATCGATTTTAACAGCGGAGTTATGTGGTACCCAAATCTGGAGGTGCCGCTCTGGGGTGATTTGTGTGCATGCAAGCAGAACATTTCCTAGACAGCTTTAAAGGAAGCGGCTGGCAAAATCCCATGGGAATATTTAGTTAGTATAAGAACCATATAGAAACAGAGCTTTTGGAGCCATCTCACAGTAACTTTAGTCTCCATGGAAACAAATGTTTGTGTTTATATCTAGTCCCAGTGCTTCTATCAGATTTTGCTTCATGGAACAGCTGTTCCAAGTCATTTCACCAAGACAGATGATCTTGATAAGGAGCAAAGTTTCCATTCTACACAAATGCACATTTATTTAATAAAATCCAAATAATTCAAACCCGGAAAAGATCTGTGCTTCAAGAAACTGATTACCAATGCGGTTGCCTGATGGAAAGAGATTGAAAGCAGTGACAGAATAGCTGCTGCCTAATAAGAGTGTGATAAAAAAAACATAATAAAAACGAAATAAAACAACTCCGAAAATGCTAGTAGCTTTATTAAATTGGGCCGTGATCTTTCTATCCTTGGGATTCCTGCACAAGTGTTATGCCCAAGAGTGACCTCCTGCTGATTGGGATGGAGCCACTTCTGCACCGTATGTTAGGAAAGCTGGGAGGAAATTGGGACAGCCCAGAGCGGAGCATCAGGAATGACGAGAGGTCTGAAAGAATGAAAATGGACTATAGGAAAAGCGAAAAATAACCCCAGTATTATCCTGCCTCTAGGCTTCTCACATTTGCCTTCCCATAGCCCCATCCCCAATGCGGACTTGTCTAAGCAGCTGCTGATGTTTTACTCCTACAGTCTGGTTTTGTTTGTTTGTTCATTTTTTTCGGTTTGTTTGTTTGTTTTTTTTTTTCCCCTTTAAAATTTCTCCCTGCTTGCACAGACTCTCACTGAAATCCTAACACACAACATGAGGCACCGAAGCATTTGGCTGCCGGGAGAGGACACGTCCGGCTCCCCCAGCGCTTGTTGCCACAAATTCCTGGAGTGCCCGAGCATGGGCAAGGGCTACAGAGTCACTTATCACCGTAATCACTTATCACCGTAATCACGGCTAAATCCTGGCTCATCACATTGCCGAACTCGAAATCTAAGGAAACAATTTTCATTGCTAGCCTCCTTAATTTGAAAACTTCCTGCGAGCCATTGAAATTCCTGCTCAGCAAAAGCTTTATGTGCTGCCTTGTTTAGTCAAATTAAGAGAAATGGGACCTGACTCTAGTTTAGATTTGCTAAATATTTTTCCCTGCCTCCAGAAACATTTATTACATTTCGCGTTGCACAAACTGCTTCAACCTCCTGTCGGCTGCAGAAACGCACTGAATTATTTTAAGCAGAAACAAGAATTGTGTTGAGAGTAATTCTGTAACACGGCACAAGAGGAAACCTGGTCTTGCAGACTCCTACAGAACAAAGGTTCAAGCTTTCCTCTTCTCTCTTTGCAACTATCAACCAAACTCTAAAAATCAAGTCCGATATACAAAATTATCCTGCCATCGGGGCCTGAAAATATTTCAGTTAAGCATCACTCAGTGCTTCCATTATGCATCTCCATTCCCCAGGTTCTCTGTCTTCACTTTTCAGACTGCAGCAGCTGAAATTTGGCATGCACCCCAAAGACAACACGGTCACATTTTGCTTAACAGCAGCCTGTGAATATTGCTGGAAGCCCGGCGGCACGGGGAGACCGTATTTCTTACTCTGCCAGACCCGCTGATGCAAACACCTGCAGCTCCCGTGGGTTTTGCTTGAAACCGGAGTTACCTTCAGCACTTCCAAAAATGAGGCTGCGTGCTCTGCCAGTTTTGTTCCAGCGTGAATCCTCCCTTGGAGCACCAGGGATGCCACGTCTGCTCTTTGCTGAAGCCAGCAAAGCTCCTCCTGATTTACAAGAGGGTAACGGAGGCCAAGATGAGGGTAACGCCTGAATGCAGCTACTTTTTCCTCTGTGCAAGGCTTCAGCACAGCCTGCGCTGCCACTTCCACCTCCTCCTGTTTCCAGCCTGATGCCCAAAGCCGTCAGTCCCTGCTCCTTTGCTCTGCTCCTGCCACCCATGCATCCATCGCTCTCCTCCCTGCACAAGTCCTGTTGGAAAATCTTCCTCTATTCCCAATTCTGAAGAAAATATTGGGTGAAATGAATGGAAATATCCTGCATTCCTAGAGACTCACCTCCTGCTACCACCCCAGGGCTACCAGGACAAGATCTCTGTGTCCTCTGCCACTGCTGGGGCTCGGCTCTTCAAGCCCCAACACCAAATATTTAATCACAGCCGCCTTCTCCAGCAGCACAGCCAAGAGTAATCAAAATCCTCCCAACAGTTGCTGCAGCCCCAGGGAAGAATACTTCATTTATTTGTTTCTTCCTCTTGGAAAACAGAAATATTTAAAAGCTAATCTAGCAAGGACTAGGCACGGGCACGCATAATCTCTTTATTATGGTCCTATTCTGTACAGCCAGGACCGGCAATATACAGTTGGTGTACATAATGTGAAAGATTTCTTCTTGTTTGTAAAGCGGTAGACGAGGCAATGAGATTCAAGACAGATTTGCTTTGCAGACTATTGGGTTTTTAATACTGGGGAAAGTGGGAACATATGTGAGGGGGGATGGGGCGGTGGCAGCGTTCGTAACGCTTAATTTACTAAAACCCCACATTGCACAGATCTCCCGTCTTGCTCCATTCAGAGAAATCAGCATTTCTTTAAACCAGCCAGCCCAGACAGAGAACTACCAAAGGGGTTTCAAACACACCTCTGGGATGGGGGATCCTTTCCAAGAGATGTCTGAGGCCAAAAGCATCTTCCTCATCACCGCCTGGCCTGGGTGAGATGTTCATTTACTTCTCCCCCTCCATTAAACATCAGGTTTTTGACGGAGAGGAGCCGGTCACTGCCCACGTGCGTGGTCCCCACCAGAAACCATGGAAGATGCTTGGATTTTACTGTTATTTAGAAATTACACCCAAGCTTTTTCTCCCAGGCTTAAACCAAAAGAAGTGAGACCGAAACAGGTACCAAACGAGGACAAGAGCAGGATCAGGTCCCGTGTTTGAAAACTATTTAATTTATAGTCTCTCAGTATACGAATTATTAAGAACGAAAAATACCTATTGCCTCCCAAATGTTACCATATCCACCCAACTTCCTCAAATCTTTGAATGGATTTACCAGTGCCAGAGGCAATCTCATTTTCTAGAAAACCTGTTTTACTGCCTAATATTCCAACCAAGTCTACGGCTGATCACTTAAATAGGCTTTTCCCAGGCAGGGCAGGCTGTACGTCTCATTTCCCGCAGACACCCTGCAGCAGCTCCCCGCGTGGGTGGGGAGAGGAGAAATCGCAGCGAGCAGAGCGGGATCGCTGCCTGTCAAATTAGAATCGTGATTAATTCCAAATCAGTTTGCCGTTTGCCGAGATATTTTCGAGTTGTTTAATTCCAATAATTGCAGCGTGCCTGAGATTCGATGCGATGAGAGAAATGCCGCAGCCGCGGCGCAGACGATGCTGAAGGGATGAGCTATTTCCTAAGATAAGGAGCAGATAAGGGATGAGATGCTCCTGGCTGGAACATCCTCCTGGCAGCCCTAGATCCATTCAGGGGGGCTTAAGAAGCTGAAGACCTGATAATCAAAAGCTGTCCAGAACATTTCACTGTCTAATCGATCATTTGCAATGTTTACTGACGAAAGAGCGATAAAACCTCTGCTTTATCCCTGCAAGTCCTGAGATACCTCCAGCAACTCTGTAGGAATTGAATACATTGATTTATTGTAACACGCCTAATCTGTGTGTACAAGCACACAGAGGAAGAGGTTGGTCCTTCGACAATTATACAGTATATTGATCCCTTTCTTTTAATTTGCCACCCTGTTAACCCACTCGGAGTATCGCATGCACATATTGCCCCGCTATGGATATATTGGAAAGGAAGAGATAGGATATTTGAGGCCTGATCCTGCAAGTCTTACTCAAGAGTCACCCAGACATAAATAATTTAATCTGCTCAGTTTATGCCAGGAAGCCCACGAAGTGACTGGAATACAGTTTATTAGGACTTCCACAGGAAAAAGGAAATACAAAAGTCGATGACCAGAAGCCACAGTGGCTCTAAAGAACAAAATGTCACTCTCGGATGCCTCCCAGATACCATCGCCTTTATTACAGCAACGTAGTCCTGGCGTGTACCCTGCAAAATAAAACTGCAGAAGGGAAGGATCACGAACAACCACACATGCCACAGCGCAGAGACACCCAACCATGCCCCAGCTACAACCTCCCAGTGCAAACAGCTTTGCAGTGGAAACTATTAATAAAAGCCACATCAAATAGCAGCTCTACATTTGGTCCTGTCTCCCAATAGCTTCTCCAAAATATAAAGTGTAGCTCCAGCCTGGAGTGATGTGATCAGAGCGAGGGGAAGCTCCGGCAGTGTCTGTATTGCTGCTCCTTGTTCACACTACCTATGTCTCACTAATTGAGCTGATAGCTTGTGTTCGCCAAGTTGATACAGAACAAGGGCAAATAAAAGATTAGGCAGAACACATGAAGTTTTCGATAGGTGTATTATTAAAAGCCATTTCTCCCCACCTTCTCCAAACTGCCTCCGCATCTCCCTCAGCAGATTTCAACTAAGGAAAGGGAAAGGAGAAGGAGGTGAAGATAAAGGGAAGACAAAATTGCTTTCCAGCTGCCCCCTGGGTTGCATGCCCAGCATGTGCAGAAGTGGTTTGCACATGTGTTCACTCCTACCAATGAAAAAGGAAAAAAGAAAAGAGAAATGAGGACCTTTGCTAGTGGGCAGCCAAGCCTAGAAAGCCAAGCAAAAAGCAAGAATTTCAGAGCCAGCCCTTCAGTTATTGATCATCGTGATTTCCTTAGCAACTCCACTTGGTGAATCTTTGAGGCTATTTTCTGCAGCACAGGCAGGATCTGTGAACTGCTCTACGAAACTACTGATAAACATACCAGACATCACACTTGCTTGTCCAGAATATCTTTCTTTAATGCTAATTTTCTAAGCAGAGTTGTGTAAATCTCTCCCTTCCATTTCCCCATTTTTAATTTTGTTCCTCTGCTGGTTTTTTATGTGCTTTTTGAATTCAGGTGAGCGTGAATCTTTGTTGGCCTCTGCGGGTTTCTCTCTCCGTGCAGCTTGTCTCAATTACCAGTGATGCATTTTCCCCCTCTCCTTTTTACATCACACGTGTTGCACAATAAATGTGAATAACAGCAAGACCTTTTATAGCTTCCTTCCTCACCTGCTTTAAATTCCATCCACACTTTGAGCCCAACATAAAAAAGCCCATCTCAGTGCTCGTGAGTCTCCCAAGTCAAATCTCAACCTAATAAAAATGACCGATCAGAGGGATCAGCTCCTCTGGAAGACAAAGCTCAGCGTTTGGGCAGTTGCTAATGGACTACAGAGGTCGGACTTAAACACCCAGTTGCTGCAAGGGTCTCTTGCCTGATAAGAGCAGGATGTTGTGAGCAGTTCGGGGCAGGGGAGGATGGGGCAGAGCGGGGTGGTGAGGTGCTGAGACAGGAGGGCACCCAGAACGGTGCTTTACAAGTCATTACGGTGTCACAGCTGCATATTAGAAAACAGGTGCAATTGGCCTGGTGGAAAATTAGGTGTTTAGAAAAAAATGCACTCAGATTCTCCTAAAGTGTGGTGTGTGTGTTGGTTTTTTTTCCTTTTTCATGCAATAAGATACAGGGGAAGCAAGGATGGGAACATGGGTGTGAGCTGGGTGCTGCTGAGCTGGGGCAGCTGCTACAGAGCACAGAGCACCCCTGGCGTTCAGGCTTCTCGTGAAGATATGTCATATGTGAATCGCTCCTTCCTAACCACCTCATCCGCTCACAAATTAAACAGAAGTCACATTATACCCTCATATTAATCACATTTATTACGGTTGTGCCCAGGAAGCGCCTCCAAGATCCAGGCCCTGCTGCAATTTGCACGCCAAAGGAGACAACAGAGCCGGCCCTGAACATTTTATAACCTAACGCGTTGTGAAGAGCCCAGAAGACAAAAGGAATTATAATTATTAGCAAGGAATTATCAGCATCCGAGCGGCAAAGCCTCGGTGTGCCCACAAGAGACAAAAGCACCCCTAACAGTGCTGGGGTTCAAACGTGGGCTCCCAGGAACAGCAAGTTCACATCTCAGCGAGGTCACCCTGACCCCACCAGCCCCCAAGGCCAAACAAATCTGCATTTATTAAAATTTCCTGCCATTTCCAGGGCCCTTCGGAGGAGGGTTTTAGGGCAGGGATGCCCAAAGGCCATCAGGTTATGGCCTGAATTCAACCTCCATTTTCCCCATGAGCCTTTTAAGTCCTTTGACAATAAGCGGATGATGTTTTATTTCCCGCAGACAGGCAGGTGGACACACTTGCTGTATCTTCCCCGGCCCTCAAGGTCCTCAGCTCTGCTCCAGGACGTCTTTAATTTCAAGCATGAGTTTCATCCACTGGCTTTGCCTTGATGATCCCCAAAAAGCACAGGGCAGGTGAGCAGCTGAACGCTGCTGCCACAAACAGATTTATCTGGGTAAATAACAACGCCATGTTGGCAGCTTTATGAAAAATATTAAATCGGATGAGTCATTCCGAGGATTACAGCCTGGAACCGAGGAACACAACAATATCTCTGCATGGCAATGACATCCCGCTGTATTTTTTCCAGCTAATTCTATAATCACCCTTAATCAGTGCATTGGAGAACAGGGCAGCCCGTACAGCTTTAGGATCAGGTCAAAAAAGATCCAAAGGCTTCAGTAGGCCTCAGCTACAAACCAGCCCATTTCCACTTCAGATGTGCTGGACGGTACCCCATTTCAACTCAAGCCAACCTTGTGCCTCTACCTCAAGAAGCTTCAGATTAATCTGTTATTTAATAGAAGAACTTTAACCCAGGAAGACAGATTAATATCCAGAACTTAATTAGGAAGCATTTGAAGCAGCAAGGCCTGCTTTGGCTGCTAGCCATGTTATCCTGCAGCCCAGAACTTCCCCAAGGAGCTGCTGCTTTCAGCATCAGGGACCCGACCTGGAGAGATGATATTTATTGTTATCTGTTCACCATTAGCCATCTTTTCTCTTCTCACACCTTGCATGTGAGTTTCGTGTTTCCGATAGGAAAGCTTTTCAGACTTTCAAACCAGTTAATTCTTCACCAGGTTATGCATGTGTTTATTTACCTGTGCGTGCACCCTTCACTGTAAAGCAGTTTGCTTCATTTAAAAGGTGTACACCACGCTGTTAACCAAATGCAACTGGACTAATCAGGCTTCCCTTCAGAAGATGACAGTAGCTCCAGATAGCACCTCTATTCGAAACGCCCAAAACACTGAACCCGCCAAAGTTGTCAGGACGGGGAGCAAGAGGGGGTCCTGGCCGATGGCAGCAGTAATTCCCAGCCAGCATGGTTGTAACTCAAAAAGGCATAGCTTTCTGACGTGCTCCACGAAAACACTGAATCCGAGTAGGATGCCAGTTGGCTGCGGCACAAGCAGGATTGCACGCAGATCGCGCTGCTCGCGGAGCAGCTGGCACCAAACACCAAAACTTTGCACGGAGAGGAGGGTTTCCCGTCGGGGGAGCTAATCCTGCGGCTCTTATCTACAGCAGAGCAGGATGGCTGGTGCCTTCAGAGAAAGAGCTCGTCACTGCGGTGCTTCAAACGGTAACTAAAATCTTGGTGCAGGAGCTTTTTGTCTCCTACGTGTATTTGTGTGCACGCGGGAGCTCTGAACCTGCTGCAGACCTCAGCACCAGACGATGCCCTGAGTGCAAATGCCCCAGCGCAACCCCCGTGGTTGTCTTGGGATGGCTGGAGAGGCGCTTGGGACCTCACCTCAGGGAATTTGAGGGTATTTTCTTGCAAAAAGTTATTGTTTGGAAGGTGCTGCTGTTGGTCCTGCAGAGCAATGGGCAGCGTAGGATCAGAAGGAAGGAGAACAGAGACTTTTCATCCTGCCTGCCTACCTTCATTCCTCAAGAAAATAATGAAAAGTGTGATTTTCTATGTATTATCCACGCTACAACCAGAATCCCACTTCTGATTAAATCTATAAGCTTGACAATTCTCAGCAGCTCTCTGAGGAATCAATACTTATTACCCAAAGAGCCGCAGCCTCTCTAAAATTAGTGTTAAAGGAAGTGCAAGTTTCTTCCTGCGCAACATAACTGGGTAGACGTTACTTTTGTGAGGGCCTTTAAAAACCATTAATGGCTCCCAGGAGGAGTGCTAATCATTTTCTACATGTTCTTATCCGCTTAATCCCATTATAAAGATTTGTAGCATGAAAGCCGACCACTCATAATCCCAAACTGAGATGGAAAGCTGGAATAACAGGGAAATGACATTTGGGAGGAGAAAGAGGTTCATTTTGCTTGCAGTGCCTGGACATTTGCTACCGTCTTTTCAGACACGACACAAATGAGGGAATAAGATTGAGTAACTCCGGAAATACAAAAAAGAGCAGTTTTAAAGAAGTTATATTTATAGTTTTAAAGAAGTTACATATATGTAAAGATATTACCCAAAAAGTTTATACTCAACATCACCCCACTTCCCATTTCAAGCAGTAAAACGTGGAACCATTCGGCTCATAGGGACAGAATGTTTGTCCTCGATAATCGTGTCATTGCACCTAATAAAACATTTTGACGATTTGGGGGGAATTTCCATGCCTGCCTGAGCTTGAGCTGCAGATGCGGCGAGGACGGAGCTCCGGCTGCTCGCCCAGTGGCACCAGCACACACCAAACCGGACACTCCCAGGGCTCCTTTCTAACTATCTCAATTGAGTTAAAAGGTGCTCTGCTAACAGCTTATTCAATGGAAATCTCATTACCCAGAGCACTGCCAAGAATTTATTCAAAACAGAGCCTTCACAAGGATCTTTGCCAGTAGTTCATTGAAAGGCAATCTGTTACGGGGTCAGATACTGTTTTATTCCAGTGGAAACCTAACAAAAATGGACTCTGCTAATAACAGGGTCAGTCCTGCCATGATGAAATGAGACCTTCACTAACAGATTAAAGCTAAGAAACACATTAAACCTGTCTTACCCTGAGAGAAGCACTAGCCTGCTGCCCGCCTCATGAAAATACTGTTTTCATATGCCAGCAATGCAATTAAATACATTTTTTAAAAATCTGAATATATATTTAGAGTCTAAAACTCTGAATATAGAGTCTAAAACTCTGAAACAAGTCTGTGGACCTTCACGATTTTCCATCAGCATCCTTCTCGTTCAAACCCTGATGACCCCACAGAGGAGCTCCAAGGCTCCCAGGGGCTGCAACCACAACCTGGAACCACCAGCCGAGATCTACTAAGCTCAGCCTATGTGCTCAGCCTTAGCACAAGCAGGACAAGTTTTCACGCCACGTTATCTGAGTGGTGCAGCCAGGATGTCCAAGACTGTGCGAGCATTAGGACAAGGACTAAGAACTATTTGCTTTTGAAAAGCCTAGATTACCTGAGTCTGGGTTTAATAAAAATGTAAGTGACCTGACGAGGCTATCCATTTATGCAGAAATACAGAGGAAGTTTTGATTCTGTTTTATCACTAATAAAAACAGAAGCTGGTTCTGATTTTGATAGCGGAGGGGCGAGAAGCCAGGGCTTAGCTTTGACAAAGCAAAGCTCATGCTGGTTTACCTTAAAGATGCTTTTTCTTTGGGCAGTTAAACACTCTGGAGCAATTTAGAATTTTGTTTACCTGAGACAGAAAGAGATTCGGGTTTATTTTTCCAAATAAAACATTTAAAGGCTTGAAAACACCAAACCGTCTTTCTTCACTGGCTTAAACAGCCACCAGAAGCGGCCGCACAGATAGAGATCTTAGTTTACTGCAAGTGTATAAATACCTGCCTTTATCTGGACGCGGGGCTGTAAATACGAACGGCACAAACGTGTTTATTGCTGAGCCGTGAGCCGGGTGCCGCGGTGCCACGAGGAGCAGCAATCAGGAATGCCGGAGCAGGGAGGTCTCGGGAATCAACCCCGTCCCACCTCCTGCCCCAAAGCTGGGGGATGAACCCCTAGACCAGCCCCTTCAGACACCCTACAGCATCCATAGGTGCCACGTCCCCGTGTCCCACTACCCTGACAAGCACTGGATTTTTCCCCAGACCTGGTCTTGATGTATCCCTCGACAAAAAAAAAAAAAAAAAAAAAGGGATTAATGACTTTCCATACATCCTGCCCTCTGAAAATGGTATTTGCTTTTTCTCCTAGCAACTGCATTGCGTCGCTGAGCCACGTTTTTATTGGGATCCGTGATGGACCCCAAATACTTTCAGCACACGCTTCCGCCAAGGTCACTATTCCCCGTTTTGCAGAGAAGGGCTTTGCTGCCCTTTATACTGAATTTCATCTTGTGCAGAGCAGCAATACGATGAGCCAAGGTCAATATGAGCCGCAAACCTGCCTTCCAAAGCGCTCACCACCTCTTCCACCCTCGATCATTCCCAAGTTTTGCGCCCGTATCGTCTGTTGTATCGCCCAAACCGCTAATGCTAATGAAAAAAAAAACAACACAATGAATAGAAGTGGATCCTGGAGAGACCCATCAAAACCCAGGCTGAGCATGAGTAATAATAACCTGCTTGTATTTCTGGTAATAACATCTCCTGTGAATACAGTGATATCCAGCACACTGCCAAATAGCCCGGGATCAGAGAAACAGGACTTCATTTTCTGTTTTATTGAAAGAAATTAAGCTTTTCAGCCGCAGGAAAACTGCAGTTGTTTTGCTTGACATAGCAACCTGAAAATGAAAAAAATTACGGCTGGTCCTCAAAAACGTAAAGATAATTCCAACATACCTTAAGATGGAGTATGAGCTGTTGAAATACCAGAGCTGGCTCTGGACCTTCAGTAGGTGTTGCCTGGATTACAGCATAATCCCAAATGCATGCTGACCCCTCTACTTTTAGAGAAAACTCTTTTTTTACCTATTTCCCAGGGATCAGCTGCAGCACATCCCCATAGTTTCCAGCTGAGAAGAGATCTCACCTGCTGGCTGAGCCAACCTCAGGAAAATTACCATTAAGGGCTTAATGGAAATTGCTTAGGTAGCCTGACTACAAGTAATAGATGTGGGTTCTGGGTTTTCCAATGTCAAGATGATGCATCATTAGCTAAAACGTCAGGAAAGTCACTGATACAAATATTTTCCAAGTCGGGGATCAGAGGGAGAAACCAGTTTGGGGTCCAGACCTGGCTTTTTAATGGAGCTGTGCATCATTTTTCTGATGGCAAAGCAGGGAAAAAAATACTCCAGTAACAACAGTGAAGCAGTTGTTGCTTCAGCTGCAGCAACCTGTTTTGCTATGGGATCTTCCAGTAGCAGGGGGGATTTGGTGTCAAACTGACTTATATTTTCCCATTAAGAGCCCCTTTGCATATTTTTTGTTCTCCCCCTTGAGGAGAGCTAAAGACTGCCAGATGATTAAGGGTTGTTACAACAATAAGAACAAAAAAAAAGCCCGTCAAGTTAAAACAAAACATATTCCCCAGCCCAGTGGTTTTGCCAGCAGCAGCTCTGCAGGCAGCGGGGATTTAGGGGCAACACGGATCAGCCTCTGGTTTGCTGTTCCCTGCAGAGAAAGCCCAGGAGGGGAAACTTCTGCACCGTGTTTTGCAGTGACTCCTCTGTGGTGGGAACGGCTGCTGGGCTGGGGATGCTCTCCGAGGCCAAGCAGACTCCTCGGTGCTGAAATCCATGGGTGCTGGAGGGTGCAATCCCAAACGCATCCTTGCTCTGAGCGTGCATGGGATAGGGATCGATACGATCATTTTATTCCTGGTTTTTATGTTTGTGGTGGGGTGAGCATCTTCATGAGGAGCCACACGGAAATCAAGCAAGATTCACTCTGTCCTTTGCTGTCGCTATATTGCCTGCATGGGCTTCATCTCCAGCAGAAACCCGACGTCCACCAAAAATTTACATAACCCTGTGCCAGTGCAGAAATATAAGTGGATACAGATGTGCTCAGCAGCCCTGGGGGCTGCAGACACGCTGCCATGTCGTCTCAGTCGACATCGTGCCATTGTGCAATAGATCCAGGCGTGATGAGAAGCAGAAGAGTAAATTGCTCCATTGAAACTGCAGCAGGAGTTTGGCCACCAGCCGCGAAGTCTTTAAATAGCTGATTAAAAGTAACTGTGATGCTGCCAAAATTACCAACGGACAAATCGACACTTGTCTCCTCCAAACTTGGTGTCATGGGCTGCCGGATAGCGACGTGCAACCTCCTGCCTTCAGCTCGCCCAACTTGATGAAGATCAAGTTATTTGCAGATAATTTTCTATTAGGAGCGTAGCTACACCTGCAACAGCAAGAGAGCCTAAAAACCAGGATTTTTCCCCCTGGCCAGATGAAAATATTCATGGAAGAATAAGAAGATGAACACATTATTTGAAGTGCATAAACCCAAGACCTATCGGTGCTGCCAGAGATGCTCCTTGAAAGCCAGATAACTGCAGAGCATTCTGCTGTTGCACAATATCAGGGCTTTCGTACCCCATTCATGATCTGCTAGCACAGATACGACACTCGGTATTTCATGTAAGATGACGAAAGCAAAAAAAAAGCATCATCTTTAGACTACTGAGCATCATAATAAAGCCATACAGGCCGAAAATATCTCATACTGCCAGCAAGGTGAATTAAAAATTCTCATCACGACTCCTTGTGAAGTGGCTCTTAGTGATTTCTGACGCTGCTGGAAATGGATTAGGAAATACTGTGCGTCCTCTTTGGCCAATTCAATGCCACATGTTCGATGTGTAGCACGCAACAAGGGATTAAAAGGGCAGGTATTGCACAAAAGCAGATTAGCGGCGGCAGCACCCGGCACCTGGAAGAACTGCAGCTCTGGCCACGGGTTTTGATCCAGCCGGGATTATCCGTGGCTGTTTCAGCCATGGAAAGGCCAGGCTGTGATCCCAGTGGATGGCTCTCCACATCACTCCACTTCAAGGGAAAACATGAAGGACTCCACAGGTTCTGCTTTCTCTCTCCGTGGCAGGTTGCCCGTCCAAACGCTTCGCTCGGTTGGCACGAGGAAATGCACAATTCTGCTGCTTCGGATTAAAAAAACCCACCAGTTTTAATAACTACTAACCTGGACTCTTCCACAAACTTTAAGAAAGCTCCAGAGAGGTTGCTTGATTACACGGAAAAGGGCGAAATGCTGAAAGAGAGACTATTTACACAGAGCTAGATAAAGAAGAACAGCTTTGGGCTCCCTTGCTGCCGGGAACGGCTGCTGCATGCCATGTTGCACTTCAAGCTGTGATCAAACACATCCTGGGCAGTAAATCAAGTGCAAATTCTGCTTTGAGGACAAAGCACCACAATTCAGATGCATTCCTGGAACATATTGGGGAAATAGTTATTTTTTTCAAGCACTAATTCTTGAAATCAAGCTGCCCATACAGTACATTAATTTGAGGTGTGAGCCTCTCCAGACTGTCCCTGCACGGTTCCCAGAAAACACCGACTTGTTATCCCAGGAATTAATGTTAAGGAAATTACATCCTGGCAGCTACAAGGCTATGTGTCCAAGTGAAATAACAATGCATGTTTTTCATACTTTATAACAAGGTGCTTTGAAGTCTTCCAGACTTCAATCTCCATCACAAGGTCCTTTGTATGACCTAGTTGCCCTACAGCTCCTTGTTCTTGTCCTACAACCCCTCTCCTTTCTAGCTTTTCCAAAATACCAAGTATCTTGGGTAGAAACGGATGAAGCCCAAGAGCCACAGATTCACCCTGACAAAATATCAGAACAATTTGAATCACCAGAGCTGTTCCTGCATCCCCATCCACACCAGGGATGACCCGAGCCGGCCGACCCGCTCCTCATTTTCCTTATTTCTAAAGTGATTTAGCTATCCGAGGCAGCCTTAAAAACGCCATAATCTTTGTTATCATCCACATAGTCAGGCACGAAACAATTAAATGATGAAAAACAAAGAGACAAATAACTCGTCCCAGCGTTGCGGTGATTTTGCAGGTTCCCCCCACTGTTGCTCCCAGCTCTGCTGCCGCTGGCTGATCTGATCCCGGTGGGTGAAATGCTAGAGGAGCACTTTCCCAGCCATAAAAGTCCCGTCTCTGATCGTATCTGGATTAAGAGGAATGCGGTTTAAGATATGTTAGCAACCTACTCATAAACAAAACACTTAGGGTTTTAACACACGTATTCAGTTTAAAGCAAGCTTTAATGGGGAGTCTACTATTTACTTTGATCTACTGAGAGGCATAAAAACATCTTGACCTGTGTTACCTCTGTTGGGATTTTAAGTTGATTTATTCAATTGAGAAATACGCCCATTTTCCTAACGCAGATGGAGTAAAATCACAGGGGGCAGCATCGACGCCATGTGCTGTTTAAGCCGTTGGAGAAGGACTGCAAGGGTTTGCGTGTCTTATTGACGAGCAGGAGACATTTTGCTTTATGAACACAGCCTGACGGCTGGATGGAGACCTGCCCGTGAACACAGCCTGCTAAACAAGTGCATCTCGGGTATTTCATAACCTTAAACACGCCAAGTTTTGCTTTTCCTGGGGCTGATCAACCTTATCCATCCGTTTCTGTGCCTGTGTCTGAAATACCCACCTGTCGCTGACGTCCATCAGTTACCACGCGCTGGTACGTGCTCACAAACCAAACACCGCTGTCGTCAGTCAGGATGTGCAATTTACTCCTGATGGGCAATATACAGCAACAGCCTTAAGCTGAAGTTACTGGGGGAAAACAATTGAGACCACAGAAGGGTAGAAAACCGTGCAAGGAAAATGGTCGCATGCCCTGGAGCTATCTAGCAATAAATAAGTGTATAATGGTGCAGGGTACGTGCAGAAATCGAGAGACGGAAGAAGCCCCTGACCCACCAGAGGCAGAAGCAAAGGGCGCACAGGGTGAACGGGGGGGTGTGCGTGGGGTGGAAAAAGAAAATAGAAATTACATTAGGGGTTAAATACAAACATTTGTTTGTTTGTTTTGCCTTTTTTTTTTTTTTTAAGTGTAGAATACAAAAAAAGGATCATTGAAAGAGACTCAAGTGGCTTCTGGAAATACGTCGAGATCAGATTGCTGACGGAGGAAATCTTAAGAATGTGTTGCCTTGGTATTTACTAAGAAAGACGGGCAAGAGAGCGGCTGCAACTGTGACCCCGCAGGGGAGGGAGGAAGGAATAAATTCCATCACATGGAATAAAATGCAAAGTATAATTTAGCACAGAAAAATCTCTTGATGAGGCCATTGCCCTTGCTGCAGCAGCCATAGCAGTGAGTTGTCCTAAACAGCAAATTAGGATTAAAAAGAGTAGCTTATTCCAGAATTATTATTAAATAAGAGACATCAGCCAGAGCCACCAGACTGTCCCAGCGCGCTCCAGCAAAGCAACGTCGAAAGAGGTTCAGAGAAAGACATCCAAAGCGGAGAGAGTTATCTGAAGCAAGCAGAAATCTCTGCCGCTTTGGAGATTGCACCTGTCACTAGAAATAATTGGAGCTGAGACTAGCTTCCATTTTTTTTTTTTTCCCATTTTTTCTTTCTTTTTTTTTTTTTTGGTCTAACAGCTGTTTCTTTCGGTGGTGGTGGCAGCGCACGTCTGAAAATAACCGCAGGCTCCTGCTGTGCTCTTCCTGCTTGGGCCAGTGCTTCCCAGAGCACCAACAAATGCGATCAGCACATTTTTTTACCAAAAAGGTGAAGGAATCATTTCAAGGGCTCTCAGATCTCAAGAACATTTACACTGCTCAGAACAAATCTTGCCTGTGTTGATATACTGAGCGTATTCACTTTAGTTACGGTTCCTCTTTCATGAAAATCAAACCCGGTAGATTTCAGCCAGGCAAAGTGAGAAAAGTGCTGGTGGAACAGGAAAAGCATAAATGAGGGAGTGGAAAAAGGATGGACAGGGACAGAAAAAGGAAATGAAGATTAGGAATAAAAAGGAAAAGAAAAAGCCCTTGTGTCAAGCTCAGGAAATGAGCTGGCTTCTCAGAAATATTAGTACGAGCAAAGAGCTGAGACAGATACGGACGGCAAAGGAAATCACAAAACCTATAAAGGAAAATAAGCAGGTTCCTGACATTTGAGGCATCAAGAAACATGAGGAATAACAAAAGGAGCGTGAATCAAGCCTGAAAGGGTATTAAAAACAGGCTGGAGTTTACATGGAGAACGTGATTTTCTATTATCTGAATATTCAATATTAAAGCGGAGGCCGTGGCCAAGCACGGGGCTGTACGTTCACCCCGCTCCCCCAGGCAGCACTGCGGCTGCTGTTCGGCATCGATCACAACAGGGACGGGGATGGACACAAACGGAGAGAACTTAAGAAAAAATTATTCATCCATTTCTGGAAGAAGGGCTGCTCAGCAAAGCAAAATAACCACACCAACCTGTGTATTATGCTCAGATAACTAGAGGAGAAAAACCTTCTACTGCTCTCCCACCATTTATCTGCCAGTTCATGGAGTGAAGATATATATATTTTTTAACCTGAGTGCCCAACATCAACGTTTTGGTGCCAGCACAGGTTATTTTCTATGCTTTAAAAGCCGCCTCCGCCAGCTCTTTGTTCTGATGTCACCACTTTGTTAATGGAGCTGGCGGAGCAAACTGGGATGCAGGTTTGAGCACCCTTGTGCAAAATGATGCCGTCCTGCAACGCGGGTTTTCTGCCCCAGGTGTTGCTTTCAAAACTAGCACTTCAGCATTGCAGAACCATTCCTGAAAACACCCAGCTCCACTTATCCTTCTCTCCCTTTGCATTTAGCTCTGCGCTTTGCTCACCTCAGCACTCGCAAAGCAAGCGGAGAGGTGGAAAGAGCAGAGCGAGACATCGCTTCTGGAAATTGGCCGCTGAGTTTGAATGGGATTCCCCAGCTCTTGGTGCTCGTTAGAGACTTGCAAGGTCAAAAGAGAAAGTGCTAGAAAACACATTCCCTGAGGCGGTGTTTGCTCTGCGGACATGGCCCCAACACCTGAGCGAGGAGGAGCCGTGAGGATCAAACCCCGGGGTCCCCCGCAGCAATGGGGGTTTCTCCTGGAGAACCTGGTGACTGAGCCACGAGGGTGCTGAACCGCAGGAAAAATCCTTTTTGTTTCCCCGGGGAGGGTTTGCTCACAAGCACTCTGCAGATTTGCAATGGCAGGACAGAGCGGGCATGGGTTCAGGTGAGAAGTCATAGAATCAGAGAATCATTTTGGTCGGAAAAGACCCTCAAGATCGTCGAGTCCAACCGTCAACCCAACCCTGGCACTGGCCCATGTCCCTGACCCCAGAGCTTCCCCAGCGGTGACACCGGTCTTACAGGGTGAATAGGAATAGCTGGATAGGACACCCCATAAACACATTTAATTCTTGCTTTAGATGCTTCATAAATCGCACCCTTTGTCCCTTGGGCATCCTACCAACTTCCATTATCATGTTCTTATTCTAATAGGCACAATCTCAGTACAGCAAATCCCCCATTTTCCACAGCTTTCAATCACAACTAAAGAGTAAAGATGGAAAATCTGCATTTCAAATCGTTGTTTGTTGTTATGACAACATAGCATGAATTTGGTCCTTGCTGCAGCCCTCGCAGTCCCGGGCTTCAGAGCATTTCCGAAGCTTTTATGAAAAGACCACATTTGTAGACGCAGATGCCACAAAGCCAAAGAGGTTGTTCACTTCATGTGATGCAAAAGAGCAGGAGAAGTCTCCTGGAATGTAATTGCAGAGAAAATTATCTCAGCACTAAGCAGAAACATTTCCTCCTCATAAACTTCCCCATAAGATGTCAAACTGCAGCCTGGTACAAAAAAGACCCAAAAAGGGTTTATTGAAGGTACAACAGACAGTGTTGGCCTTTCTTTCCATCACAGAAGGTTTTAGTCTATGGGATTACTCAGTAACTGCACAAGCCTCATCTGCACCATAAATAATGTGGATATACATGAAGAGAAAAAAAAAAAAGACAAAATAAACATACAATTGGGACCTTTGGATCCAGGAAACTGCGATATAGGAACCTCCACAGGTTTTAGGGCCAAAATGGACCATTATCAGTGCATGAGACAGAGCACAGATCAGAGATTTCACCTGACGGTTTCTGAGAATCCAGCTTAATGTGTTATCAAAAAACGCCAGCAACTGTTCATATAAGGTCTAGAATTAAAGATTTTCCTCAATGTCGATAAAACACACTAATGGCTCCTTCTTAAAGCATCATGTCCCCCCCAGCCATGGTGACCGGTGCCGCCACGCGACATCCACCCAACAGTGCTGCGTGGACCAAATAAAAACAGCGACAAAGTCCACAATGGGTTTACTGCATTAAAGAAAAAAAGGTGTTTGAACTAAACTATTGCCATCTGTCTTTAGCTGAATGCGTAGCCACACATCGATGGCAATTTATAAATAGATTGAGAGCCTTATTAAAGGTCAGTAAAATTGTCCTGACTCCTTCTCCCTCCTCTCATTGACATGAATAGCTGCCATTCATTCTGGGGAAGAGAATTTTGCTTGTACCGAATTAAAAAAAAAACCAACCAGCACACAATCTGCAGTTTTTATTATGTGTTCCCTGCATTAGTGCAGTTATTCAGCTACAGACGGTTATTTGAGCCCAAGCCCAGCCTGGGACTTCACTCAGGCCATGGAGTGAATAAAAGTCACCAAAAGCACAGAGAAGGGTCATGTGGGGAGAAGCTCTGCCCTTGTTTTTTATTTCATACCCCGCTGCGCACGAGGAACCCGTGGCAATCCCATGTTCGGTGAGGATAAGCCGTTAACCACCTCATTGCCATAAAACAACCCCGATTACATTTGGTACCTGCAACACGCAGCGACTGCAGGGAGCTGTGCTAAGAGGTAACTCAGGCAGCAAATGTTCCGTCCCTAAGCCATCCCAGTAAAGCTGTGCTGGCATCACCAGCGTGTCCTGGCAAAAAAAAAAAAACCACAAAGCAAGGACATATTTTGCTTTTCAATATGGCCACTTTCCAAGACTTGTTTAACAATCCCTTGCACTTATCTTCTTGTAGAGCAGCAGGCTACTAAGTCCCCGTCCTGCGTTACAACCTGCGAGGGAGGAATTAACTGGCTGTGGGCAGGAGGTAAAACATCCTGAGCGCCCGTGAGCTCAGCTGGTTACTCCAGATTATCACTCCATAAGATGCATAAAATGTCAAGCAACAGCAGCTTTAGAAAATTCTACAAACATCCATCCAATGTATTTCATCTGAGAGTTCATCAAAAGCAGAATAAGGAACTCCAATTTCACAGAAAGCTGAATGTATATGTACTTAGAATATGGATATTTAGAAGAAAGCACTCACAATGATATTTCAATCAGTCTAGCAATAGGATTATCTCAGAAACAGCCACATGCTGAGTTTTCATTAGCATGCAGCATGAGAAAGATTTCATCACCCTAATAATTTTTCAAGCTTCCCTAATATTCATGATTGCCCATTCGTTCCACTGCCTCAAAGTGACCCCTTATGGTTTTTACTATTAACCAAAAAGACAGAAAACAAAATGAGATGCAACCTGGCAAATACAAACTAGTGACATCGGGGCGGGGGGGGAAATAATTGGAAACAGAGATTCAAGGAGGAAAAGATGTCTTGGAGCCACAGTAAATGTGACTTAATTTAAATGGTGGACAATAAATAAGATATGAGTTTACAGCATGAGGTATGTGTGTAAACTGCCAGCTGCGTAATAACAGGTTCTCATTGCAAATCAGGGAGGATGTCGCGCTGTTCTTAAATGACCCCAGGATAATCTCACCTTCACCTCCCGGTGCAGAAAAGCAGCATAAGCGACCTGTAACTGGAACACTCAATTACACCAAAGGTTAAAAAGGTTCCTCAATACGTGCAGTACAGTGAGATGACATACAAGGCTGAACGTGCTGAAAACACAGCAGTGCCAAAGACACGGAGGAAACGAATCGTTTGAGAAGGACAGAGCTAGAAACAAAAGAATGAAATAAAACTTAAAAAAAAAAGAAGTGAAATTCAGTCTGGGGATGGGTACCCCCAAAGTGACACACACATATATTTTATGTATATATGTGTGTGTGTGTGTGTATGTATATACACTTCTCTACTTATAACTATATATATATGTGTATATTTTAGCTTCAAGAAGAACAACCTGAGGAAAGCTTTTGGCCTCTGCAGATCCCTTGTTCTCACTGTGACTTCCACGCAGTGACCGTACAAAAGGATCTGCAGGAAATTCTTCTGGATTATCACGGAGATGCTTTGATTTTCTTTTTTATAATCCCTTGCTCTGGGTGCACCCACAGGCCATTCCCAGGCTGAGCTCCCCAATCTCCACCCCATGATATTAACACCTCAAACACTAAGTTCCCCAGCAGGAACATATTTTGAGACCTCAGATGATTAACACCACTTGTACACTGCTTTTTAGAGATTTCCAGCTTTTGCTGGTGGCCTTAAGAGGAAAAAAAAAAAAAAAATCGCCCAAACAATGACAAACTGATTAAAATCTTTTCCTTTTCTTCTCGCAGGAATAAGTCAGCATCAAAAAATAGTGATGTACGAGACACCGAACAACCGAACAATGTGTTGGGTTGATTTGAATCAGGGGAGTATCCAGGGAATAAGTCAAAGACTTACAGAGAGGAGTTCAGAAATGCCAAATTCTTCCCTTATTATGTTTCTCTATATATGTTATACTAATGTAAACTCTTTAGGGTTGTGGAAACTCCGTATGCATTAGCTACACCTCATTTTCCACTGAATTACAGCCAACTTTTTTTCCAGTGTATTTTATATGAGCTTCTTGCAGCCATAAGGGAACATTAGGAAACTCGGTTGGAACAGATAATTCATGGGTTTCCATTTTGCAGACGGGTAAATAAGAGGGAGGAGAAGCTAAAGGCAAAAAACCAACCTACCTTTCCCAAGGCCACTGATATACCTTGGGTATGTAACGAAATTGCAGCTTAGAAGGCAAATCACCAAAAATTAACAAGTTTCGGTGAACAAAAGGAAGATAATAGGGTTTTTTTCTTCCCGACATACACATCTGTTCATTAGAGCTGTCTCCCACACCACTACAGCTGCTCACATTTTAAAGAACAACGAACCCTTCACACAATATTTACAAGAGGAATTAGCAACAGAATGCACACAAATAAACTTTGCTTAGAAATGTTTTGGCAATAAAATGTATTCAGTACATGTTTATGTACCCTCTTAAGCAACCAAGAAAATAAAGGGGGTTTGATTCTGGTGATGTAAAAAAGGACAAAGTGGCCTCACCTGGGGAAAAACGGAATATTCTGTTACAAATCTTGCCTGATTTTCTGTTTTCAGTTTGATGGTGAATCGGTTATTTTGGCATGTCTCATATTAATCTTAGAGTTAGGAAACACAGGGGCTCTTTTTGCTTGACCTGTTTATCGCCGAGCACTAAAAAAGGACCCGATTTTATTAACCCGCCTGTTTCACACCATTATGGCCACATCGGCTTCTGATCGTGAGGGTTATACGGCTCCTGGCACGAGCATTGATAGTGATGTTTAGATGAGCTTAAAAAATATTTCTAGAGGTGATTTTGCAGTAGTTAATCAGTTCATGGCGGCCTTTAAAAATGTGCTTTTTCTAATCTTGATTTCACAGGATACAGACTGACCAAGCGACTTCCAACCCTTGGTGCCCATTTGCCACCTGTCTTGCAGAGATTTATGGTTTTTTTTCCTTTCAACTGGGAAGCTGAAGTTCAGTATTTTCTCCCAAGTGAAACCGCTGAACTTGTCAGGTGGGTTTTGAGAAATAAGATTTCGAAGAGAAGTGCTGAGACATCCCTGTATCCTCTCCCCTCCCTGGAGCCTCTTTCTTTGCCTTGGGGCACATGTTCCCTTTGCTCTTCTCTCTCTCTATATATATTTCACCTGGTCCTCCAGCTTCCTCCTTTGCATCTCTTCTCTCTGCCCACTTTGATACTAAGACACGGTGGAAAAGTCCTTGCTGGCAAAAATAAGTGACATGGGAATGCACGGAACCCTGCAAAGCCAGTTCAGTTTGTATATTGGGATTACCCAGCCCTGGGCTTTTATCTGAGCCCTTCACAGCTGCATCCCAGTGAGACTCTTCTCCCTCTGCCTCTTCAAATTTTAACAGCATTTTAGGAGGAAAATGAAAATATAATTTACCAAACATACTGTCCAAAGTAAAGAAGGTCCAAAATAGATACTGCCGGGGAAAAATAAGCCCCTGAAGCCCTGAGTTTACTTTTTAAAATTATTCATTAGAACCGCTGCCACAAGATTTTAAGTGCACAAAAGCAGAAGGATTAAGAAAAAGGGATCTGAATGTCAGGCAGAGAACGAAAACATCCAGAAATGAAGTAGATAAACAAGTAATTTAAAACCTTTCATGGTTCAGGGACTAAGCATAACAATAACTGCCTGTAGGTAGGAAGACCTGTCTTATTAAGCAAATTATTCCTGCGACCTCTTAGTATTTCCCAGTCGTCCTGCCTCTGACCCGTACGTATTCGCACTTCCCCATCAGACCGGTGCTTTCCTTAGAGAAAATTGTCGAGGGAACCTGTTCCTCACGCCAGCACGTCTGAAATGTGCAGGAGTGTGAGCCCAGGGACACCAGAGCCATCAAAAGCGGATGAAAAGCTTCGGGGGGGGGAAAAAAAAAAATCTCCTTTTGTGCTAACACCATTAGCAATGGAAATAAATAAAGGACAAGAAATAAACACCTACGTAAGGTTAAGGAGAGCTGGTTTTAAATTAAAGGCTTTTCAGAGTTCTCGCTGTGCCTCACCTGAGTCCTTAGCGCAGTGGGCAAGTGGCGAACGCCAGAGAAAAGCAGAGATGGCTTTTTTCTGGAGAGGTTCATGGCCAAATCAGCACTGGAAATATAACTGTGAAGCCCCGAGTGCTGGCACAAAACATTCATTAATCAGAAATCTGTTGTTTTTAATGACTTATAATCACCGATTTCGGAATATACAATTATAAAAGGAGAAAAACAGAGCCCTGGCACCTGCCTTTTATAACATCACTCCTGGCATCCATCAAGGACTGAATAAAGCCTGCCCGGGGTTCAATGCGATTTGAAACAAATGCGGCGTTTGAAGTTGAGCGTGGCCACCTCCTGCCCAGGTGGGTGAATGGGCTGTTGCGGCACAGCGGAGCTGCTGCGGGGTCTGCAACGTTACACTGCGAGCAGCTGCACGCCAGCAATGAAAAGGGGTTTATTGCACCTATTCGACCCCTTACTGGCTTGTACGGGTGTCCCCTTGTCAGACAGCATGCCTACCACACACAGCGGTTTTTTTCCAAGAAGCGTTGTCGTGCAAGATGTTATATTGGCTATTATCTGCAAGAAAGCAGGCGAATACAATGGAGGAGAAAGGGCAATTCCACAGGGCATCCGTGGCTGGTAAAAGATATCCTAAGCATGCTGAATTAGAGAATGATTTAGCAATGTAAGAATTGTGAAGTTGTGGTGGGAAGGGGGATGGAAAAAAAGGCAACAAAACAAATTGCTCTTTTGTCCTCATATTTCTTTCCTTGGCTTACAGGCGTGAGATAACAATGACTGTTCCTCCCTGGGTGTGTGAAATTTAGGATCTGCGGAGCCTGGGGAATGCCGGGGCGGACAGAGATGGAAGAAGAAATATTTCCAACTATTCACTCGAGCGCTGGAAGCCCAAGGCTGGTGTTTCTCCAAGGAACAGCCCTGCCTGCTGTGGTCCCTCGCTGGGATGGCCGAGTCCAGCATTGCAATTACACGTCTGTAATTAGAACCGTCTGCCTGAAGAAGGAGCTGTGGCTGCGGACGAAAGGGCGGTGGTCCACGCAGGAAACCTCCCTAATTCCATGCGTTTAAAGGAAATTTTCCTCCCTAAACCCTGCAGAATGCACGGGAAGCAGCTGCAGGGGACCAGGGAGCCATGGGCAAAGAGCCACCTTGTCCCTTCCATCCATCCGAGGGTGTGAGAAATGACGCTGGGTGTGCAGAGAAAGAAAAATATGAAGTGGGAAAGGCAGCTTTGGTCAAACATTTATCAGCCATCTGGTTCTCACAAACAGGGCTGGGGGAGCTGCGGATCCAGCAGCCTCGAGAGCGTCATGCAAGATTAATGCCTCCGGGGACACCTCGGCCAAAGCGCACGTGTCCATTCTGCACGTCGGGCTGGCAAAGATGCAAAATGAGCGATGCCCTGTTCTGTCGGCGGCCGGTCGGGACGTGCCTGGGGTCCCACACTGAGCCTGACCGCAGCCCCACCTCTCTACACCAAATTATTATTTCTCCAGCAGTAGAAAATGCACCTCTCAAAACCAGCAACTTTCTCACACCCGACCTGCCCTGTTTACCTTCATGTTTCGTACCGAGTCCCATCCCGGGGTGGCAGCTCTGTGCCTGAAGTGGGAAATACTTAAACGCGCTCAGATGTTCAATAGTTCATCATTTTAAGGCTTTTGCTACAGAGATTAGCATGAGGAGCAAACACACACACGGACACACCAGGCACACGGAGGAAGCATCACCCGGCAGCGCTGGACCAGGAGAGCTCATCCCAGATTTGCTACAGACTGCGTGACCGGGATCACCCTCCTGCTTTCTCCCTGCTTTGATAAAACACCATTTCCCTTTTATAAACCCAATGTTTGTATCATTTACCTGTGATAAAACCGGGCAGAGCTCTCCTGCAGTGCTACCAGACCTCCCGAAAGCCTCTGCTTTTTGGCCAGAGAACCCTTGCAAGATGTCTGCAATAGAAAGTTCTGGTTTCTTGCGATTTATCTTCCCTTTCTCTTGCAGCTTCTGTGTTTTCCTGACTGTTACTCATTGTTTCAGGGGACGTGGGCTTTTATTTTTAACTGAATGATTCAGTCTGATGTGATCAATTGACAGTCAAAGCTGGGACACTGAGAAAAAAACACACCGAATACCATGAGACTTTCTGATAAAAATCACAGACGTCGGCAAGACTGGCTGAAACAAGACACTTCCCAGAGTTTGCCCTAGATACCAGATGCAAATCAAAGCTAAATGGGCTCTGAAACTTGAAGTACATGCAGCTCCCCACTGATTTCATCTGGAGTGGTGGGTGCTCAAAAATCTCATGCAAGATATTGAGCTCCTTTGGTAAAAATCAGCGCCCGAGGGTCTCCCAGCAAACAGAAACCCTGTGCGATGAATCCCCCGGCTCTCGCAGCATATGCACAGCCAAATGGAGAAAAGCAGCAAAGCAGGAAGCCTCTTGAAAGTGGGTTTACGAGCAAAATTGGCCGAGGGCTGCAGGGGAGGGACGTCCCCCCGATGGGGAAGCGGGTCCCCCCACGATGGGCAGAGGAGCCCCCGAGCAGATGCTCCCGAGCAGCATCTCACAGCCAATGCTTCTCATCACGCTCATCGCTCACATGGATCTTTAGATGAATAACAATACGACACATTTTTTTTTCCTGGCGAAACTGGGCTTTTTTGTTCCTTTGCACGGTGCTCATTTACTCCAGCATAGCAGATACCAGGATGATTTGTGTGTGTGACACAATGACCGAGGGCAGGTTGAGCACAGCATTAAATACCAGAAAAAGAGGCTGCCTAACCCTAACCTTGCTGTGAAGAAGCAATTGTCTACCTGTTGAAAGCAAATAGTTAACACACGCATAGCGGCCACACTCAAAATACTTGTTTTTTCACTTAGAGCAGCTGGTATTTGATCACCTGAAGGCTAAAAAATTGGTTTATTGTGGACCTAACTCTGTACAGATGAATGTAAGGGAGATGATATCTACCTCCTGAACTGAAGCAGCTCTAATCTAACCAGTCAGCTCGGGGGAGTTTTCTGTACCAGTGGCATTGTTTCTTTCTCCCAGGTGATTTTCTAGTAGGAGAGGTGATGAGAAGAGCTGATAACATGAAATAAAAGCTCTTCTGGAAATTTTTATCGTTCATACAGGAGTGCTGGAATCCATTTACACAGCCTTCCTTTGCTTTTTTCCTACCACCCTGAGAAGCCCGTGGTGTAAAAGACTGTCCCAACAACCCGGTTCAACGGGAGCACCCAACGGCCTCACACGTTGTGGGCTCTGCAACTAGTTGCTCATTTCCCGGGAAACCGAGTGACTTGGGGGTTGTTTAATCCTCCTCCCAGACCTAACGCAACGGCCTGCAGATCCATCAGAGGCACCGAGCCTGAGGCAGCCGCCACTACGATAACAGCGATGTACCAATTATACTTAATAATATTCATATTTATAAAAGCAAGCCATCCGTTGTGGGCATTAGCTGCCTTTGACATTGTTTAAAGAGATGAAGGGTGTAAAATTAACCCAGCAGCTTCCTCTAGTATCCAGAAAATAACCAGCGAGAAATAATAATCAAATGCAAACCACCGAGGAGCCAGAAATGGACTCTTGCCTTGGTTCCCAGTCCTGCAGAGACTGAGCTGCTCGCGCCCCACAGTCCCCTAGTTTATCACGTTTATCTATGAAAAATTACGGGAAGTACTTTTTAAAAATCAAGGTGGCAAAATCCATTGATAAGTTAAACAATGCAGTTACTTTCCAAACACTGAACTGCACCACCAGCCTTAATTGGATCGTGCAGCCTGACTGTGAAAATTAGGGCCTTTAATTTGTGAGTTATGCTAACTCGCTTGCGTTTATTAACCTAGCGTGCTCAAATTCTAGTGTTCACAGCACTGCACAGCATAATCCCATTCCTACCGGAGAGCTTTACCAAAGCGGTGGTTTCCAAAAATTCCTGCACGCTCGGGGAGAAATCAGAAAGAGCTAATGATGTCTGTCTGCGAAAAACGCGTGTTGTCAGTGGTGCTCGAGATAATCCCACACATAATCTATAATGATGGGGGTCCCAATACATTGAGTACGAATGCTTCATTAACCCCCCGATGCCCTTGTGCTCTGCCCAAGACAAGGGCTTCCCCAGGATGGATTCTAATGCATGAAGGAGGATAAAAGTCCTATAGCAGAGGGAAAGTGCACGGTGGCTGAGCGATGGGGTCAAGAATCATTCACTCGCTGCTGAAATATCACAGCTAAACCCCTGTGGGATCCTCCTCTGTCACCCAAGCTCCAGTGCTGGGGTTTCTGTAGGACCAGGGGCCGTGTTTCCGTCCCAGTTCAGCCAGCGCTGCGGTCCCACTGGTGCCTCGCCTGCGCGGGAGCCCAGCTCTGCATGGGGACAGCACAACGTCCCCTCCTTCTACTGGTTTTACTGGCTTTGCTGGACTTTGGTAGCTGGCTCCGGCTGTATTTCTGAAGCAGCAAACAGCTTCATGTCTATTAACCAAACAGAACGGTTCACGCCAGACAAAAAGCCACCTTTAAGCACATCTTAAAAACCCACAAATTCTCTATTTGTGTGCTTTTCCCCCTGAACTTGATCATTATCCGAGAGCTTCCCGCGTATAAAATGCAAAGCAATAGTGCAATAATTACCTTAAATGCTAAATCTCGAGGGAATTCGGGCTCGTACCAGCAGATCATCCTTCCCCCTCGCTGGTGGCTGTTCCTGTGTGGTGCTTAAATTGCAATAACAACCCCCCTACAATGCTACATGCCGTTGTTTGATTAACACTGGAGCCCATGACTAGGGGAAATAACTCTTTTCTACCTTCAGCTAGAACACAAAAATAGTATGTTTACGTTACTCTATTAAAAATGGTCCCAGACAATCTTACTCCTGATGCTGCAAATCGGGTTTGAGAAGAGCCTGTGATAAAGGCAACAATAAGCACCAATAATCAATAAGCATCAATAATGAATAAACATCAATAATTAATAAGCATCAATAACCAAGGTCCCTGCACGGCACAAGGCAGCAGCAATGCAGATCTCGGTAACGGTCTACAAATATAAGAAACAAAGTTCTATCCTGAATTAATCTCTTTCATTAGACCCACTGGTGTAACTGGAAAAAAAGTGGAAAAGCTTTTGGGTTCACAACCCCTTCATCAAACCTGACAGAGATTAGAAGTTAAACTTGCACTTGAGTGCTTTGCAGAGTTAGGGCCCTACATCACTTCAAGGACATTGCCCTTCAATTTCTCCCTTAATTTTTTTGCTATTTGCTCCCACCTCCAGACACTGAATGTATTAAAGAGGGGTCCTGATGGATGTGATATATGGTTATCTAGAAGAGTCTTTCCACTTTAAACCATAAAGAAACAATTTCCTCTGAATATAGGCAGCTGATTACTACCACAGGACTTCATATACATGGTGAATAAAAAGCTTGGCTAGTCTAAACCAAATATGCTGCCTTACTTTAGTTTAACAAAATGGCCAGTACCTCGTTTAATACTTTATCATTGAATATTGCAGCATGCTTTTTAATTCAGTGGTAATAATCCTAAGCATATCTGTTAGACTTTCCTTTTGCTTTTTTTTTTCTGTATAGACTATGACAATTTCAGACTCAACACCTGAAGTATGCCAGCTATTAGCAACGATAGCTTAGGTGAAGTCATGAACATGTGCAAGGCATAATAATGATCGGACGGGCAGAAGGTGACACTCCAAACTCACGCTCTGGTCTCCACGGCTTCCTGGTGCTTGTGAGCCTGGTTAAGATGTCTGGATGACTTTGACAGCCTTTCTTAGGAAAAAAAATAAAAATTAAAATAATAGAAGTAGAGCTCAGGTTTCCCAGCTCTAATCCTTACTTGCCATTTACGCTCCAACATCGTGCTGCATCGCCACAAAAGATTTGGAGATACTGCAGTAAAAGTTGCTACCTAAGTGAACAGATTATTTACTTCATAGGGATTTTTGTAAAGCGTTCATTAAATTAAGAGATATGATCGGGCTCATATTTACAACTGGCCCTGCCATTTCAATTATTGAACCCTCCTCAATCAACGCACGAAGCAAAGCAAACACAGGATACAGCTTTTCCTGTAAGCTGAGCCTGGGACACTCAGAAAGCTGGTTGGATGTATATTCCCCATCAGAAAATTTCTTGCCTTCATCCCAAACCCAGCCTCAGCTTTGCAGCTCACACCCACCCCCAACAACACAGCAGAGCTATCGGAGCTAATGAAGGAAAGTTAATACACTTTTCAGCCCTCAGTAAAAACTTAGTTTGCCCAATTATCTTATCTAATTGCATTACACATTGACAGATGAATACATGACCCCTCGCATCTTAGTTTGCCACCTATAAATCCGCAGAAGAGATCCCATTCTTATGTAGTTCATTTGATTTAGATATTCTTTAAGTTGCTCTACTGAGCGATGCCTGTACAAATTAACTGTTGGTGTGCTAAACCAAAATTATTTTCCCTGTACCAAGCGGGAAAAAAAATTAGAAAAGCATCACCACCTAATTGCTTTATAGGGGACAAATAGAGGAGTGACTGGAGCAACAAAATGATGGAAGAGAAAGAAAAGGGAGACGCGGGAAGACAAGAGCAGAAACCTTTAGCCAGCTCTGGTGGGAACCAAAGCCCTCACTGGAAAATTAAAGGGTTTCCCTTTTGATCAGCAGGTCCATGGATCATTTAGAGAAGTAATAAAGTGACCTCCAAGGTTTTTCGCAGCTAAACCAGTGTGGCCCATCGCAGATACGTCCTCCCAGTGCCAGGACAGCGGCGGCTGTAACGAGCTGTCCCGCAGAGACCTGAGCTAAATCTCAATCTAAATGGGAAGCCGCACCACGAAATCCACCGCGGGAAGCTTGTACAAGTTCCCTCTGACTTCCCACCTCATGGCGCTTTGCTGCTCCAGCAGGTTTTAAAACACTCCAATTACAACCAGACTCTGTAGATACATCTAATAGACAAACGCAGTTTGGAGTTTGCGAGCAGGAAAATATTCAGGCTGATGTTGCTTTTAAATTAATGGGATTTGTAGCTCTCGCGGGTCAGGAAAGAGCCAACTGCTGCGATGAAGAGACAGAAGAAGCCACATTAGCCAAAGCACTGCAGGGCTTTCCATATTACAGCATTAGAACTAAAATAATGCAGTAGAAAACGCTGTTTTGCAGCAGATTGGATAGCACAGCGTTTCCTGGCATGGCGCTGGATCAAAGCCGAATTCTATAGCATTAATTATTCAAACACCAATGAGGGACATTTTGCCAGTTAAAGCAAAGAAAAACAATCAGATCAGTGTCGTTACAGTGTGAAGAAGCGAAACAGATTTTTGTGCAAACGATTACATTCATTTGTGCAGTCAACCTGCACGTACATTTCCTCCAGATTTGCAAGTTATTGCACCAGTTTTCTCAAATGTGAGAAAACGTGGAGTTCACACACAATGCCGTGCTAGGAAACTCCTGTTACTGTATTGCAACTATATTTGACCGCCAACCCTACATTTTCTTACTTACAAGTGACCATGTTTTAAAATGGGAAGAAAAAAAAATACTATCAACGCACTTGCAGAAATTAATGAGGTCTCAAGAGCTTTGCTGTCTTGGAAGAACGTTGCCCGCTGAAGAGCATCCTTTGCAGAACCAAGGGATTTTCTTTCCCGCACCAGAAAGCGGAGTGCAGCGAACCCAACGCACAGCCGACAGCAGACGGTTCAGGCAGCAGAGACGCTCCAGAATGTCTAGCATCGCTACCTCCCTAACCAAAAACACGACCTAAATTCCCCAAAATACATCCCAGTAAAGTTATACCCCTCTTTTGCTTTTTACTGATCCCAAAGTAACCGGAAGCCAACGCTCAGATCTTGTGTAGCCCTGATTCAGTTTAGCTGGAGCTGAGCCCAGCACACGGGATCCTTATTTTCCCCAAATTTCCCCCTGGCGCCCACTTGCCTTGCCACCTCTCCCCCATGGCAAAGACTTTGAGGCTCTAAATTGCGACCCAGACAAACTAACCATCGCTTTGTCGCTCCAGGAAGGTCTCTCCTTCCCTACCCAGGACAGGTTGCTGGCGAATGCCGCAAAATCTGCTCCTCCCGCAGGGGACGGGCACCGTGCCCTCCCCGTTCGCTGCCGACAGCCCATCTGCTCCGCAGCCGGGAAAAGACGCACACGGCTCAGCTCGAGCGAGAGCTGCATCCAGACAAGAGAGGATTTCTATTTTAGCCTCTTCTGTGGCGCTAACCCATAGGTTTGTTCATTTTCCTATATTTTAAGTAGGAATGTGTAGCTGTATTTCTCTTATTCCGTTCAGAGCCAAACTCTTCATGCCATTTTCTTCCTTGCGTTCCAAAGCAATATCGTACAGACACAACTTATCGCTGTCTCTCCCTATTCCCCACCATTTAAAAGACCACGTAAGGACATATCACCTCCTCTTTATGACTTCCACAATGAACACACATAGTTGCTCAGCTCTGAAAATTCAGTTTTTATTGAGTTTTAACGCTGCCTTATGGGTTCTCTGTTCACTGAGAAACAAGCTACCATTGAGTCTTACCTCTTTTTATCCTCCGCTTCTGTAATTAACCAAACTTTGTGGCCAAAGCCCCTGTTGTTTATGAAGCACCTGCATTTCATCTCATAGGAAGCAGCAGTTTCCTAGCTGGAATGCAAGCACCTGCCTCTTGAAGCTCAGTAATCCCACTAATTGGCTCCTCCTCTCCATTTTGCCTCTAAATATGTATTCTGTAGGGTGAAAAGAAGTGCTGCCACCTGCTACCACTTTTTTCTTTTTTTGCATGATTCCCTATGGATTACTTCTACATATTTCTCCTGGGCAGAGGGGCTGTTCCCCCTCCAGGTTTCTTCTCCACAAGTGCCACGTACTGGGTTTCCATCCTTGCAGGAGGGACACGTGTGGGTCCCAGAGCCGCTTCCCAAACAGCCCCGCAGCTGCCGGCACGTTTGGGATTTGAGAAGCCTTTAATTATCCCCCTTTCATTGTACCAGCCGAACGCTGCCTCTGAGCATGTAATATATTATTCCAGTAGGCTGCCGCAAGAGATCTCTTGGAAATATAATTTAATTCATGAGCTGACATAGGTGTATGCTATTTACATTATAACTTAGAGCTTTCATAATATTGAACTGGTCCCCAGTATTTGGGAGCTGATCTTCTGTTTGCTTTCCGTGAGTGTTTGCAGTCCCCAGGAGTGTTTGTGTTTCTGATTATGCAAACAAAAAAGGTATAAGCACATCCTTTAGAAATTTCAAATGCCTCATGGAAGCTTTTAAATGAACAGGTATGGACTCATCGAATGCGTCCATGAAACAAGAACAACAGGAAATAAACCTCCACATTCAGTTTCTAAGGGACTTAGCATCCCTCCATCGTTGCTAAGGTCACACATTATGTTATCCAAGTGAAATACGCAGTTCTCAACTTTGTTTCGTACAACAAATGCTAGTGGCAAGAGAGCTATTGATAATTCTGCCACCAAAATGCTAATTGATATTGTCTGCAGGCACTGGCAGTCCTCACTGTTCCAAGCAATTACTTCTGGTTGAATTTAGATATTACTCTCTTACTTCTAGACAGAATGCAGATAACATTTTAGCTATGGAAGTGAGTTTCAAGGTAAAACACGGAACTCGTTAAGAGCATTTTGAAGGTTTCTTGGGCTCGCGCCTGTTCAGCTTTGCCTTATTTGGGGCTCAGCCATCAGCAAACTGCTGAATAAGGTGTCTGCCGATGTCCTCGGTGGGATGCTCTGGGGTTAAGGTGAGGAATGTGGCCATGAGACACCGCACCACCAAAAGACAAGGGAAGACACTTGCCTAAATAGAAACAGACTTTTGCACAAGATAGAAATCTCAATTACGCACGAGAGAGAAATTTCTCAGAAGTGTCAGTGGCTCAGTCTCCTGAAGCTCATCCAGAAAATGTGCTTTGGCACCTACAGACCCGTATCACTTCTCGGCTCCACAGATCTTATCCAAATTTTACTTCCCTCCCTGCCTCCAGGAGAATACCACACACTCTTCCATGCAGTACCTCTTGCCACTAAAAGCAGTCGGGAAACCATCCCTGCATGCATATTTAAGAACATCACATCTGTGAATCTGCTGTAGATACAAACCTTGCTTTTTTAAAAAATCCATTTAAAAAATAATCAGCATTTGCAAAAAACTGTTTCTACTCTGGAATGGGCTTCCGAAAAAACTGCAACCACTAAACATCCCAGGCTAGTTTATCATATTTTTTCCATGACCTTCATCTAACTTCAGCTTTCATACACAGAGTAGGAGTGAGTTATTTTGATTAACGATGATTGCTTCCTTGTCAGACCAGTAAATCAACTAAAATAAGAAACTCATACGTTGAAAGATGTAAAGGAGTTGCTGCCAAGTATTTTTCTAAGGTCTTTATTCACTCTCCATTGTGTGCTCCACTCTCGAATGTGCCACAATAAAATCCCTTGCGCTATCAATTCCCCTTCCCCCTTTTGCAAACATTGCATTTTTCTGTGTTTTCAGCGGAGCTGATACATTAATACAGCTGTAAGGCTGGTTTATTTTCTTGTTTGTGCAGAGTCATCACTGATCATATGAGTAATGTGAGAGCAGCAGGAAGATTCGGATCCGCTAATAACTTTGGATGTGACAGGGAGGGTTACATTAACGAGATGAGTGGGGAGTGCAGAGTTATTCTATGCAACTTTTCACTGTAAACATGATCTTAAAAACTCTTTTTCCAGCCCTTACAGAGTTTTCATTTCCGATGTGCACACGTAGGAAGCCCCAGCGGTCCATGCTACCCAAGTGCACTTGTTTTTACTGCGCCAGACAGTCATGCGTGATGTTTTTCCACTTCTGTTTTTGCTAGGAACGGCTAAATCCTCCTCTCAAATCCCTACAAAAAAAATAATGAAGCGTTTGGATGGTTTGTGAGGAACCATCCGTGGGGGACTGACAGCAGAGCAGGGCCACGCTTGGGCTGCACCGACGTCAGGCGACTGCACCGAGCAGCCTGGAAGCTTCCCCTTTAATTCCAAGTTCACACCTAGAAATCAGGAAGAATTTGTCGTCTTCTGCTGCACCGGCTTTGACGGGATGTCAGTGCGGTAGAGAAGGAATACAAAAACCCCAGCGGAAGGAAAAGCCTACAGAGCATCACTTATTTTGATCTAACACCTCTTTGCCAAGTCGGAGAATTAAAGGATGAAGGTACCAGTAGCGTTTTCCAGCATTTCCCTTCTAGGATTCACCAAGGAAGGGCTCTGACGAACCCTGGGAATGCAGCAGAGAGCCCAGAGCTGGAAGAGCCTCTGCTCCCGTCAGCCCAGCGGTGCCACAGCTGTGGGAGTGGAAACCGGCCACGCGGAGAAATCATCATTACACCTTCAGTTCCCTGCGTTCAGGAGAGTTACAGCGTCGCTGCCGCAGCTTTTTAACAGAAACTCAAGTGCATCATTCATGGGGGTTTTTTTAAGAAGTCTGTAATCATGGGAGCTGCTTCCTTTACGTTTTTAACCACCCAGGAAGGATCTCCGAGTACCACTTCAGCTCCCGTTTCAGGCCAGATGCCATTTGTATAAAGACAACTTTGCGAGCTGAAAGCATCACGCTGCGAAAATTCAAAGCAGCCAAGTTTTGGAAGTTTGGCCCGATTCGGCCTACATTTGAAGAATTTAATCTGAAATAGCGCAGAATGACTCTGAAGCAGTTTGCTTTGGAACGGGAGCCGCCACCAAAGGCACCGAGGCCTGGGAAACGTCCCTGGGCTTCAAAAGGTCCTTTTTCGGTCTCTTCCAGCAGCTCAAAGCTGTCAAAGAGGGAGGGACGGGGCATGTCGGACACAGCCAGCTCTGCGGCAGCGATGTCCTTGCAGCACTACACGTGTGCTCATGCTAAGATCTCCCGCCACCGCCGCGGGAACAAGTCGAAACAGAGACGCCTTTGATGCCCCTGGCTGAAGGGATGATGTGACGCGTCACAGGTCGCTGCTCAGGACTGCACGGGCAGCGGATCAAACCGCCGGCTCGCGCGGATGAAACGCTGGAAAAGCACCTTGCGGGCAGGTCTGCGAGATGCACGGGGACGGGGATCGGGGGGTTTGCCATAGAAAAGGGGACAGCAAGCGGCCAGAGGGGAAGAAACGTCTCTTCGAGAGGAGTTTCTGCCACCGCATCCTGTCAGCTCGACAACCGAGGACACGAGGGGAAAAAAAAAAAAAGTTTTCAGCAAATCGACGACAACGCCGAGACCAGGATCTGCACATTAAATACAACTTCAATAGAGCTGAGCATTCATTGCTACGAATTTCACGGGCGGCTAGTAAAAAATGGAGCCCCTGTGTTCTGTAAAAGCAATGCCAGACACAAATACTGTTTTCATGTAGAATCTTGGTGGCTTTTGCCAATATAAGACAAGCATCACCCACAGATGTTAGTTAAGGACATCTTAATGTTGTGTTCATTGTGCATTCTGCAGCCTAATTACACTGCCTTCGTTATTAATTATGTACAAACTGAGTAGTAATAGATTCGGACAGTTTTCATTATTTTACTTTAGGTCTTTTGCAATGCAAGACAAAACCAGATGGATTTAAAAAATATCCTGAGATAAGTAATGATTGTTAAGAACACAAAAACGAGATGAAGTATTTCAGAAAAAAATCACATTCCTCTTACTGCCATTATGCCAAAAATAATGGAGACTGACATCATTTGGAAAGGAAAAGGAAACAATTGGGGAATATTAATTGGGGCACACATCATGCAGCGATTTTGAATTCCTCTGTGCAGAAAGGCTGAGAGAAAAAAGCTGTTATATTCTCTCAGCCTCTGGTGATGTGGCCAGAAAGGGAATGTTGTGCTTGAAAGAGGAGCCAAAGCTCCTCTAAGTCAACTGAGGCACATTTTCAAAGGGGCAGCACAGCTTTTGGGGGATGCACGGTGTATTTGTAGGGTTTGGGGGGGTTTTTAAGCTGGAAAATGAGGATATCCTGACTTCCCCAGGCTACCTGCCTCTGTGTTCACAACTTGGCCCCTTTACGAATATACTTGCTTCTGCCTGTTAACCTAGCTTCTAGAATATTATAAAATATATCAGAGTCCTAGGGAAAATGTCTTTTTAAACCATTGCAGAAAAGAATGGAGATTGGGAAGGTATTTCCAAAACTAAACCTTACTTTTCTGCCTTTCACGTAATACGTATATTCTCTTTCCCTCAAGCCATTTCTATGGAGATTTCTCATGCACAAATAAGCACTAACCACTAATTCACAGGCAGCGTGAAAAGTATTATTTTAAGAAGAAACAAAAAAGACGGCCAGAGGGCCTGAATAAATCACAAGCCACTTGTATGGGCCTATCGGTACTTTTTGCATATTAGGCAACAGCAGCAAGAAATCCTGCTATGAAGAACTGCTCCGCACTCCCTTTGCTCCTGCAAAGGCTCCCGAAGCCCAGCTCGCCGGACAGGGGTGCGAGCAGCCATGGGTGATGCTAAAACACACATCGGCGTGAAGAGGTTCGGCACTTGGACCGTATCGCTCGTTATTGTACCTTCCGGGGTCACCTCATGGTCTCGCTTACAAAAGCTCCTTGAGCAACTGGAAGGTGTTGCAGGCAATCTCATCCAGGAGGGAGCATTTTTCAGACGGCTTGCAACAGATACCTTTTATAAAGGATATTTAAATCCTTATTGTATTTGGGGGGGGTGGAATTCAAAGGAATTGGACTTCTGAACACCCAGGGCTGCTCTGCCCTGGGCAGCCGGTGTGCGCATGGAGTGATCCAGCTCTTCTTCAACATCTCCCCCATGTGGCACCAGGAATGTTCACAGGGCGCAATTCATGCTCAGATATGAATAACGGGGGTTTCCAGGGCCGCTGATAAGGGGGAAACGCTTTGCTGTACGTTTGCACCTTCCTGGGCACCAACTTTCTTATGCATTAATTTGGAAAGTCATTATTCACATTGGCCCTTTCTTCTCGCTCCATCCCGCCTGTCGTTCGATGGTTCAGGGCTTTCCCTTTCCGCAAAAATAAAGTTGATATTTTGGAAAGACCAGGTAACTTCTTTATGCGAGCTCTTTATTTTCATGGAAAACATATTCAGAGCCTCCACACGTAGGAGAATAACTGCTGCGTGCTCGAAATCTAATCAAAGTTTGAGCTGGGTGACCAAACAGCAAATTATTGGATTTTCCATAAGAGCCAGACTCCACATGCCGGAGTGGAGGTTAAGCACACAGAGCAGGTCAAAAACGATCAGTATTTCAACAAAATAGTTAATTAAATTCAAGTATCAGAAGAAAAAGAATTCATGGTTTGCTTATAACGAACATTTTTCGGCAACATTTAATTCACGGAAAGAGTAGCTAATTCCATTAACGTTAATATTAAACTGCCATGGTTTTGCTTTCAGCTTAATCACTAAGCAACCAAGTTACCAGAAGAACGCAGGCGATCGGGCAATTATCACACAAACACGGCTGGGGCTGAATTCTGACATTGCACCATTAAAATCCATGGAGATTTTCCCAAGAGTCCCATGACAGGAGAGTCAAGGATATAAAACCTGACATACGATTACATGTTAATTGGTCCCCATCCCATTCGTGGTTCCAATCCCACTCAAAGCCTTTTAATTCATGGAAGAGTCGGGCAGAAATGATAGCACCAATTATTGCTAAGAGGTACCAAGGTGCATTACTTGATATTTATTATTAACGGCATCTTTTAAAGCAATTTTCATCCTAAGGATCTCCAAGCTTTTACACGTTAATTAACGAAGAGCCTCACACGATCGCTGTGAAGTAGGCAAATATTATTCCCAACTCACAGATAAATGAGGAAGATGGGAATTAAATTACATCCTTAAAATTACACAACAGATTAAAGACCCACAGCCTAGAAGGAGTTAAAGTAGAAAGGATTACAACATCTGGACAAGAGCCGCTGCCAGGGTTAACTTGCGTGGCTGTTTTGACTATTTTTGCCTCTTTTCATCAGGAATGCCAGACCAGCATTCCCTTCCTAAAACCTGCTCTTCCACTAGAATTTGCTTTCAAAACCAAGCCAGCTTTCGCTTGCAAAATCAGCTCCCTATCCAGCATCCGAGGCACAAATTTGGAGAAACAGCTTAATTTTTATCAAGCAAGGGCTTAAAGCAACTGTTGATATATGGGGAAAGAACACAAGCGCTCGCCCTGTCTCGCAGAGCCATTAAATATTTATTAGTCTTTCTGAGGCAAGAAAGGCTTTGCTAAGCCCGAGCTTACAGGTTGGAGGGACAGTTTGCAGATGACTCCGGAGAAGTTAATTCCTACACGATGGAGCTCCTGGGCTTCCCAGCAGCTCATTGCAGTGATGCACCTTTTTGGGGGGTTTTGTGGTTTTTCTTTTGCTTTTTTGTTAACTAGAAATGGAGCGAGAGATTCGCCAGGCAGAAGAAAACATGTCAAGTATTTGGAGGGAATAAAACACATTTTCCTGAGTCTTCATGTCCTCGACCCGTGCAGAAAATGAAGCGATCTGGGATTTTCTGATTCATTTGTTGGCTGCACAATGGAGGTTTTTATTCTCTTATTAACTGAAAATCTGCATTGCTGATAAACTGCTGCGATAGCAGATACACTCTGGTCTCCCCTAATTGCTTCTTTTACATTTATGGAGATACTTTTCGTTTATCTCTCATGAACTCTAATTAAAGCTGGCGGAGGTTTTACACACACGCACGCACATCCCCACTCATGAATATACAACACATTTGAAGTGACACAGAATTGTCATCCTCTTTTCTTCCGTGCTCAACGGGACTCTGCATTTGGAACACTCCGTCCTGAGCCACCCGCTCAGAGGTGCGAGAGCATTTTGTGAGCGAAGGGGCGAGAGAAACTGGAATTTAGGAATTATCTGGGTACGAGCTTGATTTGCAGTATCTACTATAGTTGCAGAGATCTGCCTGCAGAGATCGTGGCTTCTTTATGCATTTTCTCTTTTAATCAGTGTTGGTTCCCCTCTGACATAAAAAAGGTGTTTATCTCATTTTCTCAAGTGCTATATTCTCTTACATGTACACACATAGATATATTTCTCTCTCTCTGGAGCACAGTGCGGAGTTGTTGCTGTCCAATACCCAGTTTCAGCCTCTCCAGTGCCATGACCATTCTCTCTTGCTGACCTCCATACCATAACGAAAACATAAAAGTCAATACTAATTTATAAGCAATTAAATGAACAACAGACCTGTAGAGAATCTCACTCCTGCACCCTTTAAACACGAGGTTATGCTCTCCTGTTTGTATAAGTGATGACTTTTTTTTTTTTAGGCTTCTACTCTTGCAGGGCTGCAAGTATTGAAAGCATTTCTGAGCTTTCAACCCAGCAATGTCAAACCTAACTCAGAATAATGAGCATTTTCCAGCACCAAAGGAGAGCAAAATAAGAAAGCGGGAGACTGAAATCAGAACCAACGGTGTCGCTGTGCTGAACCATCTCGTACCCAATGCATCACCATCAGCTCTGCTCTTACAGGACTTGGGTGGAGGAAAATGTAGTAAAATAAAATAAGAATTTTTTAGTACAGTTACTTAGTGATAGAAATATTTTGTCGTAGGGATGGTAGGCAAGAGAATCATCCTTTACACACGCTCAGCTCAGGTTTGTCCCACGCCACGGCAGAGTTTTTTATCCCCTGCTTCATTTCCAGAACCAGATCGTTTAAGCTGACATTCCCCACTCCCCGATGCTCGGCCCTGCAATATGGTGTCATCTCCTCCCTGCCTTGGAAATTGCTTTTTTTTCCACTGCCCCAGCACAGCTCTGCAGCAACAGATCAAAGCGAACGGCGACACGCTGCACCGGGCGGGCACGGAGCAAATTGGGACACGGCAGCACCAACAAGCATCCACGCGTGAGGATCCAGCTGAATTTAGATTCTCTCCAGCATGCAAACCGTCGTGTTTTATATGGAGAAGGATTTAACACATTCGCGATGTCTTTTTCTTTCCAGTCCCAGGGGAGGAGGCGAGCAGAGGCTGGGCAGGGTACAGCTGTAGCTAAATGAACACGGTGACTCCCAGATGACAACCCTGTCAAGCGACAACACTGCAAAACGTACAGCGACAAAATGTACAGCGACAAAATGTACAGCGACAAGGGTTCTTGCTCAGCATCCAAGCACCAGGCTGATCACGTATATTGATATCAGAGCAAAACGCTGGGCAAACCTGCTCTTCCCAAACACCGAGAGCTCCGCACCGGGCCACCCCGGTGTGAGACGGGGGGTGAAGGATGGATGGATGGATCAAAAAAGTTGGAATTACAGCAAGAATGGGCTAAACCAGACCCTGAATCAGCCACGGCCTTGCCTAAAATATCAGGTCAGCGTGGATTTTTGCAAGGCAAATTTTCCAGATTTAAATAACTGGAGATAAATCCAATTTAAATACTCAGAGAAATACTATCTTCAAATCTGGATTAGCTTTTCCTTCACGACCAGAAGACCTAATCTAGGTTGGTTTGAACCATACAGGGCGTTCGGCCTCTTGAGTCATGCAACAGGAGTGGCACGAACCCCACCTTTTCCTCCATTTATACACAAAAATGAAACTTTCTGTCACTTAACTCAGTGCTATCCAAACGGCATCGCGCATTTCGAAAAGTCTCTTCCTATCGCTAGAAGTGAAGGGCAGCGAACCTCAGCCTAAACCCCCCACATGAATCAACAAATTACAGGTGGCTAAAAGCAGGTGATGAAGAATCGGAGAGCCCGGGGTAGAACATGCCAGCGGATCACAGCCCCGAGCAAGCCCCACCATTAGCGGGGGACCAAGGATGCGCGGAGCTGTGCCGGTAACGACGGCAGCACCTACCTTACAGCGCGATTACTTTTTTACGGGTATCTTTGATCTCCCCTCATTACACAGCACGTCGTTCTCTAAATAAATTGAACTAACAGAGGCAAATCCACAAATCAATGTTTCCTCCCGCCGACCACGACGCGAGGCAGCGGGTTGGCAGGGACACGTTTAGGGAGAAGCGCCGCAAACCGGGCTCGTGTAACACATGCTAATGATGCCATTAGACACAACGCGGTCCTTGACGAAGCTTGCGCTGAGTTCTGCGTTTTATCTTCTCCTCCTGCAACAGAAGCGAGAGTCTTTTGTGCTGCCTTTCAGACTAGGCTGTTCTTATCTTATCTTATCTTATCTTACCATTAGAAGATGTGCTGCTGGCTCGGAAGTGGCTAAGGAGATTTCTTCTTATGGAAATGGGATGGCAAGATTGATGTAAAAAAATACGGCTGTGCAGAGCAGCACATTTGTTTTTCAGGCTTCCCCCTAAATACATCCTGATTTTAAATGAAGCTTTTTCCAAGCCAGACCAGCTTATGAAACGTGATCACTGACATACATGAATGCCAATTTACAATTGTATTTTCATAATATTCCATAACAGAGAATTAGCGCCGTATCCATTTCTGCATCCTCCGAAACACATTAGTGTGGAGAGGATGCTTTCAGAACTCAAATTATGTAACTTTATTGAAACAAAGGGCAAATCCTCCCATCCCTTTTCTTCCTGTTGATACTAATACGACCCACTCGTGTGAAAATAAAGGTCCTGGGGTTTCGTTCCCTGAACTCGGTCTGCTGAAAGTCTGAAGAGCAGATGGTGAAAGTGTTGAACTAGCAAGCAAAATATTGCAACAACGTGGTGGGTTTTGTACAGCAGACCTCTATAGGAAATAAGAAGTATTTTAGAGGTCGGTTGAAATAGCGCTGCTCTGCTACTAGTTCTGCAGCTGTTACCACAGCCGCCTCAGAAAGACAACGGAGACTACGGAAGAAAAGATCGTAATGCAAAGGAGCTCAAGAAATTCTTTTTTTTCCAGGTGAGAAAGAGAATGGATGCTAATACAGACATTTAAAAAAAAAACAAAATACAAGCAAAAAATCACACCAAAACCAGCTGGTGGGATGTTGATTGGCTAAAAGTCAGTCATGCCAAGTAGGGTTTTTTTGGGGTTGGTGTTTAGGTTTGGCTGTGGGGTTTGTGTGTATGGGGCGGGGGGGCACTTGTTTTGTTTTCCCCAAACTGAAATGCTCTCTCTCTCCTTAAATGATATATTCACAGGATCCCAGTGCCAAACTTAAAAGGCTTATGGCAGTGACAACTCAAATACTCAAATATTTTCCAAAGAAAACCCCAGCAAAACCCTCTACCCAAACTATTATCAACTTCCAGCTATATCTACAGACCTGTCTTGGTAAACACTTGCTAAAGGTTTGTCCCACTAATTAATGAGAACTGGAGCCATTTTATTCAGGCAAAGTGCTAAACCATCAGATTTTAAAGAAAAAATCAAGTCACTTAAAAGGTTTTTCCCCCTGTGGCTTTTTGGCAACAACCATACTATATTTTTAACAACTCCAGCTAGAAGTACCACCAGGTTTATTTTCTTTCTTCACCTACAAATAGAAGCAAACCCTCAGCAGAGAAGCAATTGAATATCTCTGCATCCTCACGCTCTCATGCCCAGTCAAGAACTGAAATCCAGTTGAATTTAAGCCAGGTGCACCATGAGGTTACTAAGCTAATCTTGTTCTTAAGTCATCACTTGTGGTCTGACTGCACCTGAAAAGTCCAGTCCAAACCAAGAGATTGTCCCTATGTCTATATTCATTCCTTCTATAACAGCACCTAAGAGGACGCAACGATCACAACATTGTTGGGAAAGGAACTGAATGAAACGATTGTTATTTCTCCCAAAGAACTTAAAATCCACTTGAAGTCAATTAAACCCTTTATGGAAGTCACTAAATGGACTGAACTTCCTGAAAGCTTGGCTTTTAAGGTCAAGCATCCAGAAAAATTACTCATGTTCTTTCATATAAGAGCGAATATTACCCTACGTTTAAGGCTGATGCTGGTGCCTGGATGCACCTTTTCAATTCATTAAACAAATTGCTTCAGCAAACTGCGAGATTAGAGCTGACGCAGGTGACTCAGCCCTGAGATGTTGTGCTCCTTCTGCTCCACGCCAGTTAAGCCTTGCACGAGAGCAACTAGAAACAGAAAGTCAAGTAAAACAAACCAAAAGGAACTCAGGCAAAGCTGGGGGGAGATTTAAAGTTTGACGGTATAATGGATTCACGTCACGTGTGTCTCAGAAGCAATAAATCCTGCTTAGGGAAACGTCTGAGGAAAAAACACTGCTAGGCTATAAAATTCCACCTCTGAGGATTATAAAAGAACATGCACAGAGCAAACATCCTTTCCAGGCATAATAGGACTGTCAGAAATGATTGACAACAATGACAATCTATCATAGGCTGCCGTACCCCTGCGATAGCATCTTGCACGGGGCTGTCTGGCAGAAATGAAATCGTTTATTCATTCCTACACTGCGTGGAGGACGGAACATGTCACAGAATAAATGCACCTTTTCTTTCCGTCTGCTTTTATGCACTCGCATTATCTAAGTCCACTTTTTAGTTCATATAACACTATTCCCGTTTCCTCTCAGATTTCTCCCCGCTTTCGGCTCCGCCATGCAGATGATGACTTGCTAAGTGCTGCTCAGGGGAACGTGATGCTTTTCTACCTCCAGGCTGACGTCAGGAAGCTGCTGCAAACCTGAAACAAATATGAGGAATGAGCAACCTGGGTGCAAAGCTCCAGTCCTCCCTGGGAGGGAGGGTGATGCTCCCTTTCCAGAGCTCAGCCAGCCCAGCAGTGGACGTGCGGGTCAGCGAGCAATCCCTCCAACGGGGTATTTTCGTGATGAGGAAATCCTATCCGGGCTGTGTAATGGATGGAGACCACTGGGGTCAAGAGATCCCTGCAGATTGCAATGACTTTCATTAAATCACTGTCTTCCCTGGGCAGAATTTGAGCTGACAGGCTATTGCTGAGAGACTCCACACAGCTTATTACCTATCCCCACATGCAGTTTAATACCGGGGACGAGGACGACATACTGGCAGCCACCTCTCAACCAGCCTGCATCCTGCCAGTGCTACTTCAGTTGACATCAATGACATTTCTGTAGGCAGGAGGAGTGCAAAATACACAAGGTAATGCCCCATTCTGCATGGAGAAAGCCTTATCTCATACAGAAGATGTGATGATTTCTTCCCCCCCCATTAAACAGCTGTTTCTCTACTGTGTTTACCAACAAGTGACCTTCAGAGCAGCAAATTTCTCCTATAAAGCTGTAGTCACTGCTATCACAGTTGCTTGTACATCACTACTGCAAAAGCAAAGGCTCGAAAATCAGTGAAAACTAAATTGATAAAACAGATGGGGGAAAGAGGTTCTTCCAAGAAGCCAAGGGAGAAATAAATATGGTCTAATGAAGGGACTGGGCTGGCACTCAGGAGTGTGGAGTCCACATTCTGGCTGTGAAAAAATACATCTGTGAAACCACGAACAAAAAATTTGTACAATTTCTCTCCACACCAGAAAGGCAGCAGGCGCGAGCCATCATCCCCACAGGCTGTGTTTTAAAAGCAGATTAATAGTGTCAGAGAAGTGAGAAATGCTCATTAACCGTCCCCTCTGATCGGTCACTTCTGGTGCGTTCACTTCTAGCAGTTCAGCTAATTCCTACCCAAAAATTGAACCTGGATGTTCTCTCCTCAAATAATCTGCCAGCCAAAATCACGTCCACACGAAGAGGAAGGAAAGGGAGTAAAAGGGCCAAACACTGGATTTCATCTTATTTTTGTTCAGAGCCTTGCACAAACAATCTTTAGAGCTGCAGGGCTCCATCTTCCCATAAAAAACACTGGCTGGGAAGAAATGAGATCAGGTAAGGGAAAGGAAATAATTGCATTGGTGATATTTTTTCCTCCTGTGTAATTAGAGCCACAGGGCACTCCGCAGTCACGGTTAGTACGTACTTTATATGCACACGCTGGCGCTGATATTCCTGCTTAGGTCGCTTGACGCCAGCCTCCTGTTTCTTCCATTCCTCTGAGGATTTATTTTATTGGCTTTTTTGGTCCTTGACGTTGTCACCTGATTTGTTCCATCCTTTTCCTCATCACCACCACTTCCCACCTTGTCATCCTTCCAACTTGAAAATCCCAGGTAAAAAACCAGCCTGTCTTTTCTGGGAAGAGATCCAGGCGCATCACGAGGGTGCAGGAGCCCTTGACACCTCCCTGTTGTTATTAGCATTTCCTGAAGCAGTCACTCGATCACAGACGGCACTTAATATGCAGCAGGACAACTGTTAAGTAGTAAAGCAATTCTCAGGTGCTAAAAAAAGAATTCCTGCACACGGGAATTATCAATAGGTACCTTTTTCCCCCCCATATTTATTTTAATCTGCAATATGTAGATGCTTGTAACCATCTTTCTGCTCTAATGCCTGACTCGCCACAGGTATTCCCACCAGCAGCACGGGCTGGGGGAGCAAATCTAAACGCACAATCTAACCCTTCACGTTCCCCGTGACATTGCAGCAGAGTTCCACCCCTTGACTTGGGGTAAACGGAGGTGACTTGGCTAAAGATGCACTGAAGTGACACGAACACCATAGTCACAGAAACAAAATCCAGAGCGTGGCTGTAATGGTTTGCTCACCATACACTTCACAGCTCCCAAAGCCCCGATTGGCTCCGCGTGCAAAAATATCCAACTTTAAAATATAGCGGGGACTCCCGGGCCACTTCTCGCATGCACCAAGATCCCTGTTAGCCAAAGTCATTAGGAGTAAAGGTTTTGAAAGTGAGAGAAGCCGATAAGGTAGCCACCAGACTCCACATGGGAGAATACGGGAATAAAAGACAAAAATGTGTAGCTTTCTCTGTTTATATTCTCCATTTAGATACTTGTGAAATGCTGGCAGCAAGTCATGGGAACCTGGGCCCTGGGGACCAGCTGATTAACGACGTGCGGGGTAATTGCAGTAATACTATCAGCACCAGCCCCTGCTGGTACTTGCAATAGTAACCCGGGTTTGGCACTGGAGAGCGATCAGGAAAAACCCTGAATAAGATTATTTTGCTAATCCTTGCAGGAATCATTTACTTCTCTTTTATTTTCCTGTTAGGCTTCTAACAAGAGGTGATATGCACAAGCTGCAACGTGGGAAATACCAGTAAGATGTTCAGAAAAACATTAAAATGTGAGGGCGGTCAAAGTGTGGAGCCTGGACTGTGCAATTCCCACCCCTGGAGAGGGGCTCAGACCTGCTTTGCCAGATTTTAGGGTTTACTGGAGAAAAAGGGAGAGGAGATCACCCTGTTTTCAAAACAACCCTCCGACATAAGCTGCCATTTTCCATCCAGGCTTTACAAATAAAGACCAGAAGGGAATATAAAAAAATATACTGAATATTTCAAACGTTTGGGGTTTTTTTTACTAGAATGAAGGAAGCGCGCTGTAACACAGCAAACCTACAGAGCGAGAGATTTTATGTCGAAGCAGCAAAGGCACAAAGAAACATCTGCACATCATTTCATGACTTTTAACTGGCATTTCAGAGCTTGGCTAAACCAACAGCTCCGTTATGTGTCTGGCACTTCTAAAACTGGCATTCAGCACAGATGCTTGGTGGCAAAATGATTTTCTTTTGCTAAGGCTGACGCTGGATTCCCATCAAGGGGTATATTGTTGCATTTTCTCCTGAAACTCTAGAACGATTTTCAACCCTAAATTACAAGCCACATGGTCTTTGCACTGAGATGTCCTTCCCACAGCTGCAGATTTCAGAAGCCAAAGTCAGTTTTCAATAAGTGTCAGGGACTAATGTTTTCCACTGCTAAAACCACCCATAAAAATGATCTATTACCTCCGGATCTGTGCAATGTGCCTTCCTCGTGTCCTAACAGACGGGAGTTTATCGATTTCCTACCTGTGCATCCATTAGGAGGTGCCTCATCAGCATCATGGCATTCTTCAGAGATTCCTTCTCGCTGGGCAAAAAGGCGTCTTCATCTTCATCCAGCGTTTTTGACTTGTTGACGATAAAATGGGAGATCTGGTCGTTCAAGGAGTGCAGCGACTCCACGGCTGCAGAAACAGAGAGGGAAAAGTCTAAATTAACGCTCGAGCATTAAATTTTAGTTATTTCCAGATATCAACCAGATTCAATTAGAATCCAAGCACCACAGAATCAGAATCTAAACACGACAGTCTCACTGCTCCCCCAGTCAGTCCTCATCCAGACAACTGTCCCTATGTGATAAGGTTTTGCAGCACCAAAACCGTATTTTTCAATAGTAAATGCATGTTGCAATGGACACAAGGGTTACAAAAGTACTGAGCTGTTGCTGTAAAGATCAATGATTATCAATAACCAATACCTACCCATGCATCTATAGGTAACTCCAAGGTTTACGGTTATATCCCACCAGCAGCTAGGGCAGTATTGGATAGGAACAAAATGCAGTAAAACATTCTGAAACAGAAGAGTAGTTGGCTACAAATATTACTCTTCATAAATTTTTCCCACATTAGCATTCATAAAATTCAGTTGAAACTGAAGATCCTTTCTGTTAAGAAGGAAGCCCTAAGCCTTTTCTCCCAGGATACGGCAAATCTAAACAGCAGTACTGTCTAGCTGTGAAGAAAGCAAACTGCCCAAGGTCAAATAACAGCTCATTGCCAGAGTAAAAATAAGAAAAAAATTAGTCTCCTGACTCCCAGCTCAGAGACCTGATCCCTGCGATGTGCTGGGACCCAGAACTTCAGTCAACATGAAGGGCAGAAGCTGGAAAAATTGGCTTTTGATTCACTAGGGTAGGAGAGAGCAAGAGCAACAACTAAAATATTGCTCATTTTGTTTCTCCACGATTATTGGTATTTGAAGCACTATTAATCTTTTAAATTCTCCTTCATACGGTCAAAAGCCAGGTGTTATATGTGGGATTCTGCTCCCAGTCATGCACATCAGAAATCACCACCTCCATTCTCACACGAGTCCCCCAGTAATTTCACACACTTTACGATGCCGCAATTCACACGGGCTCTAATACACAAACTAATGGCAAAATTTATTTCTGCCCAATTAAAAGCCTTGCATTTCTACAGCTTTCGAAACTCTGCGATGCAATTTGCTTTTAAACCATCACGAGTTTGGAGTTTCCATTTTTACCGCAGACTCATTAAATAAATGAGGCTCGAATAATTCTTGGGTGTATTTCTTTCTGCCGGTGGGTCGCGCAGTGAAGCCCTTTGATAAGCTTGTGGCTCCGAGTAACACATCACTGTGCACCAGCCCTACAGATTGCAAATCCTGAGCTGCTCGGGCTGTTTATGAATAAGACAATGCGTTATTTAGGACTCTCTGACAAAGTGATTTTAAGAACACAAGGCAACTGCAATATATTCAACCTAGTTCTGTCCAAAGAGGATCTTACCACAAAATTTAAAGTAGCAAAGATCAGCCAGAAACCATACTTCTAAGGAGCAGATTTTCCCCAGACAAAAGGTCCATAACAAATAACAGATATGTCTCCAAAACGCAGGAGTGAAAGAATAGAATCCTCCTTACAGAAAGCGTTTATTTTTTATTAAAATAAAATCTGAGCCTTGCAAAAGCCTTGGGAGGAGTCTGGGGGGATTGGGAAGATTCCCAAGTTCAGGCTATTCATGTTCCTCACTGCTTATAGAAAAGGTATTTGAGGCTCACCATGATGGATGGGTCCATTTCAAACCACAACATAAATCATGTTCAAGATAAGGGCTTTAGAATAACTCATGGAACCAGCTCCAGCTTTCACAGGCACGCAACGGGCGCGGGGTGTCCGTGGGTCACGTACGTGCATTGCGCTCGCTGGAAAAGCACGAGGCAGCAGGGATGCTCAAATACAGGAATCTCAGCTTTGCAAATCGCTCCACGGAGCAAAACAGAGGCATGCTCCCTCAATATCAAAGTAACAGAGTCCTCGGCACCTTCAAGGCACAGCGAATGAACACAGCGGGTACCGGGGTGGGTGCCGTACTGAGCTGGTCATGCAATGGACCAGCAGCTCCTCTCGTGCTTAAGTTTTAAGTAACACGCGACCATCGCCACGCTAGGGAACTTTTTCCACCATCACGGTTTCTCTCTGCACACCACAGTTTATCGCACTGGTTACATGAAATCTGGGCTTGCTCCCCCAGCACTGCGCTGCTCCTTGCCAGAAGGGGATCTGAGGGCTGGACGGACCCCACGCCGCTCGCCCTCTGCACCGAGCGGCCACAGACCACCTGCCCGAAAGCTGCATTTTCCTCCCACGCCTTCCCCCTCACAATTTACAAATACATTTCTTTCTTGCTTTGCCACCCTAAGTTAAACTGGACTAGACAAATTCCAGTTCTGGAAGGTCTGGCTTTGTTTAGTTCAGTATGTCAATACCTCATTTACAGCTGAACGGAATAAGAAGATGAAGGAGCCTCCAGAAACACCGCCCCCGGCCAAAACATTCCAGTGCTTCTCTCCCAAACAAAACTTGCTGATAAGCAGCACGTAGGCAAAAGTCCCCTGCAGCACAAATAAATCAGTCCTCCCTCACCCTTTGGCCAGGAGAACCCACGGGGGCACTGAGCCCCATCCCAGCGGCAGACGCAGCATCAAACCCCGATTTGCCTGCGGAAGCACCAACCAAGGGCACAGGGGGGCAGAGGTGGATTTGGGGGTGCTCACTTGTTGCAAACAAATGCATAAGTCTGTAACACGGGCACGTAAATTGGTCAGCGAGGCCCGTCGATTTCTGATCCCCTCCTACCCGTATGGTCTGCGTGAATGTCAGGGACAATGTTTTTAGCTTTCAGCTCACTGGAAAGTCCTCTGGAAAGTCTCTGCATCCATTTCCCACAGTCAGCCAGCTACAAGTTGAAGCACTTTCTCTTTTCCGAGGCCCATTACCATGGCTTTGTTCACACTACTATGAATTAGGTTCTGTCAGCGTTTCTAGTACAGATCTCTGCAAGTCAGGCAGAAGGATTTATTCCAGCAAAGAGTAAGGCACTGATGTGATTTTTTTTTTTTTCCCTCTAATGAAAATGGAAGTGAGGGACTAAAAGCCACACAGAGCCGCTGCTTCCTTTGAGAAGTTAGGCTTACATCTTGATAGGAAAAAAAATCAGGGCTTAGCATTCCTCCATTCACAGACACACGAGGATTTCTCCAGCACCAGATCACTTTCCAAAAACAGTTTTGCCAGAAATGTGATGGCTTGCAAGCAAAAGCTTACATCTATCTTGACTACATAATAATTTTACTGATGGGCGGGACTTGCGTACGTCATGCACTATCGAATATCACAACCCAGACAAGCATTATGCTCATAAATCCAACATCTCCTCCTCATGGGCACGTGGAGCCGGAGGTATCTGGGTTTGGGGAGCAGCACGGCACACAGGTGCAGTGGAAACAACAGTCAGTTTGCCTATGGATACACATAGCTCAGTTTCTCCGAGTCACCATGAAGCAAACATTTTGTGATCACATATCCTCACACCGACCGCCACTCGGAAGCCGCAGGTTTTGCCTCCGGAGTCGCAGCGGGTGTGTGGCTGCACGTTTCATTTCCTCCCCAGTCCCAGCCTGGACCAGCGTCTCCATCAGACACATCAGCCCCGAGAGCCGTCAGCCCAGCGCTAATGCAGGAGTATCGATCCATCCCATTCTGACCAAGAAAGAATTGAGGACAGATCTTTTTTTTATTACGCTTCAAAATTTGGGCTTGAGCCATAAGCCCACATCTGCTTTCAGTAATATGAACGCATACCAGATTTCTCCTTGGGCTGACGGCTTCAATTCCACGTTTACACCGACTGTGACCAGAAACTGGTTTGCAGAGCAGTTCTCCCAGGCTTTGCGATTTGAATGTAATTAAAACCAAACAAAATTATATTTTCCTAAGTTATTCTAACACCCTTATCTGAAGCAATAGCTCTATATTCTCTGATATTTCTTCTCCTACCCTTTGGGAATTTTCATGTTGTTTGAGCAATATGTAGCACATTAAGCTCTGGGGGGCAAATGCTTCTCTCATTTGTAATTCTCTGGGTTTATAGAGATGCCAGAGAAATCAGACGACATATTTTCCCATAAGAATGCAGAAAAAGCAGATCAGTTTTTGACTTGTGCTGATTTTTATAAGCATCTGCCTTAGCTCTATATTTAAACACCGCTTAGCAAAACAGATCTTTTTCCATGCAAACAATAGACACCGTATTTGAAAATAAAATCACCTGAGTCTTCGCCATGAGAGTAAAACATGCATTTCTGAATCTCTGCCAACACACAAAGTAAAAACAAAGGAAGCCGAAAAATCCAAACAGCTTGTGACACTGTTTTTTGGATGTTCTGAGTCAGTCTGCAACACAACTACCAAATAGCCCTTCCCATAGGCAGAAGATGTTTGATATTTCTCATTTAAACCAAGAGGAACTTTCTGCTCTGTGCCCACGAAAAATCTGAGCAAGAAGGATAATGAGGCAAACCCTCCATCCCTCTCAACATTACGCCTTTAACATTTCTGCTGAGCAGCACAGCGCTGAACTTGGCAATTTCTTTGCAAACACATAAGATACATTTTTTTAAAAAAAAGATTACAGACCTCAGATATAAGCACAGGCATATTTAGCTCAGACTAAAAGATACTTCTAGATCTCAAAAAAAAAAAAAAAAGACATCAATTTTCCCTTCCTGTATCAGTCCTCTTGGCTTCAGGTTGATAACACATCAGTAGCGCCGCGAACGAGACAACCAGCTAAGTAAAAGTTACAGCTATCAAAGCCCCGCTGGCTTCCCGGCTTTTCCTGTTCCAATTTCACCATTTCCTCCCTGCGATGAACAATTTCAAGAGGCAAAGAAACCATAACAATCTGCCATTAGTGCTTTAACATCACCTACGAGAAGAGAGAAAATGAGGGATTTTGCAAGCGGTGTTTTTCACCGCTGCTCTCGGAGATGATGAGCCCTGGTGGGGGTTTTGTTCAGGTGAGGACCAATCGCCACCCCCAGAAGCAAAAACGGGCCAAAGCTGGTTTTTTGCAGGGTGCATAAGGGTGTGAATTACCGGAGCCTGAAGGACGCGCAAAGGGAAAAGGGAATTGATTTCTGTGAGAGATGAGGGGAAAAAGCATCCTTGTGCACAAGACTACTCCAAGGAAGAGGCTGAAGCAATCAAGTTGTTCCAGGAGACCCCATTTTATACACTCCAGCTACTGCCCAGATGAGTATAGAATATAATAAACCGTAGATAATATATCCTGAGATCTACTGACAAAAGCCAGCAGAGTCTAAAATTAATTCTTGCTAGCAGGAGTGACTAAATGAAAGAGGATAGACACTACCATAATTTTATCAAGGGATGCGGTACAAGGATTCCTGGGCTCATCAGCTGACTCTGCTGCAAAAAATTAGGAAAGACATTGAAGTTGAAGTTCTCGGTAAGCGCTCAGCACTTGTCACCATGACTAGAGGTTGGCTCCATGGAGAGGGGAGTCAGAAAGCCACCGTGTGCACACAGATCCTTTGAAAAGCCAGCCCAGCCGAGCGGGGAGAAGCCTCCGGAGCTCTGGGCTGCCAGGGAAACCTCGCCTGCTAATTAATGAGTGTTTCTGACTATCCAGGAAAAGGCAATGATGTGTGTGGGCAAATTGTGCAATTCATTATCGCTTAATATTACCAAACAGCTTCTCGAATAACATCTACGGGTGGTGTTTTTGCAGTGAGGGAAGGGGGGGAAAAAAAAAAAAAAAAAAAAAACAACGAGAAAAAGAAAAAAATATTCAAAGCACTTCAGGCCTTTTTTCCTTTACGAGCTCTCCTGATTTTATCTGCTTTACCGCCCCAGAGTCAGCTGCAGGGTTCTGTAAGACGCGGGCGCCCGAAGCACCCGGCTCCTTTCAGTAGAGAATTTTGGCGTCTCCCACACCCTAAGCCCCAGCTGATACCTCCTTTTGCAGAGCAGTTACAACAGATTTGCTTAGCTAAATTTCTTTTTTGAGGCCCAAAAAACCACGCAAGACATGCAACAGTTCATTTTTGCCTGAGAAATGACTCTGATTACGAAGCCTTTCCCACTGTAGCATTTCTAATTGCATTTGAACACATCAATTAATTTATTCACTTAGCAGTAGAAGAAATCGCCCTTTGTAAAAGGGAGACCCCATCCATTCGCTTGTGCCCATTGCTGTTTACACCACACGACCTTACGCTCATATCTGTCCACAGAAAAATTGGTAAGATCTAGATCTGAAACGCTCCATAAATCTTTTCTCCTCTTAGCAGGACCTACAGCTTTTTCTCTCCTTCGTGGTCTCTAACTTGTTTCAAAGGAGGCATTCACCGAGCCCCCTCCAAGGAATCATTTACTACACCATTAACTGAAGAAAAAATATCTGTTGTCTACATTAGGGGCTCGATCACCTTTCAGAGAAACACTGTGAAGAACACATTACAGTAATTACTAACGAGCTGGCCTCTTTGGGCTGTAAATGTTTGGTGTGTAACTGGCAAAGAGCTGCATTCAGAGCTTCCCAGATGCAGAAGAAAGCCAGCAGACCAATAAATAGCCCTATAGTTCTGGAGGAAAACACGCTCAGAAATGAAGCTGGTCATTTTTTCGGCTTATTAGCTTCTCCTTACTAATCTGACCTTTTTGAAAATGAAAAATGACATCACGAAGTGGAGCTCTGTGGAGTCCAGGCAGCTCTTTAATAAAGCTTTTCATTGACACCTTTTTTTTAATGCTGTAGGATCTTCTTTCAAAGATGGACTGTTAACCCTTTCAACTAAAATGCCAATTTTAAATTGTCCTTAAAAACATGGATACGCTTCGAATCCAGCAACAGGGAAAAGTATTTTGTAATTCCTCATCACATTGCTCCTCCACCCAAAAGAATATATTTTAGCAGATGGTAGAAAAAGGATGGGAGTTTGTCTATAATATTACCACTCATCCTAAAAAAAAATTTAAAAAACCAAATGAAAATAAATGCCTGTGCTACGTTTGTGCTTATGATGGGGAGAGCGAGTCAGAGCGCAGAAGAAGCAGCCGGCGCTGGGGTCCTGCTGCTTTCGATGGGGCTTTGGGCCAAAAGAGCCTCCAGCAAACTGGACTCTCCACTTTGACGGCTTGATTGTCGTTGTTTACAGAAATATCTGAGATGTTTAATTCCTCACAGAGCTACAAACCGCCAGGCCAGGAACAATGTCAAGCTTTGAGAAATACGAAAGGCACGACGCCAAACCAGTAAATCTCACTGCTGCAAGAGAAACACAATTTTAATTTGCCAAGAACAAAATAAAACCCCTTTCCTAAGATGGCCACGGCATGGTGGCACCCAGCTTTACAGCTGCTGCTTTCTTGTTTCGCTTGGGTAATCATTTATTTATCACCTCTTCAGCTAACTGTGCAACTATTGTATTTCGTAAACAACAGCTACTTTATCTAGACAAAAAGGAAGCGAACAACAGAAATTCCGTATGCCAACACAAAGACATCACGGGCCAGATATCCAGCTGCGCTGAGCTGAGTTCAGAGCAGTGATGTCCATCTGTGCTCCCACATGGCCTTTGGATGGGGTACAGGAGGATTGGTTCCTACTGTGCCCAAAACTGGCTCCGGGATCTTGGATGGGTCACCTAAACCCTTAACGCTTCAGCTTCCCAGCTGTAAATCCGGATTCTGTAGCCCACAGAAATATCACCAAACCGCAAAGGCGAGATGTCACCACCGCTGAGGGACTCGTTTGGCTTTTCCCTGCTATTCAGCCACAAATTTGGAATTGTTCTGGTTTAAGAAGCAGCTCCTGGTGCAAACAGGATGCTCCGTCTCCTCAGTGTCAAAGGTGGAAGAAAACGCTTCCTGAAGGGAATTTCAATCACAGGCTTTTCTAGGCTTTGAACGAACTGGAATTGTTAGAAGACAACTGAGCTTGATTGGTTTCCCACCAAACACCCGGAGGAGCACGAACCTGAGTTACATGTTGTTGTGAGTGTTGAGAGACTAATTAATATTTTCTTGCCAACCTGCTGGCCATGCAATAATCAGAGAGGGTCACCAGAAATCCTGAAACTGGCTTAAGAAATAAGATGTAAAAATTAAACAGACTGGGTTTGTTCACATCAGCTCTTGAGGCTTTGCACTTCTCTTAACAAGGGTTAGAAACTTAAAATAAATTTTTTAAAAAATAGAAATTAAAAAAACCCCAACAAACAAAAAACCCACCACTACCACACATAAAACCAAAACCCCAAACCAACAGATTTGCCACATAAGGAAAAACGTCAGTGATTATGAGACTTGCAATAAAGCCATGAAAACTGGCAGTCTGCAAATCTCTCCTTGAATGTGTCTGTGTTTGCTGTTCGTAGCTGCACAAAGGGATGGAAGATACTGTTAAAGCAAGAATTTAAATTTCCTCGCGAGCCGCCTTCTTGAGCGGCTCTGCTGCTTAAAACTGTAAGACACGCCATGGATATTTTGGTTTATCTGCAATTCACGTAACTTTGACATTGTGTCAATTACTGCCCAATTCTGACTTGTGCCTGTTAAGCCATTACATCCTGTACCACCACCACTGTTTATGTGGAATAAAAATAAGTGTCTAGAAATGTATTCAGGCAATCAAAGTTAAAACGAAACTATATTCAGCATTTAATAACCCTGACATGATAATATCTTTGGAGCAAAAGCTTCACATTCAAGACACTTCTTCAGCGTGTAATTTCTTTTTATGGGCACAGAACTGAATAAACTCCTCCTAAAATAAAGTAGATTTTTCAGACCAGTATTTAAACTTGTTATTTCTGTTAACTATGTCTATAAAATGCAGCAAGAGAACATTCTTTGTAAAGAATATGATCCTGTGATCGATTATGTCTGTATCCACAACTTCAAACTTAACTTTCGCTGTAAGTAAGAGAAGTAACTCAAACAGCAGATTTTAAAAATCTTTCATGTTCCTGTTTCTTCAGTATAACAGTGCACTGGTCTTTTTCCCAAACAGGCAGAATAACTGACAGGTTCAACTTTCCAGAAAACAGGATTTATTTGTCTTTAGGATAAATAGGAAATACAAGCTGCAGATAAGGAAACTTGTCTTTCTGCACGCCTTTGCAAGAAGTACAAGTCTTGCTTTAGGTTTGCAAGAGGCTCATGCTTCACAGCCAAAATAAAGCAAATTAAAGCTCCTGTGTACCTCATCTTACCTAACAAGAAATTTTGGAATAGCTCTTGACACAGTCAGAGGTAAAAAGAGATGCGACAAAATGTGTCAGACTCTTCTTGGGTTTGATTTTGGGTTTTGTTTCTTTTGTTTTCCTTCCTATAGAAATGCTTCTTTCACAAAGGGAAAAAAAAAAGACAGCCACCAACAAAAAAAACCAACCTGATTTTGAAAGGCACGTCAATAGTGAGGTTTCATTGAGAAAACACTCAAGCCTGGATGATGTTTAAGCACACCCTCCTCTTGTGTTCAGGGCAGCATTTTCACAGAATTTTGTGGGCCCTTCCCAGTGCTTTTCGGTGACGTTGTTTTAATTCTACCTGAGCACGATCACTTATCAAAATTATGACATTTCCAGAAAAAGAAAGAACAAGCAGAGCGTTCAATACTAATTACATAGTATTCAAATGTTTGCCTCAGTTGGAATAATTTCTTAGTTATTAGGTTTTCTAGGTGCTCCTGCTAAGGTGGGATTTTCAGTAGGGAGGGAGCACCTCATGAATTTTTTGCGTGGTAAAGGCTCATGCGAGACTCTAAGTGTGTTTTTCTTGTTGATGGCCAGTGGGAAAATAATTTGCTTCTAGATTTCCCCGACTGTGGAAGACAATGCCGGTTTTGTTTTGACTTCCCTAGGTTTTGTGATTAGGCTTTGAACCTTGACTTCATGGCTGACCTCACATTTTATATGGAAGTTACTTATACTGCATTTGTAAACATGCGCTGGTGGCATTTATTTCAGCAATTGGAAAGCAGGAAAAAAACAACTATTCCTGCAGACAGTGATAACGTGTTGCATTAACCTCCTTTCCTCTCTTTCAGCTGCAGTCTTTGCAGCGAGGTTGTTTGGCAAGGCAATGAAATTAAACTTTAATAAAGGACAAGAGGAGTAACCGTCACCGGGATGAAACTGGGGAAGCGGCGTTTTGGAAGCGGCACTTGGAAGGACTGGGATTTTCCATCGGTCGTGTTCTTGAGCCAAGCGCAAGCGAGGAGCTGGGACCACAGCCGGGTGTTGGGAGAGCTGAGATCACTGCGATAGCCCCGGTGCACGAAGCAGGTACAACCAGAAGAGCAGAGAAATAAAACCGCTTTCCTCTCCTCTATAACACAGAATATTATAGAAATACAAAAGGTTTTGATTAAAACGTTCAAAACTCTCAAAGTGACTCAGAGACTCGTTTCATTTCCAAACGCACCCACGGTTCTTTGGCTCCTGAGTCGTGGAGTAACTGGGACATTTTGGCATCTAACTTGCTTTTGGGGATGGAGCTTAAACACTTGTGCAGGCGCAGGGCAAGGAGGGCTGCGATTCTGGGTGCCCGGCCCTTGAAAGGTGGGAGATGCCCCAAAATGAGGCACCTGGCAGCACATTTACTGGCTGGCCTGACAGCCCATCTTCCCTGCAAAACCCCTGGGGCCGACGGACACGTCCTACCGTCTCACTTTTCGGATGCCGGGCGGATCGAGCTCCAACTGCCTTTCCCTGTCCGAGAATCTCTTTTGGCTGGCACTAAAAACGACTTACAAGTTTCTGAGAGCCTTTCGTCTTCCCCAGGCTCGCAAACATGCTTAAACAACAAATTGACGTTAAAAGTTAATTCGCCCTGTTAATAACCCAGCCCATCGCTCTGTTTTCTCCCCTGGCGGCTGCCTAAGGGAACAACCATTCTCTTTGGCACAAGCATTTTGATGGATGAAGGGAAAGCATTTCATTTTGACACTTGATTGACAGAAAGTGTCCCTGTTAATTACGACCAAAAAGACAGAAGGAGAAGAAAATGATAATACACTTCCAAAAACTAATTTTGGTGTCAAATTTAGGGGATTCTTAGAAGACATGGAGAATGAAGTAAGACAGCACAGTGCAAGAGGTCTATTTACTCTATTTCTTATAAAGTCCAAGTGAGATCAGCATCAAATCTGCCAGAGTTCTATAGTAATGTAAAATATTATATGCTTGGACTTGCGCAAATAAGAAACAACCTCCCCAGCTGCACAGAAGCCACCTCTACTCTCACCAGAGTAACTTTAATGTCTTTGGTGGGTTTTATCCTTATCTGTGCAGTGTAACGCAGAACGGTGTCTCTCCCCTCTGCATTTCTTCTCCCTCACCTGAATGGCTCTCACTGCTCTTCTTTCCAGGTTTGCCATGGCAACAAGAAAACGGCATATTACCGGTGTAAAACGGATGGGCTATGCTTTTGAATTGTCCTCCTGTCCCTAGCTGGGTTAGGACACCTCCCAGCCACGAGACACACAAGACCGGCAATATGCTCGCTGCCCTGAAAACCTGCAGCACAGTAAATCCCAGACAATAAATACGTAACCAGCTGCAGACACGTGCAAAGGGCAGGTAGGAGACCTGTGACTCCAGAAACCAAGAGATAAGGTGCATAGAAAATAGGGGACATAGGCTTCCCATTTGATTTTGTCACTGCGGAGCTGAGCAAGCTGCAGGGAAGCAGCCCCTGCTCCGGACAAGGCAGAGAGGCTGGAACATGAACATTTCCATCGGGGACGCACTCGCCAAACTGCAAAAGGACATTAGAGAGGCAAGCCAGGGTTTCTTAGCAACAGCATCACATATAGCTCCGTTAACTCCAAACTCCTCCATGAATGAATCCTGAGCTAGGAAAATCTTCAAATGCTTGTTGATAGTGTGTGCTAAAGCGTGTGTTTGGTGCAGTCCCATAAAGGGGAAAAGAAAAGGCAGCCATTGAAAAGCAAAGACTAGAAATTACTTGCATTTTGGGGAGAATTCTTTGGACATCTGGGAAGTGTTGGACATGCAGCTGGTTCATAATTAGGTTATGGTGAGCTGCCACGGTGGGGATCTACAAAAACCTCAGCTGTAGAAATCGCTCTTGTAATTCTGCAAGCGAACTGCTTCGGCCAAGGAGGCAAGTGAAAAGCAGCTCGTAAAACACAACAAAGTAACACACAGAATCAGAGGGCAAGAAGTGATTCACGCGTTATAGCAATTTGATCTTCCCCTTGCAAAGTGCTTTGTATTTGTGGGACTCCGCTGACTCGTTTCAGCGGCGTTACCGATTTACTGGATGGAGCAGCAGACCCGGCAGCCGCGAGACCAGACAAGGTGGCCGGGAGGCTCCTCCTCTTCCCTTTTAACCACCACTTACAATATTTCTGTTCTGATTGCAGCTGACAGCAACTGTGACTTTATTTCACCCCGAAGCAGCTCTTTATTTTCTCAGAGCCCATCTCTTGGAAAAATTCAATGGTTCGAACAGCTCCGCTTCGGGTTTGGAAAGCTGCATCTCAAACGCAGCTGAGCACAGACTGAAAACACCACAGTGAGAAGCAAAGTCTGTATTTTAAACGCATTTCAAAGGTGATTTTAAGACACTCTCGGAGAGGTGGGAGACGGATGCTGTTCGAACCACCACACTGTTTGAACGCGTGGAGCTGGCGATACGGTGTTTACACATATAGCACAAACATACACGGTTTATCCGTATGCGGTACTTTAAACATTGCATTTCCATGGTCTATTCAGACTACAGGTATTCTTCATATTTCTCATTAAAAGAGCCCTTTTGCTGATGATCATTGAGTTATCATCAAAGGTTATGAAGTTAACATGAGAAAAAGGCAAGATAAGTACATTTCCAGGCTGTATCAGTGCACTGGGAAGTCGCCTTGCTTGGGAAGGTCAGCTCATTTTAGATTGTCTATTTGCATCAATTTTCAGTTGTCAGCCCTTGCTCTGCCTCCGGTACAAATGGGAAACCTGTACCAGATACAGTTCGTGGACTGAGTTACACACAGATACTGCTTTTATACCGAGACAAACAAAAACACCTCATAAATTTATGTCTGCTGTGGTTTTGATTCACTTTACTGTATTAATATCTTTAGAAGTAAAGAGCTTAAAATTACACTTTAAAATACTTCCCTTGGTATTCTGACAAGAATAAAGGATAGATTGAAATCTCTGAAATAATACACAGAAGAGAAGTAGCTGTGGTCAAGAAGTAATTTCCTTGCGCAATCTCCAGCACCATCTGTCCAAAGCACATTTAGGTGCCAGGTGGGGTACCCGGGTCCACTGGCTCCACCTCATCGGTTCTTCGGCCGGGGATCAAACCCTTCCAGCCCCTTTGTGATTTGGATGAGGAGTCAAAATGATAAACTCTTTCATAACGCCAACAGATAGCACGCGCCGAACCAAAGGAGGATCGGGGTTTCTTTAATGAAAAGAACACGAGGTTTATCGTGCTTTTGCTATTAAACTCAGACCGGATTAGGCTAATGAAAAGCAAACCCAACCTCCCTCCCCTCAGAATTGCTTCTCAGCACTAGAAATGTTTGCAGCAAGGAGAGTATCAGACACCTCCTCGCCGTTTTTGCTCCTCACGACGTGTCACAGCACTCCCACCGCCACCAAAAAATGACATTTACGTCTAAGACTATTTTCTGGCTTTTTCCACAGCCTCCTCTTGTTGCTCCTTCTAACGGCTTGTATTCATATGTTAAATGAAATAAAGGAGCAGCTATACACATAACAGGTTTTTTTGCCACATCTTAAACCCTCAAATAGCTCCTGCCCCCAAAAAAAGCCTTCATTAGTGCGGATTTCCACACCGAGATGAAAGAATTATGCGAGGCTGAAGTTTTCCCTGGAACAGGAGAGGATCTCAAGCTGTTAATATGTCATTATGTTTCTGTTCATTAGCATCCCTGGAAGCTGACAAATATGTTTTTAATGATTTTTTTTTTCCCTTAATGATCTTTAAAGTATTTTTCCCTTACTGCAGTGCTAATAAGGTGTAAAAGTCTTGTCCCGAAACTCGACACTGTACCACAGCTCGTACCACACTGCAGTTTTAATGGGAAAATGTCCTCACAAATGCAAATTTTTAAAAGTATTACCTGGGATACAGAGTTAACTTGTTAACACATTAAAACTTTCCACAACCTCTTTAGTCAAGACTTAATTTCCAATCTGGCTTAAATAAAAATGTATAGGAGATTATTAGCATTAATATAAGAATTGTGCTTGGACCCAGGGAGAATTTTTCACTGTCAAACTCAGCTGGTAAAAGCTTACATATATATATGCATATATATATACACACACACATATATATGCATGTGTGTGTGCATCTGTATATACATATAAATAATACAATTGTACTGGCTGCAGCACTATTTCCCATGTGTAGCAGCATTCAGATTGTAGCAATTTTACTTAATTTACTTCTGCATTTGGTTGCAAAAGGAACAATTAAATAAAGAGTGTTTTGAAGGTAACCACCAAATACCATGGCTGCCTCTGTTGTTCTCTAGCAAATCAATGATCTTTGAACGGAAATAAATCTTTTTGCATGGCTTGGACAGTTTTATAATTTAGAGCCAGATTCCAGCAGAAAATACTTGCGTCAACGCAACAGTTTCCAGAAGATAGATGTTAGCACAATGTCAAATCTAATCACAAATGACACGCTGCTGTTATTTGATTCTGCTTATCGCATTTATTTATTTATCTCCAATTGTTACTTTTTGCAAAACACTAAGATGGGAACATTTGTCAGTAACATCAGGAGAGGGAAAAGTATGATTAGTGCACAACTCTCCCCACCTCCAGACCATTTAAGCAAGTGCTTATTTTAATTCTTCGTAAGTACAGCATTTTAAAGCACATTGGAGTGTTTTGCTGAAGTGGGTTCTGGATAGTGATAAATGAGTCATTATGAGGACAAATTATCCAAACTGGGTCATAATCAACAGCGCTGGGCAAACTCCAGAAGTGAAGTGTGGCAGCAGCCGGTGACTCAGCCAGCAATAACAGGAAAGAGACTGATCAGCGCAAATGAATACAAGGGCAAATGTGAAGTTATTCAGAATGTAATGTGACGAGTTCATAGCTCTCGCTGACCTCATATGAGGTCTTAAAATGGTGAGGGGAAAACTAGGAAAAGCAAAGAATAGCGATCCCCATTTTGTAAAGTGTGTGTGTGCATTGCATGTAATGGACAGTGGAATTTGGACACGGCAGTTAAGCTGGGGGATGTACCATAAACCACGACGTGATTCTTTTTTATTCGGGGGAGAAAGGTGCAGGCAGGTTGGAACCAGGGCATTTGTAAGAGTAATGCTGATTAGAATAAAAACAAATAGTCAGTGCTGAGTGCCTGAGCTCCTGGCGGGCATGTCCTGTCCTGTCCATCGTTAAGGTACCCGACACGTTGGAAACAAAAGGGAAGAATACAAAACATAAATGCAGATGCTCCTTATGCCAGTTTTTGCAGAGTCTGAATTATCATAAGAGGACATTCAAGTGAAATCATACATTAAAAAAAAGACTAAAGCTTTTACACAACATGCAGTATAGACCATACTGCTTCTTCCTTCCACGCACGTGGGTTTGCCCAGCCATAGATGTGTAACATTGAACACGACAAAGCACTTCTCTGCACCGAAATCTCCCTGCCCGTTGGCAAACCCTATTTTTGGCCGTTCCTCAGCAAAACACAACTGCAAAAGCACATGAGCATCCACCCCCTGCCCGCTCGGTTCCCTGGCCAAGGTAATCCTTCTTCACTTCCAACGGGAAACAAAAAGGAAAAACATCATCCTGTCCACACACCTGAGTTCAAACCCACGGATTTGACAACCGCCTGATGGGTGGGGGGCTTTTTTGGGCTTTGCAAGAAGCGCAGATGTGCCAAAACCCACATGTGAGTGCCACCGATGGCAAGCAAGGTTTGGAAGAGCTTTACAGCAGCCCTGAGCAGAGGCAGGAGGAGGATTTTGTCACAATAACCCTAAGAAACAAAACAGAAAGGCAGCTTGAGAGACAAACCCTTTCATCCCTGCACTCCCCTCATCACATGCAGAGATGACACAGAGTTTCCAACAGAGGAATTAATTATTCGGTTAACCCAGCCCCGTGTAACGTGGCCGTTGCTTTCTGTCGATAAGGAGCGAACAATGAGATTTCTCCTTTCCTGGGAAAGCCTCCAGCCTGTTTTCCTTTGGTGACTCCTACACATTGCTTTCCCTGTAACACAAGTATCTGACATTTTTCTATTTGATGAGGTAAAATAAGCATGAGATGAAAAAGGAGAGGAGCGCAGTTTTGGCTGGAAATCTGAGAATGTGGCTTCCTTCCGCTTCCAACCACATCTTCTGAAGTTGCCTCAAATGAAGGGGGAAAGAAAATAAAGCAGTCGTCATGAATTAATAAAAAGCACTACAATGGGCTTAGGCAAAATCAGGTTCCTTTTATACTCAGTATAACCGATTGCTGGTATTTTCAGTAAATTGGTTTCATTGTAGATACATCCATTCTCATACGGCTTAATTAATTATGCCACTCCCAAGTGGTATTAAGATAGGAAAACAAAATAGGTGAAATTGTCCTCCTGGTTAAACTGGTGTAAACCCAGAGATTGAGTATTACTCAAGCAGTGGGTTGTGATTTTCCAGAATGCATAGAAGGTTTACAAGATGTGGAATATTATATTCTAATTTAAGAGAAATAAAACTCAAACTCCTACACCTCTCAAGGTCAAACAAGCTCAAGTAGCATAAAATTGCCTTATCATTAATGCATTTTTATGCATAAGAAATTAAGGAGAATTTGAGGCATTTTCAGTTTGAATAAGGGGCTGATAACCTGAAGAAAAAGAAAAGAAAAAAAAAAAGCAAAATTCAGCTCTGAATTAACATTTGGATAGGCCAAGGGATGACCTCTGCCAAGTCCCAAAAGTAGGATGCTCTATGCGACGATGAGCGATGCAGACACACGCATATGAATTATTTATTCAAGAACGAGGGGAGATGCCTTTTTGTGACATTATGCTTTGATCATTAAGTTTCACAAAAATAAATGAACGAGTGCAGGTGGAACCGAGCACCAGCTCTGGGTGGAAACTGAACAGGACACGATTTTGCACCCTGACCGAAGAGAAGCGGAGAGGACCCGTTCACACTGGCGATCCGCAAACCTTCAGTGGCGGCACAGCTGAGCGTGATGATGTTTTCCAAACACGAGGGCAAGGTTTCTACTGGAAATTCGGTAGAGGGAGAGGGTGCTGTGGAGGGGTTTATCAGGAGGTCCCTGGCTCCAGCAGAATTTGCGACTCAAATCAGCACATGAGTTGAGACCTGCCCGCACACCCGATTCACTAGCGAAAGGACACCACCCTGTGTATAACATTTAGAGGTCATTAATATATCCAGAGCAAATGTTAAAATTACTGCAGGCAAACTGTCCACACGCTTTTCCCTTAAATCACAAACACAATCTTCGGTGTGCGGGGCTCAGCTCGCTAATTTTCATCATTCTGGAGTCCATAGGACTAAATCACTCCTACATTTAAGTACGTAAGCACAAAGGAAAGCAGCTCAAAGGTGTGTGTTTCTCCTTTAAATCATTTGTGCAGCACTTGGTGCTTGTGGAGATATTTATGTCTGAGCCTGCAGTAGATGGAAGCTGCTCCCGAGGTCAGAGCCTGTCGGATTCTCTTTCTGCAGAGGATGCTCTGGCCTTTGGAGTGATGGATCTGGAACCGTCTCCTCCATCTCCCTGTCACTTGCAAATAATTCTTTTACTGGAGGGTAAGAAGTGCTGGCAGTCGCAGGCAACGTCACTTCTTTCTTTCTACATTGCCGGGGCTTGGGGGTTGGGTATTTTTTTCCCTTCTCATTGATTTATGTCCTGGTATGCACTTGACCCCTCAGAAATAAAAGAAAACGGTCAAATTCTGGAGGATACTTCAGACACAGAGAAAACACCAGAGCTCGGAGGGGATGGTGAAACAGCAGGAATTCACATAGAAAGGAGCATCTCCTCAAAAAAGCAACCAGCTTCAGAACAATTTATGGATGGAGTCAAAGCAGCAACAGCAGGCTCCCCCTGACGCGAATTGCCCAGCGGCTCCTATGGCGAGTCTTCTCCGCATCCAGGAGGGTTCAGCCGAGGATCGCCCCACGAAAGGAGCACAAAACTCAGCTCTGAATAGTCTCAAAAGTCAGATAAATCAATGGGCGCTGCTCCAGACAGGCCCCTCCCCATTTGTTTTGTCCTAATGGTGGGTTGGGCAGTGTACGTTAAATATAAATGTAAAAAGGAATCGGAGGAAAAAAAAAAAAAAAAGACATTTAGGGAAATTTTATGCTGCTATTTCGCAACATTCTTGTGTTATTTTTTGCGGAATTTGTGAATCTGGCCTTGCACGTGGGTATAATATCTATTTCTATTCAGAAGGGTGTCTTTCTTGACCGTGTTGCTTGACTATAGGGACTTTTTAGTGCCCAGACACATTGTTGAGCTAATATTTTCCTTGCAAAATTTAGCGAGTTTGCTCTGAGCTTTGCCCCAAGTCACGCTTTCTATTAGTTTTTCTCGCAAACATTTCTGCTAACAGCGTTTCTCAGTCTCCTGCCATAAATTACGTTTATTAAAGAGCAAGAAAGAAACCCCCTTTAAGCTCCTAAATACCTCTCCTATAAGTGAAAGCAAGCAGACGCCCAAAATCTCACTTCTTTTATTTTGCAAACAACATACCAAAGGCCTGACACCTTTTTATAGCTTCGGCACGACCTCCCTCGCTTCCCTCAAAGAGTGACTTCATTCCCAAGCTATGATGGGGGCTCCGCGCAGCGCGATGCACAGAGCAGTGCATTAAAATGCAATATTCCACACGCCGTGATTTATGGTCTGTCACTTGCAGCAAAGCTTCGCGCATCTTAATGGTCTGCTCCTTGCCAGCTACTCGGTTCGCGTTGGGAGATGAGAAATTTTTCGTCCACCGTGAATTTTCAGGGAAATACGGAGCTTTGAAAGGCGCAGGAGTTTAAAGATGCAAAAATAAAACAGTCAGAGCTGCACAGCTACCAGTCCTTCTGTGCGATGTGTGAAAATGTATCACAGGAAATAATTATGCATTTTTCTTCAGCTGATTTACAAGTTTCAGGGGTTTCCCCGACGGGATCAGCTCTATGAATCCATAGGAAAAAAAAAAAAGCCTTTGCAGGCAGCCCAGAGAGGTCACAGCCAGCAGATAATCTCCAAAATCGTCATGTTCGCAGAGATTATTAGTTAATTACAAGAATCCATACAGACTCGCTGAAAACTAAAACAGCTTCAGGTTTTGATTTGGCTCACGTCTGACACTCAACACACCGCTTTCAGGGTATAAGATCCTGCAACTTTGTGATCAGACAGAAATATTGTGTGCACTGGCAGTGTCCTACTTGAAGAAGCTTTAATCTCCTTCAGCCACACAGATTTTTGGTTAAAAGCTATAGATTTGATATTACAAACACTGTATAGATCAGAGAAATGCATGTCCAGCGTTAGGGGAAAGGAGTTGATTGTCCAGATGACAGTTCCATGAATCAAATATAGGACTGTTACTCACAGATTTGTACACAAAAATCCACTTCTCGCCCATCCCACGGATGCCTGTGATATGTAGTTTGTCTTTTCCACGACCTTTACAACCCAGCTCCTTCTCAAGACTTTGTCGTCTTCAATGCTTTTCTATATCCATGTAACTACAAACCATATATCATTAATTCACCTGGTGTGAAAGCATCTCACACCACTAAACCACACTTCACCCAGACGGTCATTTTAAATACACAGGGCAGAAAAATGTTAACGAGTTTGCAAAACACCTGAAAAAAAGGGTTTGTAATTGTGGGTCGGACACCCACCCACCGCCAGGCCATCGGTTCATTTCGTTGTGGGGTTATTTGCTTTGGGTTCTTTTGGGTTTTGCTTCTTTTGTATTGATTTAGTCTGTGTTAGATCATTCCATTTTTTGTTTGTTTGTTTAATCCTTACAATATTGGTATTTTTCAGGCCGGCAGCCAAATAAAACCTTTGGAGATGTATGAATTACATATTAAAACCCTCACTGCCCAATAAATTAAGGGAACAAATTATACAGCCAAATCTGATGAGCATCTCATTACAGATGGCATGTTCTGGCATCGCAGCACTTTGCAAGAGACACTGAGATTCATATATTCTTGAGTGGAATTCAAAATTCCGATCAGCAAAACCACAGAGGGGGATTATGTTACCTTAGACTTGAATTCAATTGCATTTTAAATTCTATTAAAACTCCAAGCTTGCACAATAAAATAATTGTATGTATTTGATTAGGATCTTCGTTACATGTTTGCATATTACTATATCTGTTTAAAAACTTAAATAAGCTTTCTAACCCTTGGGAAATGTTGGGAAACAAGGTGGTATTTATCACACTGAGCAGAAGTTTAAATACACGAGACACTAAAGTAAATAGTGTGATCCCGACAAAGATAACACCTTCTCAGCATTTTATCAGAGTCCTACTGAAAAACAGAATTAACTGATACAAGCTGAAACTACACTTGACCTCTGAGGTTTTGCGCTGGTCAGTTTAATTAGCCCATTAAAAATTAAATGTTAATATCGGTTTGAGTAAGGCTCAGACTTTGCAGTGTCTAGAAGACAGTAGGGAGAGGCAACGCATGTGAAAGCATCCTGGATGCCAGAGTTTCTGACAATAAATAGCTTGTGACCTGGCAGACTGATCCCTGTTCCTTGGAGGCTGTAATTGGCCTTGGAGCCTTAATTAGCCTTGGGGCTCCTTAACTGGCAATCACTGACCCAGCAGAGCGTCGCTCTTCAGTGCGGAGCTGAGCCCACGCACACGCTACTTCATATGCAAACTTAATTGGAAACGAGGGATAAAGAAACTCATTTCTTCTACGACTTTGTGCCCACTTGAATGCTGCAAGTTTGAAAACGCATTAAGAAGTTTTGGGGGGCTGTGTCCTCATATATCAGGGAGGAGTAATTAATATAGGAAGTAGAAGTACCACTCTGACACCTGGGATACTGCAAACCCAACACATCACATCCCTGGACAAAGCCAATTAACAGGTTTTTACCGGCTGAAGAATTCTCACATGTCTTTCAAACCCCAAAACCTTGGGCAAATCTGAGAGTTTATGAAACCTCAGGAAGCAAATCCATCACTGTTCCAAGTCTTATCTCCTCCAGGCTCTCAGCATTGGGAAAAACAGGAATGGTGCAGGTAATGCACAGCTCATTAACACTGTACCTCATCTACTCAAGGGATCTCCTACCACAAGAGTTCATATTCAGAAAATATTTAGCTTACACATCATTAATTTAACATGAAATATTGAGAAGCGACTACTGAAATGCAAGGTGTGGAACCGTCAGATAAGCATCCAAAATGGCAGATTAATGTACAAAACCCAGTCTCTGATTTTAGCAGATTTTCAGAAAAATGTAACCTCCTAGCAAAGTCTTGCTTGTGCAACCAATGACGTTCACAACAACCCTATCACCTCTGGGGGATCCTGCTCTTCACTGACCTTCACAGGTGAGCCCTAAACTCCCTTTTTCCATCCCCATTTTAGAGACAGAGAAAGAAAATCTAAATAAATGAACCTAAGGTTTTCAAAGCTTAGCAAAGGTTCAGGGTCACTTCTTGGTCTGTATAGGTACATTAGTCATGTAGCTTTAATAACTCAGATTCCATGGTAGACAGTATATAAAGACAGAAAAACACAACAGACATAAATTCTCATCAAGTTAACTGTCCTGTTTTCTTTCTGCCAGATTCAGCTTTGCCCAAAGTGCAGAAGGCACAACCACAGCAGAGAAAAGAGCTTCCTCCAACCCACCGACCCCGCTACATCTCCAGACTCGTAATTTTTAATTATCCCCCATGGAAACAGGTTCGAAAGCAGGTAATTCACATAGCTAAGCTCAAGTCTCTAGCACAGCTCAAAAATCAGCTTAAAATAACAAGAACGAAATCCAACCCAGCGACATCTCAGATGTAGCAGCAGGTGTTCTGTTGCGTTATATGTGAAAAAGGGTGATTTTGTGGCCTGGGCATTAGAATTGGTTGAAGGCTTTGCTTCCCAGAAAGCCAAGAAGCATCAGAGCGCTGCCCCATCGCCTTCTGGCCACGAAGCGCCATCAGAGCAGCGCTGGTGCTTGCACGAGGCACCTTGTGGTACCAGAGTCCGTTTATAACCAACACCACAGTGATCTAGAATATTGCAATAAACTGGCAGGAAAATAAAAAAATAAAAAATAATTTAAAAAATAAAAAGAAAAAAAAATCAACCTTCCCCTCCACCTGCAGAGCATCAAGAGGAGACCCAAGGACAAACAGGGCTCTATCGGCAGAACGACCCGCAGCACTCGCACCAATTTTAAGAGGATTAGGCAAAGCTCTTTCTCCTCCAGAGATTTCAACAGAAACTTCCCCAGGTTGGAGGGATACAGTATGAAAAGCAATTTAATTTCTTCCTTGGCATTTATAAGTAATAAAAGCAGCACCAGGCAGTTCCCAAAAATCAATTGCCAGGTTTTGCAAGGGTATTTCTGGGATATATAAGGCAGGTACTCCCCTTTTATAATTTCCTTGCAAGCAGGGCTCTGCTCCTCCAGCTCCCAGCCTGTGGTTTTTACAACCGGTCTCAGGTGCTGGGGATAGTGTGAAAAACACCAAAATATAAAATCCCCCAAACAACTGCAACAAGTATTTTAAAGCATTATGGCAAAGGTGATTCATTGCAAGTAAACTTTGAATTCAAGTCCATACAGGAGTCCTCACACTGAGCACAACCAGAAATTATTCCTACCACCTGAACTAACAGCCATAGATTCATTTGTAAGATATTTTTTCTCCGGTGCATTTTTAATGCATCCATCACTACAGAATCTGTTTCATTAACCCTCCCACTTCTCACAGAGCTAATGAAAGCAGCAGGACAGACCTAATCTCTTAACACAGAGATGTCTGATGGCTTTAACTGGCTAATTACAGTTACAGTGAGCAATAACTGAGAATCTCTACAGTTGGCACACACATTTATTCAGCTATTACTATTAGATTTTAAATCTGTTTCATTCCACAGATGACTGTGGTGTTTGAAAGAATTAAGCATCCAATTAATAGCATCCAATAATAACAGAGGAATTGCAGTATTCCTCTTAATAAGGAGGATCACATCTACAATTACAATACAAGGAGTCCAGGATAAAGAAAATAGAAAATTTCTTACAGACTACCAAGGTGAATCTCTGCCATTTGTTTCCCTATTTCCAGACTGTACTTCTGCAGTTTTTTTGAGAACACAGCTCTGTTTTGCCAATTCCAAAATAACACCCAAGGGGAGACACCCAACATCGGGACTGTCATTTGTTATATTCCTCTGGCAGCTGTCGCCATTTCCCAAGAGTTTGTTCAACCCCAAGTGTGAAAAATCGCTGCGCTGTTATTTTGAAATTCAGGTTTCTTCCCGAATGTTGTTTCCTGCAACAAATAGGAAAGGGGGTTTCCTTGGCATTAGTAAGTCTGGCCAACTCCCGAAGAACGACTGAGGGTTTAGGAAGGAGAAGCTCTGTGGGAAGGGTTACCTTCACACACCTTGGACGACTTGGGTCTAGACCAACTAGGTTCTCTCAACTCCTCTGTTCTGGAGAGCAAACAGAGTAATCCAGAGTACAATTCCAAGCAGAAATCTGATTTATCCCCAGTGGCCTTTGTTCAGGAGGAGCCTGAGAGACGAGCTTCACCAGACTGGTCACTTTTAGTGAACACCCAGCTCGGATCACTTGCCTGCTGGAAGAGTCATGAGGAAGGTGCCAAGACACCAAATCACTGGTTTTCCTCCTCTTTCAGCTTTTGAAGCGGTGCTGCCGCTGGCCCCAAGGCTGACAACACACATGCATCGCCCCCGGCACGTTGATGCTGCCACAGCGCCAATTCTAAAAGAGTATTCCTGGGGTGCAGAAGATGGGTACTCCCCATTTATGATTTATTACGAGCCAACAAAAGCCTGTTGTTGGGAAAAAAAATAAACATTTGCAAGCATCTGGATTCTTAAACAAGCATCAGAGAAAATTCATTAAAATAAAAATTGAAGTTAATTAACTAACTGATGGAACCCTCTGTCGCATTCGCTTTAAAGCCATCCGCATCCTTCCCTTGGTCTACTGAGTAGCTTTATTCAGTTCCAGTTAGTACACCAAAGCAATGTATTCTGCTTACAAATTCAAGGCAAAGCACATTTATCTATTACAGAAGGAGAATGGATTTACATTTAAATGGGTGTTCTTCATGTATCTAATAACTCAGTTGAGTAATCAAAGTAGTACAATCTAAGCAGGAGCGTCTTTGTGTTTGGCATTAATGTAGCCCCTAAGACTCACTCCATACTTTTCTCCTGATTTATTTAGTCCACGGGTGGCAAGGAACAAAACGGGAATGTTGTCATTCTCCAGCTACAATCAGCCAGCAAGAAGTTAGCTGGGAATTAACAGACCGCTTGCTCGGGATTACGTTTCAATTTAAAATTCAGGCTCGACAGGAGAGCAAGAAATCACCGCGGCGCATGGACTTTCGTTCCTTTAAAAAAGTAAATAAACAAATAACGCTTCAAAGGTGCTAAGGGAAGTTGCCAGTAAGAGCAGCAAGATATCTTAGGCTCGCTGTATTCAGTGAAAAATTGCAAGGATTGCACTGGGCTGAACCAGGCAAAATAACTTGCAAACTGAAACGCACTGGGAATAGGAAGAGCTAGATAGGAAAGAAAATGCAAAATTATGGTAATCATCTTTTTAATTCCTCGTCATTGGGTTACACTCAATTTATCTAAACATATGCAGGAAAATGTGTGCGTGCATTAAAAAGCAAGCAACTATAGCTTAATTCAAAAGTACTAGTAGCCCTCCTAATGAATGGTTTTGAAAGTATAGAATTTGGTATTAAATTTTGGGTTACAGCAATTTCGATGGCAACCCAACCCCAAAAGCCTATCAAAATCCAAGTCAAAGATAAGTAATAAGAAAGAAAACTCATCTGTTTCAGACAAGAACAAAGTAAGTTTACATGTAATATGTGGTTGCAGACGATATCCTCCACCAAAGCAGCCTTTCCTAACTCCGATAGGGGTTCTCTTGTGACATGCAACAAAAGAAAGAACCATAAATCTTGCACATCCCAGGTTGTACCATAGTTCTTGTTATTCTGGTGGGGAGATCTCAGGGGACAAGGAGGGTAGAACTGATCTCTTAGTGAGAGAAAACTCAAACACCTTCCTATGTTCTTTCTCACAAAAGCTACAAACTCAATTTTGTGCATGCCCCTCCTCTATAAAAATCAGCATTCTCTCGTGCTATACTCTCCATAATTTTCTACCGAATGAAACCCTGGAGAAGACAAAGAAAAATCCACTTTCCCCTGCTTGATGGTTATCAGTCTGCTTTTCACTTCAGCAAGAAGTTGCAGCAGCTGAAGAGCTCTAAGCAAGCACACAAATGAGGAGAGTTTGTAACTCAGCATCTACCCACTGCTGTTTTACTGCGGGGACTGTGCCGTTTCCCACCATGTACAAAGCATATGGTCTAAATAAGGCTAATAAAGACACATTAATGTGTTTCTCTTGCCTTCCTTGTAAATAAGATTTCCCTGTGGGCTACTAATTTATCAGCCAGTTTCTCTACAGCCTATGACCGCAGATCGGAAAGCCGTATGTAGAATGTTTAAGTCTGCCACATACATTCATTTTTTCCTTTTTGTCTTTCTTTGGGCTAATGCTGGGCACGTGTACCCACAGCAAATATTCTGCTTCAAGAATTCCGAATTTTAGGAGAAAGCCTTCTACCGTATGGTGAAAATCTAAGCAACTGAGTCATTTGCTGCTGAGCTCTCGGAAAGTTTAGATTTTGGAACAACTCTTGGATAATCTTTTTTGTTTTAATGTTATTTTTTTAAGTGACCAGTTCGGATTTAAGTATTTTCACAAGTCCTCACTGCTGGCTGAATGTACACGAGCAAAGTACAGAGCTATCCTGTATCATTTGTCTGCCTCTGTGCCCAAGGATGCTCTTCACTCACTGCACCACACGTGAATTCTTCTCCACCTTTTATTGCCTTAATGCAAACCAGCGATACTGAGCAGAACCCAAACCTCCTCCTCCCACGGCACAAATGCAAAGAGCAGAGCACGACGGTGCCAGCGCTGGAAGAAATGCCTCCAAAGAGGACCAACAAATGAAAACACGATGTGCTAAACAAAAACAGTTCCATTACCAGCTTTGCTTTCCACCTGCAATTACAGTACATTTCAGCTGAATATTTTTTTTCCTGGAAACTGAAACAGTTTCATTACAGCTTAAGTATCTGACAAGGCAGCTGGCTACAGGCTTGTGAAAAGCAATTATTTTGGACACTGATTACTTCCCATGCAGGCAGTGAGTATTGTAACTGCAGATAGCTGGGAAAGACCGCGGCTTTATGTGATGGACTACAGTATCGGGAGGAGTTAATTAACATTGTGAGGTGAGGAGGAAGAGAGAAACTCTGCAAATACAGCTTAACATTCAAATTAATTGACATGAAATAACTTCATATGTTTAATTTAAGTGCAATTAATTTATTAGAAAAAAGCCAGTCTAGGGACAGAGAGCTGGCGCATCTGGCGCAACACCTAGAGCAACATCAAGTTCCCATAGCAACATATTTGTTAGAATCAAGGCAAACACGCTCAGGATGATGCATTTTGTTTTTAATCCACCAGGGTGATGATGACTGCACCAAAATGATTCAAAATATTGAGACAAAAATGAAGAAATTAAGAACAGATACAAAGACTTATTTTCTTCCTCTGGGCTGGGCGGGCACTGCAGTGAAATCGGAACGAAATCTGGAAACGCAGGGGCTAACGTGGGTAATTGCAAAACCAACTCGGCACTGCATTGCATCAGTATCTGTGTCTGTACCGCAGCCCACGCTGGGCGCGTGCAGCCACAGCAGGTCTCAGCATCCCACCCTGCAGCCAGAGCCGGTCGTGCTCCCGCTGCTCCCAGGCCACCCGATGGCTTGTGCTGAGCTTCAAAGGCCCTCCTTAAAATTACTGCATTAATAAGAGGAAAAAAAAGGCACCAAAATACCCCAAAACCTGACAGCATTTCTATAGTTTTTTTTTATGAATCTCAGCGAGCCTAACACTGTTGTTAAAAGATGAGGAATCCTGGTACTTATAAGCTTACGTACTACTATTATTATTTTTCCAAGGTGGATTTTTTTTCCTAAAGCCTTTGGCAGATACTATATTCTTTGTATATCACTGTATAGATTTGGTACTGAGCCACGGGATGGTTTAAGCACCACCCAAGGTAAAGAGGAGGTGCAGGATCAAGAGGGGATGCTCGCATAGATCCAGCAGACTCATGACATAGGTGAGTCACTGCCTTCAGTGCAGCTTGTTCTTCTTCCTAACATGAGTGTTTAAACCAGGACCGGGACAAAGAGGAAACCTAAAATACAGTAATACACAAGAATCAAGAGACCTTCCACTTCTGATAACTTAAAAGGTTTAGGTGTCTTGGTTTTTTTAACCAAGTATACGCATTTGGGCTTCTGAAACAGCACTAAGGAATGAAGATCTGAAAAGAAACAGGCTACTTGTAGTAACCGTCAAGAAAGGAAAAGAAATTTTGACCCCAGAGCGAAGGGAAGCACCTTGGAGTGTTTAAATGCCCAGGCTGTGTTGGGTAAGTTGCCTTTTAAAGGCCGCCCCTGTTTATCTCCATAAAAACCAGCAGGTTGAGGCCAATGGGCAGGGTTTAACCTCCAGAACCAAAGAGCGTTTATCTAAATTTAATGCTTAGTTGCAATTTGTTCATTTACCTTTTCCTGAGAAAAGGTTACCATGCAACCTTTTGCTATTTGATTTCCCAGCCCTCAGCAAGGCCCGAACGTGCACCCCTCCGGGGCGATGCTTTTCTGCAGAGAGGACACCCGGTGCTGCTGGCAGCAGACCTGCGTTTATTGAGAGGCAAACGTGAACAGGCAAAGCTCTTATTCTCAATGAGCAGCAAATTGGGATGCTGGCAAGCTACTAAACTCAGTCTCCTCAGGTTTTCCCTCTGCATTAATATAAATGGCAAGACATGAGCCTGAACGGGGCCAAACTGCCTTTCCAAGAAGCTTCTGGTTTGCCGTGTTTTGGCTGCGATTGAAACTCTCTTGCCTTCCTGGGTTGCTGTTCCTGCATTTATTTTATGCAAGTAGTAACAGGAGCCTTTTGCCTTTCTAAAGAAAGTCCTGAGTATAGGGAAATTTAGTTTAGTTTGCTGATCTGAACCTGACAAAATAGATTTTTCTCTTTTTCTCCCACCTCCTGCAGAACTCTCAGCCATCGGGCTACCAGCCAGTCTGGCTGTGCTACTCCGAGTCGTTCTTCCTTGAGCTGTTCCACTTCGTATAAATAATTTAATATTCGCCATGCCAGGATCTGAACCAAGATTTTTCTCCAATTAAGATGGGGAAAGAAGTTTCTTCTTCTTCTTCCCCAAAGGACCACCCGCTAATCCGCAACGAGGGCAACGAACGGGCAGCGTGTGCTGCCCTGCTCTCCTGAACACCATTTATTTTCACATAATGCAAGAAACAGAACGTATTTGTTTGGTGCTGTGTTCATACACGACATGCATTATTTTATTCCTCTTCCTTAATTCAGTAAGGTCTAACCATTCATCTTTTTGACTTCTATTCCCCAAACTCAGCTGTGCCTTAACTAGATCTGTGGGCTTTAAAACTCTGAGTAAGGAATTAATTCACTCCTCACTGGCAGGCAGGTGTTTTGTCATTGTAATTATTCTCGCATCATTATCAAATCATTCTGTCCTTGTTTTCACATGCAAGGCAGAAGGGAGATGGACAATCATTAACCTTAATCTATATTTTTTTTCTCCTGTCTGCATTGAAGTCTCTGACGCTGCTTCAACCATTTCCATTTCTCCTCCATGACCACCAAACAAGCCCCTTCTCCCTCACTCTCTGCCATTTTATAACCCATTTTCACCCATTTGAGGAATATAACCCCAATCTCCCGTTCATCCTCAATAGGTGGCTGTATCTATTCTGGGACCTCTCCAGAACTTCCCCCAAGTCAGCTCATTTTAAATGCTTTATGCAGATAAAGCAGTAGAAGGTGTTTGACGGATTTATTATATTGCTTCTGAACCCCTAAGGAGATGCTTAGGGAATGGTTTCTTAAAAAAAAAAATAAAAATATATATATATATTTTTTGATTTGAGCAATTCTTGCTACCACATCTGAATTTCACAGTCCACAGAGTTGTTCAAACATTGCACTTGTTCTGCCCAGTCTGATTTTTTACATTATACATTAAGTATACACCAGGATGAGGAATTACAATAGCTCAACTACTTTCCTGAGAAAAGCCGGGCCTGTATTAAACATCTCTAGGAGAAATTTCTCCTCACTGGAAGTGGGGGCAAATACAGAAAAGCACTGGAAGGCATGTGCTACTCTCAACTCCTTCAAACATACTGAAATTACCTTGCACCAAAGACTTGAAGTGTGTTTGTAACATTTATTTTATTGACTGTCCCTTTATACTGGCTCCCCAACTACAGAAAGTATTTTTCTATGTAATATACACATTAGCTTCCAGCAGGGAAATGTAATTACCATAATAAGATTTCTTAACACTTGGCTTTTATGTTGTCAACCACATTAAAATGTAAATCTTGTGCCAAGTTCAGAAAATGGCTTTAAAAATGGAAGAAAAATATATGGTAAAATCAGCATTATTAAGAGTGAAATGGACTAAACTTTCATTCCATATGAAAAAAATTACTGTAAAATTATAATAAATTACTTTCATTTTATCACTTGGTAAATTGCAACAATATCAGTGTCAACGCAGCAGCATTGCTCTCACCCAAGAGCACTTCACCACTTGGAGTAGTGTACAAACCTGGTAATATTTGCATTTCTTGACAACGGCATCTCACGCGTAACTTACTCCACGTTAATGTATGTTTTAAACACTCCTCTATGATGTTTTTCCTGGTATCATTTATTATTTAGACACTCACCAACTTCTTCCTAAATCTTCAGGCCACGTCATCTCAGAACATGTAAAATTCTATTGTCTTGGCACTTTTGTATACTGGCTCAAAAGCAAATCTAGAAAATATGGGTGGGCCTGTTTTCTTTTCAAAGCAGCCTCACTTCTGCTCGATTACATGGTACCGACGGCACCGGCTTGATTTCTCCACTGCGTATCAGGATGCATTTCAGGAATGACTAGTTCTGCCAGCAAATTCAGATGTTCAGATGTTATCTGTTAATTTTACAGTGTTGCCACAGCTGCCGTTGCTGACCAGCGAACAACTACTGCCAAATACTGATGGGTCGGCTGCATAGGACTCAATCCTAAAAATTATTGCAATAATTTGCAATCGTTGTCTTGTCTTGAGGTCAATGTTGCTAGTGAAACAGCAAAACAAACAAACAAATCATTATTTTCTGAAATATATTGAAAATACCTTGCTTGTCTGAGACTATCAGGACCAGCATTTTCACAGGACTCTGCATTATGCTGAATTTTAACTTATTTCCAGGGCGCAACCACAAGTAACCTCAGGGGTCGCTGCGGGTTGCTCAGCACTTCTGCAAATAAACTGCACTAAAGAAACTGTTGTTCTCAGATGGTGTTGTAGGTTTGATTAAATTTGACTTCATGCAAAGATGTACAAGTTTTCTAGACAGAATCCAGTTTTACCCACAAAATTATAACCAAGAACTAATGTTAAAAGTATGCCCGTTGAATTATTCACTGAACCTCTCACCGAACACCTGGATTCTAATCCCACGGGCTTTTGGAAAACAAAGTGGTGGCACAAGAATTCAGAGCTAAGGGCATTTTGTCCCCTAACAAACCCATTTTGAAATAAAAATAAACCCTTAAGTGGCAAACTTGCATTGTGTTTTCAATTGGCTTCAGACAAACAGAGATAAATTGATGTTCTGACCTTTCTCAGGGGGGCGAGACAGAGCGATTTCCTTTCCCCTTTAAACACCATTAAGTGGATGTGACATTCAGTCGAGATCTTATTGACACGCGAATATTCCCCACGCAATTACAGATCCCACTCACTCAGCCGCTGCTCCTGCATCAGCAATAATGACCAACCGGAGCAGCAGAAACGCTTCACGTGCATTTAACTACCAAATAAAACTGCTGCTTCACTTTATAAATTCCAGTTGTATCATAAATCTGGTCCTTTCCTTCCCCTCTTTTAAAAAGCACCAGCACTGGCATTCGCTCAAGATACAGTTTTAGAAGGAAATTTTAATCCTTGTGCCGCCCTCGTTCATTAATTATTTACCAACACATTCAAAATAGAGCAGCATTGATCACTAATTTGTAATTAAGGTTGACTTGTATTTTGCACTTAAAGCAGACGTTCATATGCTTTGTGTGTCCCTCTCCATTCTATAATACCAATCCTTTGAATATTTTAAGAATTCACTAGAACATTCAGCGATTTGTTTTACGTGTGGGTCTTTCCATGAGCGTGGCTGTTTCCCGGCTGCATTATTTCAGTAACAGATCACCACAGACTCTAATATTAACATTTTACTGAGAAAAACGCCGTTGATGTTCAGTCAACGTTGTTTCCTCTAATGCCTATGATTATCCGCTGTGCAAAGGCTTCTCTACCCCATCGTTGCGTTCTCTAGAGATGATACCACAGCAAGATAAGAGGCCAGAGGGTAATTATACTGCTTTTCATTTCCACTGATCCCAAAGCGTTGTGTAAAACACATAAACGCCTCCTACACACATACATCACATCTAAAGGGTTACTTGGCAAATAAAGAAACACGTTTGGTTATTTTTCAAATATTAATATTAGAAAAACTCCTTTTATCTTCTGAAATATCATTCCTGTGCAGCTGAACTATTAGCTTGGATGTGGAAGGATTTTATAAGAGACAGAAGCAGCTCTAGTAGTACAGATACTTCTACTATAGATACTTCTACTACAGTAGTAGAAGTACGGGTAAATTTGGAAATTTTACATATACCCTCTCCAGCCTTCAAATAAAACTTGCTGAGTTTCCAAGCTAAAATAGTTGATCCCAGAAATGCTTTAATTCTGACTTTGAAATCCGAAAGGTCTTAAGTGCTCAAAGTTTCTCAGACAAGGATGGGGTTTGTTTTGTGGGGTTTTTTTGGTTGGTTGGTTTTGGTTTTTTTTAAACTAGTGTGATGGATAAACCAGAAAAAGAGTCCCAGCTTGCTTATACACAGCTGTACCGCCTGTGTTGCACCAACAGCAAAAAAGCAGGTTTTGTTGGTAAACCAAGCAGATCAGATCGCTATCTAAGCTTACGGTTCAAAGTGCTTTTGAATAGGGAGGGACCTTTTTTACGCAGTTGTTCTGTGATTTACAATTTCACCTCAAGAAGCCAAACCCCAGCATCGCACCTCCCAGGGCAGCTATGGAAATGAAGAAGGGGATGTATGCACGGGGAGATCCATGCCCGTGGTTTTAGCACATCAACCAAAAAATACTATTGTGTATTAGACCATAATGGTCATAATGCTTTCATCCGTAGTCACGCAGATGTTGTTCAGACTTCTTACACCTGCTCCTCTGCAATTCTGAATTACTAAACAGCCCCTAAAAATAAAGTGCTTTTACAGAGAGGGGGAAAAAAAAGAGCATCTTGCATCTTCCCAAAGAAACAAGAGTCAATCAGATTTGCAACGAGGAATCGCAAAACTCTTATTATTTTTCTACAATGATCCTTTTAGTGGAATATCTGGAGGGGATAATAAATAGAATGAAGTTTCTCTTTTGTGATTACATTACCATATGGAGTAATTTTTCCTTGACATGAAGGAGATTTCTTCTGATAAGCTTTTGAGCGGAGTGACAGGCGTTTGTGTCTTTGACAGCAAAGGATAAACTGAGTTTTTAAAATATTCCATTACTGACTTTTATTAATTGGCATCTCATTTGTTGCTTCTAAAACAAGGGCATGAGCACATTTGTAAAGTCTCTTGAGGAGACCAGACAGTTAGGTTGATGAGCTTTTCTCTTTGATTGGAAAATAAGTCAAAGATAATTATTCCACATCTTCTTCCCTTTAATAACTAATGTCTGTTACAAGGCTACTACTGCCAACATATCCAATATGTTTCTATTGGCAACACATAGAACTGAAAAAAAAATATATAGTAGTCCACATTTGAGTCAGGTAGGGAAAACAAAAGACAAACATTCAAAACTATCTATAATTCTTCAGCTTGCAAAATGCACGCTAGTGAACCCTTCCACGGACCTAACGGACCAGTGAGATCCCAGTGCTATAACTGGAGCGTCTACAGACATATCAATTAATTTCCAGAAGTGTTAGAGCTCAGGATTCTCAGCACTCCTGAAAATAAAACACCAACTACATGGCAACTCACTTTTTCCTAAAGAGAGGGGGAAGGAAAAAAAAAAAAAAAAAAAATCTTCTATTTTCCTGATTCTATTCTTTAAAACATGAGGCTTAATACTGTTTAGAAACCTCCATGCTGCAAATCATGTATGCAAATTACTACATAAATGCGAACTTCTAGTAACACCGTAACCCACCTTCTCCGTGTGTAGTGTGTTGAAAGACAGATTTAGATTCATCCTAGCAAACTCCATTTGAATTTCCAATCAGATAGAATGCCAAAGTTTCTGCAGTTCTACTTTTAAGCACTCAAGCATTTCTAATGTTATGTGTGTTTTAGACATTTTTAGGAAGAAAGATGGAGCGGAAAGGAATGAAATACTTTGCTGCAGCTCAGAACTTCATGCTTGACCAGGCTCCAAAAGGTAGAGGGCTTTGCCTTGTCTTAATGTAGGAAAAAGCATTTTAAATAAGCTCTTGAACCATCCAGCTTGCATGTCCTCCACCCAAAATAGCCTAAAATGAATTTATGCTGAAGTAGCCTCCAAAAGTTATAAGACTCAGAGCTTCATGGTCGCTGCCAGAAAGGTTTATAACCACATACAACCTGTGCCAGCCTACGGACGGGGTGCACAGCCACAGCAAAGCCAAGCAGCAGCTGCTGGGCTAAAGTTTTTGGGTAACGAGGGAAGTCCTGTGGTTTATGCAGATCCAGAAGAGCGTGTTTCTCCACCCGTGGGTGAGGATTTTTACCCACCGGTCTCTGAATATTTACGGCCGCAAAGCGCAGCTGCGCCGGAGCCGCCGTGTCTGCACCGTCTCACCCCCAAACGTCCCTCAAGACTTCGCGTCGTCTTTTTTATTCACGCTTCAAAGAGGCGCCACGCTACTCAAAATGCAAGTTGGTTTGTATTAAACACTGGTACAGCCGTTGTTATTACAGTGTGAAATAGATGTAGCGTAGCACTACAGACCCTATTTGGAACCTCAGGGCGCGAAGCACACAAGAATTTACAACGAACTGCAAAAAGGCATTCAGGAGAGCTGTGAACATGGATTTCCCACATCATGAGTGGCTAGGAGTAAGTTATTGGAGTAATACAGAAAGGGATGGAGATGCACATCCACAGATAACAGTATCCAGATGCCTTTATAGCAATATTGCATGGACTTTTTTTTACCAGCATGGATTGCATTGCCAAAACCCGCTTTATTTCCACGCAGCCTGTTTTCAGAGCATGGCTGCAAAAGCGAGAGTCTAAATTTCTCTGAGGAGGAATGATCCATTCCTTCCAGAGCTGTGATTTTCCGTCTCATCCAACAAATAACATCCCCGCTGCCTTGGCTGGCACCCACCACCGGTGTTCCCAGAACAGAGGACATGGCTCCACCGACACTCATTTACAACCCGAGCAGCAAAGGGGAACCAGAGCTGCTAAAATACTTTGGGGATCTTCAAGGACCAGATCCTTACCCCATAAGTCAGTCTTGCAGAGAGCGAAATACATCTGCAATAACTCTTATATTCATCCAACATCCATTCAAGGGGTTTTGTGGTGTCGTTTTTTTGTTTTGGTTTGCTTTTTTTACATAACCATGTAAAAGCCAAATAAAAAATTTAGGTGCGAAGCTGGAGGAAGGAAGAAAAAAACACACACCACACACACACAACACACAGGCCAAGAAGTCTAATAGAACCTTGGGTTTTGTAGCCCTTCATTTCCCCTGAATCACAGTGAGCTTTATATATTTTTCGGTTTTGCAGCTCTCTACACATCATTTTCTATGTGGAATACTTCAGTATACAGTAACACAGTGAAGCCTAAAGCGGTGTACAGAACGATATAAATCACACCAGACATGATGAGCTATAAGGTTAAGACCTAAGCAGTAAAACCAGTAAAGGATATTTGTAAAATAAAGATGAACAAATGAAAATCTGGTAAAGCTAACTGGAAATTCAGCAAGGAAAGCAGCTAATACTTGCTCAAGAAATCTTGCTCTTCCATAAAGAGTTGAGATTTCTTCCAAGGGTTCATATATATGCCTTGACAAAAGGTCTGTACAACTTGGTCACATGCCCACAGACTGCAGAGTTAATTAAGAATAAGCTTACTTAATTATTCATCCATTTTTTTAACCACACCAGCCCTAGAAAATGTGGCGAGCGCTCTTCTTCAAACACGTTACTGTTTACTACAATGCAACAACCCTAGCAACATCTTTCTCATGGTGTGTTTATTTCTCTTTATTAAAGGACATAAAAGATACACAGCACCCTGGCAGATACTTGGAAAACATTTCACGACACATGCAAAAATATACCCTGAAGGTACGTATCTTACAGTGGACACATTTCTTTCCGTGCAGTAAAACAGAAGAGCCATTTATCAGCCTAATAAGCCCCTCCAGCACCTAAAAAAGAGTCCAGGAGATTATGGATTTCAGGTTGTAACCAGATTAACTTGCAATAAACGCCTATCATTGCTCATTTTTGCTGCAGTCTGTCCCTGGGTCAGGTTCATTCTGCGCCGTGTCCCCTCCCTGCTGCAGGTTTTGCGAGGGGAACGCTCCTTATCACGCTGACCTTTCAATTGCTCGGCAATCTGATTAGCTGTTCTTAGCAAGAGAGCCATAAAACCGCTGCCACGTCGCGGTGACAAGACTAAAGAGAGCTGAGCAGACCATCAAGCCACGCAAAATTATCGTCTAGATGATGCATTGGAGTGTTAATTGTTTAGACTTGTAAAGGGTGAAAAAAAAAACGGTTATGTAGGGAGAAAATGGCACATGGAGTTTATTTCCTAGCAAGAAATGTCATAACTAATTCTCAGGCTGCTTATGGAGAAAGGTTAGCCCAGCCTCAGGTGCATTTGCTGACAAAAAAAATAAAATAATATAAAAGCAGGTCACAGAGGCACCAGCTGATCCACTTGCTTTGGCAACAAGACACCAAGGCCCCCTCACACACCAGATTTGCATTTTCCCCAATTCTTAAAAAAAAACATAATAAACAAACGAACCCTCGAGGTGCTATCACAGCTATAAAAATACCCAATTATCTCCTGTATAGATGGACAGAGTACACACGACGTTGGATGAGGAACTGCAGGAGATGCCGCGGTCTGTGCTCAGCTACGCGGGGAAGGGGGGAGCAGAGAAGAAGTTTCCAGACGAACCATCAGAGGGAAAAACTCAGGCTGAGAGCTGGTGGCTGTGTCCGAAAAGTGAAACAGTATTTCTGTACCTACCAAAAACGAGGAACAACCTTCATTCCTCAGGTACGTCATGTGAAAAATGGGAATAAGCAAATAATATTTCATCAAGAGTGTTGCAATATTTATTAATCCCTCACGCCAGTTGAACTAGTTAATAATATAGGAGTTACTGAGAGCAATTCCCCAACAGGATTACCACTGAATTATGAGAGTAATTGTTCACCAGAACTTTATTTAGCTAAAACCTCATCTCTGGCAAGAAATTCTACGTGCAGCTTGCCCTGAGCTTCAATCACATCATTATTCTAGGGTGAGTTATTTCTGAGGTGGGTAACTCCAAGCTTCCTTGGGGTGCTGCAAGCAACATCAAGCAGTAATTTCATTTTCCTTGCACTCACCCATGACACAAAGGTTTTTGTCATTTCCTTGGTCACACTGTCCCAGCATCGATCCTAAATATGCACCAGGCAGAATCCTGTAACGAGTACAGTGCATGTGCTCCAGGCCGATTGGAGATCACTTGCTCCAATGTGAAGCTGAGTTAAATCAAATTGATGCAGTCCAAAAGAATTTTCAAGGTTGCCTGGGACCTCAAATGAAACTCTTACATACAGCGCAATTATATAAAAACTCATTGATGAATCTGAACTGATCCCTAGAAGTATGAGAGGCCTTTAATGTGACTCTTATAAGAGTTACAGTTGCCCAAAATATTTTTTTTATTTCCTTGAGATGCCCTTTCTTACAGCAAGAAGGCAGATAACAGACCTAATGCTACGAGAAGACTGATTTTTCTCTTTGGATTTTACTGTTCACTTTGGGAGCCTTCAACACATGAAACTAAGTAAATTCTTAAAATAGAAAAAGCCATAAACACCAAAGCTTGGATTTTTCTGATTTTGATTTCCTTTTTGATGTCTTTATTATTAATAATTAATCTGAATCTAATTAATCTGAAATGAACCCAAATCTGATTAGGTCACCTGAAACAGGTATCATCCTATCTCGCCACCAGCAAGAGACCAGCGATGGCTGGGAGGTGATGGGGAGCGCGGGGGAGCCCCAGCCCTGCTCCTGTTTGTGGGTTTGATGCAGTACAAATAACTATTTTTGCATCCACAAACTCAGAGCAACGTGAATCAGACTCAGGGGGCTCTGCTGTGCAGCGTGCTCTGCCTCCCTCTCCTGGCCTGTTCCCAGAAAAATCAAAAACTTTGGTGCGAAGTGGAATTCAAGCAGCATTAGCCAGTTTACGATATTTGTCCACTTAAGATGCCCAAAACTTACAGATAAAATAAAGCAGAGCCCTGAGGAAATCCTTTCCATCATTAACCTACTGACCCAGTACTGAGACTTGCAAAAAGCAGATTTTGCTGTGGGCCGGCAGCTGTAACAAATGTCCAACAAGAGAAAAGATAACGGACAAGCCAAAACACCAATAATCCCTGTTTAAGATCACAAGCACGAGTATCAAAGCCTGGCAATTTCTACTCAGCCTTTCTTAAAAGAAACTATCACAATCACACTCATTAATAACTTTAAACCTACTACAAAATGCAGTCCCCCCAAGGGAAAGTGGATGAGGAAGCATCAATCTCAAGCCGTGATTCCCTAATTCAATCTACAAGAATGAAAGCAAACCTCAAGTGAACCATTATCAAGCATAAGGAAAGTTAAGTATAACAAAATCCCTCTCTCCACAGGGAAACCATCACCGTGCAGTCAAACAGCACTGGGGCATTCCCAGGTAACGGGGCTCAACTGGCTTGTCAAAGCTAGAAGGAAGGGGGGAAAAAAATAAAATAAAATTTCATACTAAAACCTCTTTCCTACTTATTAGGCAAAGCAGCAGGTCCAGTCTGCATTTGTGTTTTTATGTGGATAAACATAAATGTATGCTTAATTGTTGGCCACGTTTAAAGTATCAGACTTCCAGATGTATCTGGAATGCACTAAAATGCTCGAGATCTCTAGAATAACTAACGTTAGGTGCAATTAGGTTCATACAGTTAGATACTCGAGAATCTCATTTGTATTTCAAGCTTTCCTGTGTGTACTTTGCCATCAAAGCTGGAGATTATGTTGCCTTTGGTATTTTCCACATGGTGAACACCATATTAAACGGGAGAAAGATCCTCATGAAACCACGGCATTCATTTTGGCCACCTCTGACTCCAAAGAACATCGAATTTTAAATAAAATGCAGAACTTCATGGAAAAATCTCACTTCTGCAATGCCTTTGCTGGGGTTCCTACACATATATAAATCTTTACAGGAGGGAATCCAATTCAGCCAACTGTTAATGTTAAATTACCATTCTGTTCATTTACAGTTTCTCTTCAAGGTAAAAGGTTTTTTTGTACCTGCAAAAGCAGGAATTTGCTCTTTACACACACCAAATCCTAGCTTATCAATTCAGGTAGCCGACATTTATAACTCAATACGTACAGTATTTGCTGTACTTACCACATTATTTAGTAAAGTCCTGGCTCTTTGAGGGGCAGCAAGAAAATCTCAGCTTTCAGTTAAGAAATTGCATCTATGTAAAGAGGACATTTAGAAGCATAAATCTGAGCCCAAAAAGCCTATTTTTTTGTTAAGCTACCAGCTGAACTGGGGCTGCCCATACAGTGGTCTGATTCGAATCCGTAGGAATTTGTGATGATGGCTCATTGGTTTTCAAGTCAGTGTGTTATCAGCGTATTAACAAACACACAGTAAACTGACAGATAAGCTTGTGAAAAACCACTCTGAGTTCCGCAGTGGGCTGAATATTAAAAAAAAAAAAAAGGCAAAAAAAAAAGCGTATTTTTTTGCCACAAACTTCTTTTACCTAAAACCAGGCGTTTGATAGGAAATCTGGATCTGTACAGAGGCTGCAGGGCACAAGGAGTCACCGGCACAGCAGCCACCGGGGGTCAGCAGCACAGCACAAAGGACATTCATTTCAAAAATACCAGTTTTTCTAGGAGAGAAAAAAAACCAAACCAACCCCATAGATTTATTCAAGTTGTGGGTACCAGCCATAGCCATGTACAGATTGATGGAGAGGTGTCTGAGAGGCTGGATTATTTAACGAGATTTTTTTAAAGTCATGGATAGAGCTATTTATTAAAAAGTCCTTTGCCATCATTACCTGCCTGCAGGTGAAAGAAAGAGGAGGAAGCCCGATTCCTCTGCACTCATAAAAATGACACATTGATTTAACCTGTTGTTTAATACATAACTGGAACATTGCCAGACCAAACAGAGCCCTTCAGGCACACTGGAGATCTGTAACACAGCAGGGAAAAGAAAAAAAAAAAAAAAAAAAAAAATTAAAAAAAATCACACAGCTCTCCTGGCCACCTGCTGATGCAATAGCCAGTGAAACTGGAAACCTTTTCAACAGTTACTGGAAGGAATATCCCCAAAAAGTGCCTGGAAAGACCTTGCTCCCTCAAAATTAGGACCAGTGGCAAAAGGAAAATTTCGCAGACAAAATGTAATTTGCTCCGAGGGCAATTCACATGTCAGGGCAGGGTAAATACCTAAGCTGGGACTGGCGCTCAGAGCTCCACCTGCAGCAGCTGGGAAATGAGGATAAAAAGAGTAAATTAACCTACCCAGAGCTCTGTGCTGCCACAGCCAGGTCACTCTTAGTATTTCCAATTCGCTTAAGGGAACAGAAGCATCTTTGCACCAAACTGCACCTGCCCCACAAAGCTTCCAGTCCATTCAGGAAAGCATTAAACCCTTATTTAAAGCCTACAGAAATTACGGGTACACTCCCAGTAAAGCACACAATTACCGTTTATCATGGAAACACGAGGTCTTTGTGTTAGCTGTTTGTCAAAGCGGCCTTGAATATTAAACACAGACCAATAAAACCAAGGGATCCTCTACATATAAGAGCAATCCTGGCAACTGCTGCTTTGGCAGATTTAAGCGGGGTTGGAGGGGTTTGTAGGGATTGTCCTGCCCTCCCCTGCTCGGGCAAACTGCAGCTGGAGGACACAGCTCTTACCTGTAACTCCCAGCCCCTCCAGATATATTATCTTGCAGCTCTTAACAACCGGATAGTTGCATCATTACCCAAGACCAAGAAAACAAAATTGCTGTAATAGCTGGGCTTGAATCAAGCATTACAGAAAATACCATATAACTGGGTTCTGGAGCAGCAGTACAGAAAAATGAAGTACATGCTCTGGAGGCGTGGAACAGATGGAGAATGGTATATGAACAGAGAAGAATCCATCGGAATTCTGCAGATTTGCTTTCCTTGCCCTGCACAGCCCCAGCCAGGCTCATGCCCCTTTTCCTCTCCCCTCCCCAGCCACACAGAACCCAATATCCCGTCACCCTTTTGCTTTTGCATTACCCCCTTTTGCCGCTTCACCCTTCCCGGAGGTGTCGCAGAGTCACGGCTCCATAAATCAGCAATCCTTAGGGCTATTTTCGGCAAATCTGAGGCTGAGCTGTTGAATTTTGCAGCCACCAAAGCACCCCGTACCTTTGCTTCAGTGTCTGCAAAAATCAAGCTAATAGTAAGATATTCATAAGATAACCTGAACAGCTCAAATGAGGGGCAGAAACTATTTTTATCCATGCAGAAAGATGCTGCGGGGAGAATGAAGTTTCATTTTGCTGCAAGCTCTGTGAACACTCAGGCATCAGATGCCTTTTGTTTCACCAACCACACTCTGAATTTCCTGAAATTTAACTTATTTACATTCTAACCGTTTAGTTGAGGGCAGCAGTTTCAGCCTCCTCAACGAATAAGGGTTGGTACTGGCACAGGAATATAACACGTTGTGCTGCAGGCAGCAGAACAAGGGCACTTGGTCCCTGTAACCTGGACCCAGCAGCGGGTCACGGCACAGAAAGCTGGGGACTGTTGAGCACACGTACAGCAGATCATGTGGCATAATTGCATTGCTCAAGTAATTGGGTGATTAGGGGGAAAAAGGCATAGTAGAAATACAAATAAATTTAATTACCTGGAACTTACTCTCAAGACAAGAGGCAGCGAAGCCCAGTTGGCAGAGCAGCACTAATGTAGAGCTTGTACCAGGATGAATGAATTGTGTCAGTAACCAGGCTGGCGGCAATTTGCTGCAAGGTCATCATCTCCAGCTGCTTTACTGGGAGCTCTTAAAAGTGTTTTTTGGACCATGTCTTAGAGAATGATATTGCAAAAATGCCCAGATGTATCAGCTGATAACACAGTCCTCATTTGCAACCCATGACCCTTGGGACACAGCAATATTTTCTTTCTATTCTGCAGAAAAAACATCATTTTCTCTATCCTAAGCTGTTTTCTTCTTATTACCACGCTTGCCTTCCCAAAACGAATGGAATTCA